>NC_086350.1:14636031-14998531 GCF_036324505.1 Eleginops maclovinus | reverse complement strand
GTGTGTGTGTGTGTGTGTGTGTGTGTGTGTGTGTGTGTGTGTGTGTGGGTGGGAGTGTTGGTGGTTGTGGTTGCGTTTCGACATCATGTAAGGTTGACACCAGTGATGTGTGACCATGGGTCGGCCAGGTGACAACAGTGAAGGCTGATTTACTAAAAGGACAGGAGCATCAGAGTAGAACCTGACCACACATCCTTCACTCTGTCAGACAGATAAAACCCCCTCTTTCCATCTCCGAGAGAAAGAGAGGGAGAGAGAGAGGGAGAGTGGCCCTCATCTGTCCATCTTTGGGACGAGGCTTAGCTCTCTTTGTCCGTCTTTATCTCCATGTCAACATGTCCTTCTTTCCATGACATCCTCTTGCACAGTTTTCAAGAGATCCAGCTTTATGTTGGACAGCGCTGGTTTCTCTCTCTCTGTGTGTGTGTGTGTGTGTGTGTGTGTGTGTGTGTGTGTGTGTGTGTGTGTGTGTGTGTGTGTGTGTGTGTGTGTGTGTGTGTGTGTGTGTGTGTGTGTGTGTGTGTGTGTGTGTGTGTGTGTGTGTGTGTGTGTGTGTGTGTGTCAGTCACTCACAAGCAGGTATGTGTGCGTGTTTTTGTGGAAGCTCAACTGTGTGTCCAATTCTGACAAATTTAGATTGCCCCCTTCCTCTATCCTTCTACTGAGCTCATTTGGGATGTAAGGCTGCATGTGTGTGTTATCAATACGCCCTTGTGCTGTAAGTATCTTAATCAATAGCCATATGATTATCCATGTAGGGAAGGTATAAATGATTTAAAACAGGGCGAGGGTGACAGATGTTTGCTTTTCACATTGAAGTTACAGTCAATAATTAATGCATGTGATTAATCTGTCAACAACTTCACATGCAGGGAAGATGAGATGGGTTTGTGTGTGTGTGTGTGTGTGTGTGTGTGTGTGTGTGTGTGTGTGTGTGTGTGTGTGTGTGTGTGTGTGTGTGTGTGTGTGTGTGTGTGTGTGTGTGTGTGTGTGTGTGTGTGTGTGTGTGTGTGTGTGTGTGTGTGTGTGTGTGAGTGGCTTTGACCCCCCTTGAGTCCCAACATAGAAAGCAGCTCTGGGACTTTATGTCATACCTGTTTGAGCTGATGGAATTTCATTATTTGTGTTATTTGAGGTTTTATATTTAAGTAATTCCTCAATAACCAGAAAGGTGGACTAATGCTGTACATACCAAGCAATAGCACGGTCAATAAACTGTAGATAATTCAGATGTAGGGCCGGGAATCAAATTTCAATATTGTTTTGGTACTGACCAAAATGCTGCCATCAATTTGCAGATGAGATTTGCCTGTCAAGATTGCTTTATGTTTTATTTTATAAACAAAAATATGTTTGCTCTGTTCTGTGCTAAAAAGTAGCTATATAGGGTTTGATGTTGAATGCATTTCCTTTCTCATAAAACATTTAAATAGATGATTTCTTTAAAGTGTATTTTTTATGTTTACATCAATGTGTGCAAGCTTGCAGTGTTGTTCCCTGACTTTGTTGGCACACTGTTGGAATGAATCCATTGGCAGCGGTGTGTCATGCACTAGCATTTGCATTGTAATGTGCTGCGTATGGACAGAATACTCACTGGTCAAAATCTTACTGCTACTAGTTCTCAGAGACTCAACAGGAAACTGTCAAATTGAGCACCACACACTGGTTGCATTGAGGATGGTGGTATAATTTGATGTGCATCTATTAACACCCGAAGCTCACACTGAATGCGTCATACAAAATAAGCAATAATGGTACTGTAGAGTAGCTGAGACGTTTTGACTCAGTGAGTTGATGTGATAAAATCCCTGCTTTTCTGAGCCTTCCCAGGTTAACAGGTGTCAGGACACTGCTGGTTTTCGGGCTAGAATAACAAACAATAGATGCAGGTGCCTTGACTTGCCTTAGAGGTTGTCATGTGTGTGTCTCTGTTTATCATTCGACACGAAGTTCAGGATTTATTTTAACATTTTTTTCGAGTCTTTTAAATTTAGCACAACCATTGAGAACTGTGGCTTCTACTATTATATGTATATATATATATATATATATATTTATTTATAATGTATTATAATATCTCGTAATTTCTCGGGAAGTAAAAAGTATATATCCGTACAGGAACTCAGATGTCATGCTGGTACTAGAGCCAACACATATTAAACAATCCCCTGTGTTCAACCCAAATGCTGGAGCAGATAACTTTGCTCTGCTTCTTCTTACCTTCTCTAACTTGCCAAAGTCAAAGAGTACATCGGAGAAAGGTTTGGCAATTCAAGGATCCTATGCCCCCCATGTTTCTATATCCTCCTTACACACACTCTTTCTCTCTGTCTGTGTGTGTGCAGAGAAGCCTATCTTGCCTGCTATCATTTCCTGAATGACCTCTGCTTTCAGCCTATGATGGATTGTATTGCGCTCATAGACATTAATTTTCCTGAACCAGGCAAAAAAAGCTTTACTCACAGGAAGAGCATGTTGGTACAAGGGTAATTCCATAAAACAACAACTAAGATACAGAAGGGGAGCCGGTGGTATCAACAGCAAGCGTGGGCGACTTTACCTGCCTCCCTCCTTCCTCTCTTTTTTCTCCCTCTTTCACTTTGAGTCTTTCTCTCTCTGAGGTATAATCAAGTGTATGCTCGTCTCAGTGGTTTATAGCAGCTATTTACATGCGTTCTCCTGCGAGAGTGTGTGTGCAGTGTTCAGGTAAGCTGCAGCTGCTGTCTCAGTGCTGTCTTCTCATTAAGGCAGGTAATGAGCTCAGTCACATGCACCTCTGCAGGTCACCCCACGAGAGAGAGTAAGGGAGGATTAGATACAACAGAGCGGGTGTAACAGGAAAGAGCAAGAGGTTCTTCGTGTGTGCTCGAGGGAGGAAAGGGATGTCTTAATCATATCACCTGCCTGCCGTTCCACCTGACTGCAGCACCTTCGGGTAACTCCCTGTTTACTCTAGCATCCTCTCTGCTGCATGTGTTGCAGAAAGAGAAGGTGGAGGGAAAGCAGAGGAAGAGAGGTGAGATGAATCGGGATGCAGCAGAAAGAGTTCTTGAGGTGGAGGAGGGACAGACAGAATGAGGTTGTTGAAAGCAGAGGGGAGTAAAGGGTTAAAAACAAGCAGGAGACTGGAGGGAGAGGGAAGTGTTAACAGAGAAGGCAAAGGAGTGGAGGAGAGGGGAATAGAGGGAGTGTGTCTTCCCAGGAGTGAGCAGGCTGTCTTGTCGAGTAGTTCATCATTGTGTCCCCGGTGACTGTGTCTGTGGCCTGGCCCCGCTGTAGCTATAATAAGACATAAATAAGGAACAAGACTGCCTTATCTACACTGTGGCCCCCATCTCCTTCTTCCCTTTTTTCCTCTCCCTTTTTCTCACACACATACAAACGCTGCAGCAGATGTGGAGTAGTGCTTTTAAGAAATGCTTTTTAACCACCATTGCCACTATGTGAGAACCCATGATCTTGATGAACCAGCTTGGACACACACACACACACACACACACACACACACACACACACACACACACACACACACACACACACACACACACACACACACACACACACACACACACACACACATGCACATACACGTATACAAACACACTGTGATCAAGGGTTATTGTCTTAACTTCAATAATGAAAACAACTTTTTAAACTGAACAACTTACTGTATGAATATAAGCAGGGCTCACTCCCCAGGGCCCCAGTAATTTTACTATAAAAGGACCTTACAGTAAGCTATGTACATGTTTAGGACTCACTGCACTTTGATATTGCAATTGTCCCTTATGTAAAAATATTGGTCTTAACAACACAATTTTACTTATCATGTATATTTAGTAGATTTCCCATAAAATGAACCAGGTTTAATATCACCAGCTCAACAGAAGACTCAGTGGGCAAGTTGAGGGGATGACAAATTGACTTGCAATTGAATTTATTGCATTGATATACAGTAAGTGCTGTCACACTGAAGCATGCTTATTTTTTTCAGAATTATAGGTAAAAGAAATGATGAATGCCAGTTTAGATGTGATGTCCCCGGCCCTCTACTTTTATATATATGTGTGTGTGTGTGTGTGTGTGTGTGTGTGTGTGTGTGTGTGTGTGTGTGTGTGTGTGTGTGTGTGTGTGTGTGTGTGTGTGTGTGTGTGTTCATAAAGGTGCTTTATCAAGTCCAGTTATTAATGTCTGTGTTTATTAGTTGCACATGTGGCTTCTACGGGGAGTTGTATATCCGTTGATGTCTCACTTTTGTTTACACAACTTAACGCTGCTTGACTCTGTGTCAGGCATGCCTGTATGTGTGTGTGTGTGCATGAATGTGTGTGTGTGAGCAGGGGGAGTTGGGAAGAGTAGAGTCAAAGCCAAGAAGAGAGAGGGAGACCCCAGGAGAATGGGGGTTTTGCAGGGGCTTTGGTTGTTCCTGCATCATTACCCCGGCTGCAGACAAAGCCTACTTATTTCTCTCTTTCCCCTCCCCATACATACACTCACTCACTCACTCATAACCACTCATACACACACACATTTACAGTGTGTCAACAGAGGCTGAGGGAGTCCTGCCCAAGGGAGAAAAGGGGAAATACGAGAGAGATGGGCAACGGGATGCAGAAAAATGAGAATGGAGAATAGATTTATGAAATGAATCATTCAAAACCTGATGTGAGAAACACCTTTCATAAATCACCACACAGCGGCAGGAAATAGAGCATTTGATAGGGCTCTTGTCTGTTTTTGTTTGTGAGAGAAAGAGGAAAAGAGCAGGGGAATCTTTTATTCCTGTCACTGGTCTCATTGAAAACTATAATAGCAGTTAGAGTTGCAGTTGATGCGTATAGTACATGTCTGTGTGTGTGCACATATGCACGCACATCAATGTCAGTGTAGGCTCGTAGAGTCACTGTGTGCGGTTATGTTTGTTGGATACCACCCTCCCACAGGGTATCTTTACAGAGAGCATGATATAAAAAGAGACAGATAGGGTTAGAGAACGAAAACCGAAAAAGAAAGGGGAGAGGGGGAGCTGAGTGCAGTAGCTCAGGGGGATCTTTGTCTGGGTCAGAGACAGAGGCGTCAGAGAGAGAAAAACAGAAAGAGCGAAGGAGTAAAAAGGCAGACAGAGAAAAAGACGACATGCTGAGAGAAGAGTTTTTCCTCAGGTGAGTTGTTCTTTAAGTGAGCGCTGATCTGCTCCGATCCTGTCACTGGGAGAAATGTTGGGTCGACTGCACTGAGAATACAAACAGCACCTTTCTCTATGCGCACACACACACACACACACACACACACACACACACACACACACACACACACACACACACACACACACACACACACACACACACACACACACACACACACACACACACACACACACACACACACACACACACACACACACAGGCGCACACTGTGCTGTGTCTCTCAGAGCTATTCAGATTCAACAGTGGAGCCAGTGAACTATTCACCTAGCTGTTGAACACATTGAGAGCTTATTAAGTGTCTTTGCCAACTATAGAAAGGCCAAGGATGTAATTTGCCAGTCACACACTGGTTTCACAGTCTGTCTCTTTAACACATCTAGGGCCCATCTAGCATCCTTAAGTCCTCAGAATGAGACAATTAGCGCTCGGAGACAAGGCCAGTGCACTCAATGGACGAGGAATGGCAATGTGGAGAGAGACGATTTAGCAGAGGAATATATTGTGATGGTGGAAGAAAGAGAGAAAAAAATGAAGGAGAGACAGACAGATAATTGGGGAATGGTCTTTTTAGATTCGCTAGAAGCTACAAGAGATACAGGAAGCACAGGGAAAGGGACTTTTATGAGTCTGACAATGAAAGGCAATCAGATGGGAGTGATGTGAAATAAGAGTCGGTCGGAGCATGTGTTTAACCAATGACTAATTTCATGAACCTCTTTCGCTGATTGCCTGTGAATGGGTAGAGAAGGAGTGAGGGATTTGACGGGGCAGGGGGAGTATAAGATGCTGTTCGGTGTGGGGGAAACATCTCAGCAATAGTTTTGTCATTTAAGGGCCAGTGTCCACATGCCTTTTTCTTGCTGGAAGGTGATGGGGAGCATTTTGCGCAGTGTTTAATGTATGAGAACTATACATCTAAAACGTTTAACCCCTGCTGTATGACTGACTAGTGTTGCCCTCTAGAATTTAGATTTGGATTTGTTCTAGTTTTCATGATAACACCAACCTGAAGATTCTTTCTCTCACACTTTGTCTGACCGAACTTGTCACAGCCCAGACTTACAGCCATATAGCAAAGGAGGAAGACAGTATAAGTCATATCCTCACTGGCAGCCACATCCAGCGTACTCCCCACCGATTGGCTAAAAGAAAAGGGCATTTTGGACTTTGTTATGCTAGTTTCCATATGACAGACAAGGCACAAAACAAGTTTTTAATCCACAGATTTTCTACAGTGATGTCACAGGCTCAAGTTTAAAGTTTCAACTGGAAGCACTCTGAGTGGCTGGACAAAAGAGGCAAAGCGCTTGGAAAAAACAACCCAGGCTTTTTGTGAAGATGGCTGGATGAGACGGTACGTGCTCTATTCTCAATGGAATCAATTAAAAAAAGACGCTGGTGCCCAGAAAAAGTCGCTATGTGGACACAGGCCCTAACTGTGACTGGTTGCTGCGTGGCCTAGAGCATGAGATTTTTTAAATGCAGTTTCAGGCAACATTCACTTCTACTTCTGCTGAGGTTTAGGTGGGATATGTCACCAGGTAAGCCAAAAAAAATAAATAATAATAATTTTAACATCAGAAAAAGAAAGAAGATTGCTTTTTTAAATGTCCGTTACTTGAAAGAAACACATGCTGTAGAATGACATGTTAATATCAACATGTTTTGCAGTGTAACTAACTCCGCTGTACTTCTTTGACTTCACCCAATCCCATAACTGGTCTACAGGGCTTTGGACGGAGGACGGTAATGTAGCATGCAGCTGAATTAAAGGGGTTGGTATTTAATTGCGGCCCACAGATGGCCTCATACATCTTTGGATCATTTAAAGGGGCGGTGGGCTGAGTAATGTGTGTGTGACACGGCGCTGTGTTTTATAAGAGAGCCGCTATTACGCAGACTGCTCTATAAAGAGACACAGACAGCGGGGGAGAGGTGTGGTTAAAGGCCCGGTTTATAATTTTAGCATGACAGCCTCCTTTAAACTCTGTCACCCCACTGCTGGCTTTGTTTACATGGACATTTGTTTTGTATAGTTATTGGGGCAAACAATTAACAACATTTTAAAGGAAATTATCTATAAAGCCGTTATTAAAGGGGAAACCCTTCCATTAACAACATTTTACTGGATTTTTATACTTTTTTCAGTTTGAGACAAAGAGAAAAGAGGTTTTTATAAACCAAGGAAGAAATGGATACAGAGAGAAAACATCAAGAAATAAGTGAGACCTATGTATAGTAAACCAGAGGAGGAGTCTGAGCAGGGGGAATCAAAATAAAATGATTGGAAAAAGGATCTGGAGGAAGAGATGAGTCCAGGGATGGAGGGATATTGAGATGGTTAAGGAGAAATGAACTGAGGGATATGTTGATATGTTAAGGAGTGTGTGTTTGTGGTGGAATCCCAGCTGCTATCTCCCTCAGGGTTTAAACAGCTGTCATGCACTGTAATAACACACACATACACACACTTGCTTTGTTCTCTCACCCCATATCTATAGACCCCCTTTATCTTCAGTTTCCCTCTTTTTATTTCCAGTTTTGCCTTTTAACCCTATATTAGGTTTGGCCTGCTCTGTATACGTACATTTATTTCTCCCCACTTTTTTTCTCCTCCCTTCTTCTTCATCCCTCCCTTTCTTAGAGAGATAGGAGAGAGGGGGAATGATGGTAAAGAAGGGTGAAGGAAAGAGAAAAGAGGCATGGGGAGCAGGGGGACATGCCTTTCATGTGTCGGTATCCTCCGGTCTGCATAGTCCAGATTACATTCCCTCTTCTTGGCTAGACAGCTTTTCCAATTTCTCCCAGCCGAGGAAAGACAGGTTGAGAAGAAGCAGCTGGTTAACTGCATTAACTCATTTCGGCCTCCTCAATGCCTCTGGTACCCTAATCCCTCTCTGTTGACATGGCAGGACGAGGGAGTGTGGCGCTGGTTGATAGGGAGGTCCTCCTGCCGCTGCCGAAGACACTTGCCCTCCCATCTTCCTCTCATCATGTCACCCTCTTCTCTTTCTTGCGCATTAAACAGATCCAGCTGGTAAAATTCAAATGGACAAATTGTAAATGTTGTCTTTAGCTGCAGCTTTGGCTTTTTAGCTCATGCACAAGAAAGTCAGACAAGGAGGGAAATTGGATTTGAGTGTACGGAGAGGAGAAGCAAAGGGGGCTTGTGGCTAGACACACTGAGACAGAGAGAAGTGAGTGTAGAGGACAAGGTGGATGGAGTGGGTGCAGCTTGGATACAGGCAGGTAGAGGTTGGATAGGCATGTACATGAACCACCATATAGACTTTGGAATTGGGGGGTTGGAGAGCATTGTTGTAGGAGTGGATACAAGGGAGATCTAGGGGGATAGAGGGGGATCAGCGGAGGAAAAGGAGGAGGGGTAAGAGAAGAGTGATTATGGTGGGTCTGGGCTGCCAGGCCTGATAAATGACTAATCAGGAGAACAGGGCCTTAGGTCCCTCACAGGACTACTACTACCACAGGCTTATCACATGCACGGGCTGCAGACACACACACACACACCGACACACACACATGCCTCTCGAATTACATTGCACACATGCAGCCTTACACACATGGACACAAAAGGAGAGAGTAAGAGAAAAGAAAGGGATGGGTTGAATCCATAGCTGCCTCTCCTGGAGCACTGCTCTGCTTGGAGAGCTGTTATAGATCCACCTCTGCCTCCTCCTCACGCCTGTCTCACCTCTCTGACTCCTTGCTCCAGGTCTAATAGTCTGCCAAGGCTGGGACAAAGAGCAGGTCATATAACCAACACGATGTTACACAATGATATATATACTATTTGAAATGACGACTCACATGAAGACTTTTAACTTCTGAGGCTCTGGAAGTTTGTATGTATGCTGATCTGTCACAGAGGAAAGCACAGGATACATTGGAGGGAAGAAATAGTTAGTGTTGGAAGTTAAATCCAATCTGGCTGCATTCCAAGCTAATAATCAGGAAAGGATGGGAAAGAGAATTATTGAGGGACCAGAGGAGGAGGAATCAGTGGCGATGGGGGTATATGGACGTCTTTGTGTGCCACACTCCATTGACTCGGCCTCCATACCTCAGCAGCCATGTGATCCCAGTGTGATGCTGCTAATAGTGACACCGCCGGGGTCGAGAGCAAGTGCGAGGGCGAGACAATCGGAGGGTAAGAGAGGGAGGAGGGATGGTGGAGGGCAGATGGCAAGAGGTACGGAGAGAGGACGGGAAGAAGAAACAGGAGAGTTAGAGGAGGGAGGAGAGGGCAGAGTTGGAAAAATAGAAGAATAGCAGGAGCAGGAATGGAGAAGGAGAGACGGATGGGACTGTGGTCTCTGTGGGATTATGTGCAAGGACAGCCAAGTTGGTTTCTCCGTCCCCTTGTACCTTTATGCTCCCTCCCATGTCCCTTTATGTCCAGCCGTGTCCCTGGACGCAAAGTCACTCACATAGCCAGATCACCTCTGTAGCTTATATTCCTGAATGAGCAAACTGTGTTCTACTGGTGATATTGCTCTGTGTGTGTGTGCACGCTCAAAGTTAGACATTAACCTACACAAGCAAGGATTGTATGTCTCCCTTCGGGGCTCAAGGGCATATACATCAGCTCTTACAATAATTTGTTTATTTCTTAATGTAGCATTTGTGTGTCAAATGTGTCTGTGGCGTTTCTTAAATATATATATTTTTTAATTTTATTATTTGTGTACCTTTTTTTTTAATTCTGCTCAACAAGATATACATTTCATTAAAATAGTTAGTTAAAACATATGATTTTAATCCAGATTGGTTCAAGTAGCCAGTTTTTTCCCCCAATGTAGCATGTGCGTATTAACTTTTTCAGTTAAATCCTGGTATTTATGTACTGTTCACACACCACACTTTTCCTCGCTCTGTGCTCAACAGTAGATAAAGATGAAATCCTACCGGTCTAATTCGTATTTCACACCCAATATGTATCCGTGCCGCTCCTGGGGCAGCAGTCATAACATGGGAAGTGTTGGTTAAGCCTTCCCTGCTCTCTGACTGTCACTCCTGGCTAACTCGAAGCCGTGTTGAAGCCTTGTGATGCATACTTCCCTCTGACTCTCTGTCTCCACCAATCACAACCAGCAGCCCAGTGATGCCCCGTGATGTGGTTCCCACAGATGCCGGTGTCCGTGGCGATAAGGCCTCACCGATGAGCAATCTGATTGGATTAGCAGATCCTTTGAACAAGCCCTGACTGGCTGTTCGCCGGCGGGATGCAAATGAGCTCCTTAAGAGGAAGGCAGCGACTTGACCTTTATTGGGCCTGGCATTATGGACGGTGGCACGAAGGGAAGGAGGAGGGGTAGAGTGTAGCCTCTGAAAGCTAAATTGTGGGAATTGAAGAGGTAAGAGTATATAACTGGCATGCAATACTCCTCCTCTCTTTCTCTCTCAGTCTTGCTAAGTGTCTACATGGTGCCACTGTCCTGCCTGGCTGGTCGGCCTTGTGGCGGGCTGGCTTTGCTCATTTGTGTCTGTGTCAGAGCTATTTGCTGCTCTGTGTCACCCTTTCTGACAGCCACTTAACCTCTAGTCCTGGCAGAATCCAAAGTTAAGAATCTTGACCCGACGGACTGGAGCTCAGCATAGTTAAAACCAGTGTTATAGCCAGACTTGATCAGATGGGACCAAGACAACACAGAGACCAAAAGCAACCAACACACGACTGCATCAGACTATCTCAGGTTCATAAAGTAAGTATCAGTTTGTGATGCCAACACAGACGGCTTTGACCAAAAAGTAGCAGGTTTTGGGGAAAAAACCTTTTCTGCTAAGCAATGTAATGTGCATTATGTGCAAGAACACATTTCTAGTAGTTTAGTTTGTAACATGATCAATCCTGTATACCTGACAATCCTTGCTCTTCTGTTATATTATTAAAGTGTACCGGTACTTAAAAAACCTTGAGCATGATGGTTATTGCACCAACTGGACTAACTGCATCATCATAGACTCACAGGTACATGCAATAAACACACAAAATAATAAATAAGTATATCCACAGTAGCATTAATCAATTCTCTCTAGACTAAAATCTAAGGCTATACAAATGGTAGCTGTTTTTGACAAAGGCTTATCTGGCACACGTTGGTATTCGACAAATCTATAGAAATGTTATTCTCTATCTGTGACTCATATATGAACATTGTCCAATACTGTAAATAAAACACTGAAACAGCAAACATGGCCAAAAGTAAGGAGACTGTCTAAGTACACAGTGTCGTTGTGAATTGTATTATACATGTTGTAATTTAGAGTATCAGGTGCATGCGAATATGCGTATAGACTTCTGAAATTCAACTATAGGTATGTGATATCAGGTGTTTTGTCCTAGGAGAGAGATAGAGTTGTATGTGTTGGCATAGCAACTTACAATTAAATGAATTATTGGGATATTGGGGTAATAGAATCTGATTTCACCATTTGAGTCTACCATTGAGATGATGGTTACAAGAATAAGAGAAAGACAATGTTGAGGACTGCTGGTCAGAAAAACTCTTGTTGCTTTTGTGTTCAACATGTTAACTGTGCTCTAAAGTCTCCTTGGTATACTACTGTGTGTATTAAATGTTTGAGAGTTACTGCACATTTGGGGCTTGGAGGAATCTTTTACTATTTTATGTGCGCACACACACTCTGTCATGTGCACTCACACATGCTATATGACCTCATACTGCCAACGGAGGAAGAAAGTCAGATTGGGGCTGTAAGTCATGCTAGATAAATCCTGCTTTTGTTCCAGAGAGACAAGGTTGTTTTGGATGTGGAGGGACGGAGCACTGAATGGATGGAGTGGTGCCTATACAGTTTTAAGAGCAGGTCCCACTGTTAAAGGCTTTGTAGGCAGCGTGGCCCTTCTCTCACCCCCCTCCTCTCCCCTGGGGGGTTTTATCTGCCCATTTCCTTCTCTCGTGCCGGGCCCTCGGGACGCCTTAATGGCGCCATGTTCCCTGTCAGTCAGATATTTAAATGGAAACCGACCATGAAAGTATGGCTGCTCAGGGCTGGCTGGCTGGGCCACGTCCTTGCACTCAACAGCCAGAGTCAAATGCAGAGGCCCAAACCCCAGCCCAGAGCTCCAGACAAGCCTGGGGAGGGGGGAGTCAGGCTCAATCTGCAAGTTTAATATCCCCCATCAGGTTTTAAACCTGTTTACCTTGCAGATTTGATCAAGGATACCGATGCAAATGGAGGCAAAGGCTCCTCGCACTGGAAACCTTCTGTCCAGAGGTTCATTGATTCATGCTAAATGGGTTCAAGCATCATTCTTAATCACTCACTCGACTCAATTGATATTGTCCTAAACTCAAAAGAATATCGGGTTCTCTTCACAAGCCTGCATCTGTAACAATGCACTGCTGCGCTTGTTGTTTGTGCAGCGTCACCGTTGTCTCTCCCTGCATTTAAAATAATCTCTGTGACAATTGACGGGTGCAGGTGGCCTTACCAACCCTCACCAGACAACCTAATTTAACCCAGTAATAAATCTCTGTGCCCAGTTGGCCATTTTAGCTGTTTGGCACAGGGCACTGTAAATTCACCCTAATTAGATCCTCCCTGTACTCCTCCCACTCTCTTCCCCCCATCTTCCCTCTCTCCTCTCACTCCCTCCTTCTCCCCCATTTCCTCCCCTGCTCATTGGTACATATGCTCATACACCTGGCCTGCATCGTTACCTGTTTACAAATGACCAGGCTGGTTCTGCTGGCTTCAGCATCCACTCCACCACACAGTACTGAATCTCTCTCTTTGCCGCTCTCTACCCTCCCCTGTGTCATAATTAGACCTCAGAGCTCATGTTTGCTTAATATTATAATCCAGTACACCTGCATTCCTCTCTCTATAGTGCTTAGGTGTACCAGCTGCCCCACCTACACCTCCTCTCCCCACCCTTGACCTCATAGAGAGATGAGAGTTTTGGAATTGATGTTGCCTCAAACTGTTAGCGAGTGTATGTATCTTGTTTTTACATTTCCTCCCCACCAACGCAGCAGCACTAAAAGGCCTCCAGCACACCTCTCCTTTTTTGCAGTTCCTGATAAAGGTTTGAGTATTGTGTGTGTGTGTGTGTGTGTGTGTGTGTGTGTGTGTGTGTGTGTGTGTGTGTGTGTGTGTGTGTGTGTGTGTGTGTGTGTGTGTGTGTGTGTGTGTGTGTGTGTGTGTGTGTGTGTGTGTGTGTGTGTGTGTGTGTGTGTGTCAGGGGTGTCAGTGTCAGGGCTAATGGTCTCTAGCAGGGGCGCCAGCCTGAAGATTTATGCCACAAATTAGTCAAATGTGATCAAACAGCAACCCAGTTAATCATGCAGGACCCACGTTTGTCCCTGCTTTATCTACAGGCATAATTATAGATACCCATTCGTGTGACAGGCCAACGGTAGGCCCCTGCGGAGTGATATTGGGGGGCCGCCACGCAGCGTTGTCACCATGATGAATGTCTTAGGGGTACGGGGAGTGTTTTAAACACGTATATACTTAACACCCCCTTGTGAATGCTGTGAGTGAAGGCATGGCCCCTGCAGAACTGGTCTAACTGTTAGATGAGGAGCCGCTTCCTAAATGAATATTAGTGTGAATGAGTCTGGTCCCCCTTCCCTCCACAGCCTCACAATTTGAAGCACTTCAGCCATTAAGAACAAGCGGTGCCATAAATCCAATTCATCAAATGACTCCCAATTCATTATGTGCTAAGTGTTGACTGGTTTAAGCGAGCTCTATCACTCATCCCCTCCCATTTCAACTGCCTCCTTTGCAGACTCGCAGAACTTGGAATTTGGGAATGGGAATCATCCGGCAGTATTCTGTTATTCCAGGCCATTACCATGTGCCAAGCTGGGAAAGAGATCCAGTGATGTGTGCTGCAGTTTGTGATTGGAGTGGATCCTCTCTCTCTCCCCCTCTGACAGCCATTTTAAACACTCGTTTATGCAGTGCTTTTAATATCAATAAGAGAAGCAGGCAGGCAGGCGGACAGGCAGCAGTTTCTTAGACACACACACACACTTGCACACACGGACTGACACACACGGCCTGGCTGGAAATCAGCAGCTTCCATCTCCCTGGTATGACAGGGTGTGGTAATTATGTCTCTGTGAGAGTGTGTGCTGTTTGCTGGGTGAAAAATGATAATGGGGTGATTTTTAAGTGCCATATCTCCCGCACGGGTAATGAAAAGTACTTTTAATCCAGTTCGGAGGAATGGAGGGGTGGAGGAGAGGAGTGGTTGGGTTGGGAAGCAGAAGGGTCTGTTGTGATGGGAGGAGAGGAGGAGGAGTGGAGGAATAAGAGGGTGCTCTGAGGGTGGAGGGATGCTGATAGAGGGAGCTGAGAAAAAGAGGGAGATGGGGGAGTTCTGTATGGAGATGAGGGGAGAGGATGAAACGAGGAGCGAAGAGAGGTTTGAAGGCAATGCGGTGGCTGAATCATGTGTGTGTGCGCATGTGTGTGTGATAGGGGGTTTGTGTTGTTGTGCCAGGGGAATGCCTAAGCCTTGGCATGAAGCTTGAGCTCAGCAATTAGAATAATTAAGAGGGACTGACAAGCTTTTAGAGTCTCTCTCCCTTCCCCTCTCTTTCTCATCTCATCTCCGCCTCTCTCTCACTCTCTCATTCCTGTGCCAGCTGTAAATGTGGAGTATGTCAGACAACATTATGTCAGTTATGTCAGGTTAACATACAGGTGCATGTTAGAAGCTTAGGAGTGTCAGGTGCCTGAGCACCAGTAAATGAGGGAAACCCTGCGACTGTGTCAACTCCCTTATCCCACTCATTCACTTTAATTTGTGCACACCATGTCGCTCGCATTAACACACCTCATGTATGATACGTTCAAGCTGTGGAATTGTATTTTTAAGAGGCTTTGCTGTAAAACATAGCTCACTAATATTACTCTGGAGTCAGATGACCTAAAGGGCTTATCACAATCATAACTTCCAAGGGAAGATGGGAAGAATAGGTGTGTTGTTATGCACACAATAGGTTGTGTGTGCGTGACAGAGAGAGAGTTCCGTAATGACTTCACACCCCATTAGCGCCTTTGCTTGATATGTCACACTTCATTATGTATTTAGATCAGTGGTGCATGAACTTGGAAAAGAGTGTGCGCATGTATGAAGTATATCTGCACTGGGGACTGTGGGACTATACCAACTTTTGGGCCCGACTCTGTTCTTACATAGTAGGCAATAGGTATAACTGTTTTCTTTTTAGACCTACCCTTTCATTTTTCATATTTCATTATTGCATAATAGCATTTCTTACCTCATTACCGTATTAAAATACTACTGCTTTACTTTCATAAAGTATATCTGTTTGATTTAAAAGGCTGCATGAACTTATGCTCTTATAACTTACAGCGGACAGTAACTTGACATAACATTAATTTTGTTCAGTGAGGGCAGTTACTCCAGATCATTTTTTGTACCATTTTCATTCTTCCTCTGGCCCAAGCTTGGCTCCGGACCCAGAATAAGATTGCCACTGGGTTAGTATGTATAATCTGTATGCAAGACACCTAAGCGCTGAAAATAAATGTCCTTGTCTATCTGTTTAAATCTGCTTAACATTTTATAATACAGGGGCTAATATATGGAGAGTTTATTTGTCTTCATAATTTACAAGATCTCTTGTGTGTGATTCATAGATCAATTACTCAAAGAGCCACCACTGTCCAACCATTTATTCCACAGTTTAAGCTTGCGTTTGTATATGAATCCATCATAAAATCCTAAGTGTGATCTCTATGTGTATGTGCATGCACATATGCAGGTATAAGTGTTTATGTGGATATACTCCTGTGCCCGTAAGTGCATGCAGCTTATGTGATATGTTTTAATTCCTTGTAAACAGACAGCGAAGCGACCCTGCATGTTAGTTTTATCAGAGTGTGTTTATCTTAATTCCCCTCAGTCTCTTTTAGACCTACCATCCATTACCTGTATGAGAAGGCAGTGTGCTCTCCTGGGCCTGACACACAAACATATACCGTTACCTTGACGCTTAAAATATGATGATATGACAATATGGGAGTATGTATATATTGCTCACTGTGTGTGACTAACTGCCTGTCTCTTTGTCAGTTTCGTATGCATTGTTGCCTTGGCTTATGAGAAGATGATGTTTTCACAGCGGTCCATTGTGACCTTGGCTCTGTAAACGGGTTTGTAATGTAATCATGAGTGGAGGAGAGGAGCTGCTCTGACAAGGAACCATAAACAGGCTAATAGATGCATGCCATGCTAACATGACACATTTCACACATCATATCAAATCATATGCCATGCAACATTCACACATGGTATGTTAAGGTCAGGTGTGAGTGTATGCAAATAAGAGAAGGCCTAAACATGTAAATATGAGAGATCCAAACACTTTCATGCACACACTATGCATGCTTACACTACATTACCCCCTGTGTGGAGAATGACAGGCTCTTTCAGGGGTATGACCCTCTATCCATGCTGTTTGTCTTTAGGGTCACAGCCTGCCCTCTAACTCCTAACCCCGACCTTTGACTTAAGTCCGTCAGCCAGTAGTCACCAGCACTGAGCTGACAGCTCCCAAAGCCCACTGACCCCTAAATTAGAGAGACAGAGAGAGAGAGAGAGAGAGAGAGAGAGAGAGGAAAGCTTTGACCGTCGACCTCTCTTGCAATGGGAGCAGTGTACATCCAGCACCAGTGACAGCTTACCTGTTCAAAGAGGCCTCGCAGTGAGTGGGAGAAACAAAAGAAAAAATCATTTATGAAATATGAAAATCAAGATATGGAAGAAATGGAAAAACAAAGTGATTAGAGAATTGGGGAGAGGACGAAGGGGGACATGGTGAGGAATAGGATGGGAGGACGAACATGGGTGAACCTGGCTAGTGGAGGTCACACTGAGCCTGAGGAGACAGGTGCCTCAAGATTACTCCACATTAATGTTTTTTACACACATACACACACACACACACACACACACACACACACACACACACACACACACACACACACACACACACACACACACACACACACACACACACACACACACGCACACACATACCCGGTGCAGGCCAGTCCTGGAGAACTCCTATACCGCAGGGACGTTGAACTAGTGAGAACACAGCTCTGACTCTCATATCCTATTTATACCTCCCTTCCTGTACATTACAATCCTATTTAGCTTGCCCTGCTTCCTACACAATCCTATTTATGGACTCACCCCCACCCCACCCCCTCCACCACGTACCCCGTTCGACTCTCCAATCCTATTTGTGTGCCCCCTCCTCCTGTATGCAGGTGCCATCTATCCAGAAGGCTGCCTGTTGGGGGTGTAAGCCATGATTCAGATGAGTGTGTGCACTGTGTGTGTGTGTGTGTTCACCAGTGATTTGTGTGTTAATGTAACACTGAAATTGGAGTGGTCCACCTAGGAATAAGAGAAACACTGTTCTTAGAGCCTTGTGTTTGCAAACATCAGTCAGCTGTTCTGTGGCTAACCAGCAAATCTGTTGTTTTTCTTAAGCTTCAATTTGGTTTCAACCAAGCGTCAACCTCAATGCGGAAAAATGAAGGCTATGCGTGATGGCCATAAACTGCAGCTCATCGAATGGCCACTGGACGCTGACTCCAAAAGCAACTTAATCCCAAAAGACCCAAATGTCAGAATGTCAGAATTTTCCGCTGACACTGTGGTACAAAAAAGGGTTGCGTGTTTCCATTCTTGATTATCCAGGGTTGATTTGTAATTTAACTTACTGTAACAAGTAATATTTGGGTGAAGTCTTAGGTTGCTAGCTGCTAGCTGTCTGCTCTGCTTTATCACCTGGTACCATCTCAGCTCCGCTAACAATTGTTTCCCATTGTTGGTTCAGCCCGGAGTTGGATTGTGTCATTAATAAAAAAAATACCTTTAGTTGATGTCATGGGGTATGCCCTTATATTTTACAGTGTACAGTTTTACTTCACATGATTACATATGGAAAAGAAAAGAGAGTAAAATCAGACTCAAGGTGAAAAATACTTTAGGCAGTCTTTCATCTGATGTAATTCACATCCGTGTTTCTGTGTTCGCAAAATATCAGTTAGGAAAGATGAGTGTCTGTGTCTTCTGTACTGTCCCATCTTCTCCTGTCCCTATGACAGGCCTCTTATCCTCCATTAGTGTATTTAAACAGGACAAAGTGACCATCCATATCACAGGCCTGTCTCCACCTGCCTCCCCTGCCTGTCAGTCACCCAGTGTTATGAAAGCATCCTCATTCTGTTTGAAGACGGGAGATGAAAGTAGGACAGTAGTCAGGGACCTGGTTGGCCTGACAGACCAGATTAGAGTCGTCGATCCTGGAGCAAGAAGTACGAGGTACGAGAGAAGGGTGAGGATGTTCCTGCCTAACTGGATTAGGAGAGGGGGTGAAGGAAAGGTATATGTAGTGCAAGGGTCCGTGTGCCTGTTCATATTACAAAGACAGGAGTCGTTTGGCTCTCCAGTTGCACTTTAGTTTGAGCTGAAGGACGCGCGTCTCACAGACAGAGGTAATGATGAGCCAGCAACAAAAAACTTCACATGCAGAAACACAATCTTCTGATGAAACAGAGAGGAAGACAGACAGGCCGCCAGAGCACAAGGTTAAACAACTCACTGTGCTGCTGCTGCTGCTGCTGCTGCTGCTGCTGTTGTGTCTCCATTACTCTGTATACACAGCTGGAATAGTTGTAGTTATATTGATGCTCAGAGCGAGACTTAGGCAATGGATTTCAAACAAGTGATATATGACGTCTCCCTTTTGGCAGACATTTTAATCCAAAGCCAACACCAGAGTGAAATAGTGTGACTGAGCTGAATTTATTAATCATTCAATTAACTAAATGTTCCTTCTTGGTAGGGTTCAGATGAATGGACTGTCAGTCTTTAATGCAATCTAATTCTCAGCATACCTCAAGAGAGATGCTGAGAACTTAACTGCTCTGCAACTCTTTCATTTCTCTCACCCTCCTCTCACCTGCATACCTCATTCCTCTGCGCTTTTGTCACACTTGTTCTTGCTGTATTATTTTTCTGTTTCTTGCCTGTTGAAGTCGCCCTGAAGCCTCCTATCTTCATCGCTCCCTCTGTGTCTCTTTCTCACCTCCCCTCCTCAGATAGAGTTTTGCTGTGTGTCTTTGGGGCCGGCTGGTAAAGACAGTCAGGGCAGTCGATCGTATCACACTATCAGGCCAGTTCAACCATAAATTACCTGCAGCTAACAAAGCGTGGGGCTGTAACTATTACACAGGCACTCAAAGTCACCCCGGCCCACACGGCTGGGCTAAACACTCTCACACACTGAGAGATGGCAGACCACAGAAAGTGCAGGGTTTGGGTGAATCTGGTCAGTGGCACACTAAGATTTAAATACTCACAGACAAACATGGAAGGTTAAAGGTCCAGTCAGAGAAGAAGCTGATATCAGCATGATAGCTCAGTAACAAGAAACAACTTTGATTTAATTTTAGGACTAGTTTAAAGCCAGGCAGAAACATTAGCAGGCCATTGTTCCTTTCACTTATCTTAACTGGTAGAAACGGGGGCTAATGTTTCGAATGCTTTGAACTCGGGTAATAACACTGTATAACTGACCATTCAAAAACAAGTAAAACCAACATTAAAAAGTAGAAGTATAAAAAGAAAGAATAAAGAAACACAAAATAAAACCTTTATCCAACTTGATTAATAGATGTTTACAGCTTGAGAGACTGGGCATTTTTCCATTTAAATTTGTCATTTTAATGAGGAACATCCAGCAGAGTTATTTTACACCGCAATTTCACTTTGAAACCTGTCTACGTTGATGAAATGAGATATGCCAAATAACTCCAGCGGTTCAATTTAGATTTCTGTTTGCAAACATCTTTGCAAATGGCCTATTCGTCTCAATCACTTTGCGTGTGACTGTATACCTAAAGCATTGTCACCTTTACTGTCATTAAGCACAAACACAACACACTCAAACATCCTGTAATCAGGCATTTGAAAATAACCCAGGATTTATTTATATCCGGCTTCATCTGGTAGTGTGGCCCCTCTATATTTAACCGTTTCTTGTGTATAGACAGAGCTGTGCCTTTTCCTGTCCCAGCTGTGCGCACAGGTTTGTGTTTCTGGCTAATTGAGAGCGTGTTCTGTGCTGCAGCTCTGCCCTGGAGGTTAGTGTTAGCACACACACACTGTAGCAGGACAAATGAGAATACACCCCGCCATCTGCCCAAGAGAGACACTCCCTCGCCCTCTCCTTGTCCCTCTACCCTTGTACCCCTCCTCTGTTTTTTACTCTTTTATATATCCTTGTTATTCCTTCCTTCGTTCTCCCACTTCTTTTTTTTTCTCCCTCCCTCCCACACCTCTCTCCTCGCTTTCCCCACATTTTTTATTCTACTTTTCCATTCAAACTGTTCTTCTTTCTCTGTGACCCACCACTTCATATCTACCACTCGTGTTTCCTTCCTGCACCTTTCTGTCACCTGCATCTCTCCATCCAAATAAGTCTCTGTGTGTGTGTGTGTGTGTGTGTGTGTGTGTGTGTGTGTGTGTGTGTGTGTGTGTGTGTGTGTGTGTGTGTGTGTGTGTGTGTGTGTGTGTGTGTGTGTGTGTGTGTGTGTGTGTGATGTGGGGGGTTTGGGCTGTCGTGTTAAGGTGTTACCGTAGTCCGACCGCAGACTTCCAGAATGTTCCGTGGGCGCAATCCATGGGGGCTGACACCGAAGGTGACCCCCGGGCGGTAACCTTGGAGACCAACTTTATTAAAATGAATTTGAGTAGAGGGGCCGTACTGACAGCAGCATAATTACATCGCAGAGCATCAGCACTAATTTATGCAGCCCGCATTCAACCGGTCAGGAGTGCCGAGATGGGGTCAGCGTGGACACACACAAAAACACACACACCACACACTCACACAGACATATACACATTGATCAGAATACCAATAAAAATAGATGAATAAATTCAGTTTGTTCTTATAGCGCACAATGCTAAAGCGGTTCGACTGTTTTGAGGCTCAATGTGTTTTCAATGTATGTAGGTGTTCATATGTGACCCGTGTGTCTGTGCGCCAGAGTGTGTGAGTGTACTTCGCAGTGTTTTTGAGACAGTTATTATTTATGTGGCTGAGTGACTCAATTACACACAGCAGATTAACACACTAAACATCACATATGTGCTCATTTGCCACTTTTAAAATGTTTTATCAATAAGCAAACGACATTTTCACTGTAGTGGTCTTCATTTAGCCAATTGACACTAAATATTCCTGTTGAAATAAATGTACTTGCAGCCACTTTGACCCATTTGAATTTCAATATCAAGATGGTGACATAGATACATGACCAAACACAAAGTACACACAAGTAGAACAAAAAAAATTGATATTTATTCAAATTAAATTCTACCGACAATAATGAAAATATTTTTTACGTCTTCTCATGAAATGATTGGGACAATGTTATTTATTCTTGCTAGATAAATTGTATATCTTTTCAAAACTTCAATGATCAATCTCTTCCAAATAGGAATGTGTCTGAAAACAAAATTATTCCAACTTTATGGGCTACAATGTGCAAGATTTTTTTTCAACACAAATTTAATTTCCGTCTTTTGCAATCCTAAATTGATTAATAAAAAACATCCTGAGTACGTTTTACTGCTTTGCATTCTGACTGCAACAACAAAAACGTTCTGACAACCTTTCCCTGTTCTCCCCTCGGCATCTGTTCTGGTGAACTTTCCAGCACCCAGATATAAACCTGGTGATGACAAGTCTGCCCCATAGAGGCTAAAGCAAGAGACACAATAACAAGTGAATCTCTAAAGGGAGAGAGGGAAAGGGTTCACAGGATGAGAAGCGGGAGAAAGTGCTATAGAGTAGAGTAAAAAGGGGGTGAACTGGGGGGACATGGATATAAGTCACAGCTCCAGTCACTCCGTTGTAGCCGTTGTGACCAAGGGCACACTAATCTATCCCATTAGCAGATCCCTCCGACTCTCTCATAATGTTACCGCTAGCTGCTCTCCTGTGACATGTTCGTGGTTGGTGTGTATGTGAGAGAGAGGGAGAACATTTCTGTGTGTGTGTATGTGAGAGAGAGAGAGGGAGAACATTTCTGTGTGTGTGTGTGTGTGTGTGTGTGTGTGTGTGTGTGTGTGTGTGTGTGTGTGTGTGTGTGTGTGTGTGTGTGTGTGTGTGTGTGTGTGTGTGTGTGTGTGTGTGTGTGTGTCTGTGTCTGTGTCTGTGTCTGTGTCTGTGTGTGAGTGTGTATGTGTGTGTGTGAGTGTGTGAGAGACAGTGTGAATGAGACAGTATTCCTCGCCTGCGTGTGTGTAAGTGTGTGCGTAATGACAGTTCAGCTAGTTGCTCTCCTGTGAAAATGACACGTTCCTGCCAAATTAATATCATTACTATCAGAGTTTAATGGGCCAGTGCTGCCTTCTTATTTAAAACAGAACATCCCTCTCTCGACCTCCACCACAAAGAAAGGGGGGGGGTAGGAGGATGGGTTATAAGCAGGATAGACAAAATGAGCAGAATATTTTTTTATTTCCTTCTACTGGCAAAGAGGAAGAGGAACTTAATATAGGATTGAGTTGAGCTTGAAAGCAAACAAACCGAATGTTTAGGATAAAAAATACATAATTTAGCCATGAAGGAAAGATCTTAGACAGAGGAAATTAATACAAACATTTTGATTTGGACACTTTGTGTGCATTCAGTGGGACTAGACGTCTTATCATTTTCCCATTTTCTCCAACCATTTCAGTAATTTGCCTAAAAATACATTTGCCTTTCTGGTTTGTGTGATAGCTTTAAAATGAATCTCTGCTCTGCTGAACAATAGGGCTTCCTCCCCAGTTGTAATGTCACATTTTGGGATTGTATTCTCAGTAATTGTTGCAGCCGGGTGCATGTCTGCTGTTGGAGTGACGGCTGCTATCATCACCGGTGTTTAACATAACAAAAAGCCAGATCATTTTTGCATTGTGTTTCTGGTGTAAGGGGGCTTCCGCCCTTTTTCTTTAGTAGAGAAATAACACTTTGAATTTTGGAGCTAGCAAAGAGATGTTTTGCTCTTGGATACCTTTTCTTTCGTAGCGTGTCTCTTACAGTATGCCTTTCTGGTCATTGGTTTTTCTTTTCTTTTACAGTACTTTACAGTAACTGTGTGTAAGGTATGAGCCTTCTGTTAGGGTGTCATTCTTCACTTGGAGTCAGCACTGTGATAATGAGTTCATTTGGAAATACACTCTGCAGGCTGCCTGTGCATGTGGGCACGTGCATGGTTGTGCATATTGTCACACTCTGTGTATATATATAACTATTGCACACTACATTGTACTGTATGTGTGTATATGTTTTTGGGATGTGCACACCTGAAAATGTGTGTGTGTGTGTGTGTGTGTGTGTGTGTGTGTGTGTGTGTGTGTGTGTGTGTGTGTGTGTGTGTGTGTGTGTGTGTGTGTGTGTGTGTGTGTGTGTGTGTGTGTGTGTGTGTGTGTGTGTGTGTGTGTGTGTGTGTGTGTGTGTGTGTGTGTGTGAGAGATTGCAAGTGTGTGAATATGTCAGGTTGCCGCAGGAGACCAATTAGCTGGTGCATCAGTGAGGAGGTGAGCATACACACACCTGTGTGTGGCCCTATTACACCAGCTCATCACACACTCGCATAGCGACACACAGACAGCATTGCTCTGCTCATAATAGAAACATACTGACACTTACAGTACATTGACCATATGGAATAATGACTTCAGCGCGTCAAACTGTCAGACTTGAGTCACCAGCATGCGTTATTTCAACCATGTGTTACTAACTTGACCAACTTTTGCGAATTATAGGTTATCTTACTGCTGCTGAATGGTTGTCGTTACCAATATGTGTTTTACATTTGAGCATTTCTATACTCAACATTGCGTACTTGTGTTCATACACAGCAGATTAGATCCAAAAGTGATTTGTTCCAAACTTTGCGTGCGCTGACGCAATCAGGTGAGAGTGAAAAAGCAGATCACAGCCAATAAAGCAGCCAGGCCTCTTCATGTATAATTCAGATCTTTTATGGTGGGCTATGCACCCATATGGGCGTGCTAAAGGAAGACTAAGGCCATTTCCAGCCAGAGAAAAGTCCTTTTAAAAGCTAATCCTTGTGCCAGAGTCCTGCTTCTTTTACTGCTCCTCTTTAATGAATAGGTGTCCAATAAGGCCTTTTATTGTCTTAGCATATGTTGCTTTTATTAGGGGAAAATAATTAGGTTGTGCGGATCACTTCGGGAGTCCTCTCGCAAGATAAAAATGAGATAGTTTCACAGTCGTTGCGCAAGTCCTTCTGACTCCTCGTCGTTTTCCCCTTGGATGCCTTGTGTCCTTGCTCCCTCACCTCCTCCTCTCCTTTGTTTCCTTCCCTGCTACTCTCATCTTTATGCACCCCCTCCTCCTCTCTACCTCTTGTCCTTTGCATTCCCTCCACCTCATTCCTCACTTCCTCTTCTATTGTTCCTCTAACATGCGGGCATTAAATGCATAAAGCAATGTCGCATTGGACTGCATATTTACACACACACTACAACACACATACACAAAACAGATGAACAATCACAGTGTGACAGGAGGCAGTTGATGACTGACACACGGTTGATCTTATCTGGCACTGAAGGGGTAAAGGGAGGGCCGCAGAGAGAAAGGGAGAGAAATAGCGCAGGGGGGGTTTCTGCTGGGCTTTGTGTTGTGTTCCTGTCACTCCTACATAGTTTATTCCTCCGCTCCATTCTCTCTCTCTGCTTCCTCATCTCCTACTACATCACTCTGCTCGCTTATAGAAAGAAAGAATGTCAACAGGGCTCTTCTGTGATCCGGGACTCCAGGGAAAGAGATCCATTTCCCTCCAAGAGGTCCTACTATGAGCGTTTACCCATGAGACCTCAGCTACAGTATTCCCTGTAAGTTATGAGGCCGGCGGGGGATGGGGCTGCAGGGTAAAAGGGATCTGCAGAGATTTGATGGAAAAGAACAGGGCCGAGGAAAGAGCAGGGGGCAAGGCCGATAGACTGAGAGAGATTGAGCGACCATGATGAAAAAACGGAAAGAAAAGAGGGAGGGAGGGAGGTAGAGGGCTGGTCCTTCCATCCTGTCCTTAATGCCCCTCAGGGGGGTACACTGCCCGTAGGTGAGTATTAGCCATCCGCCTGTGGGCTAATGGAGGGTATGAAATAGAGTTTAGTACATACAGACGACCAGGGGTAGACTAATCACTGGGGAGACCCATGATGAGGAGAGCTGGTCATTCTCTGGGGGTCTCAACAAGCTCTCAGTAAGATTACAGTATGGCCATGGCTCCATTAAAGCCTTTAGCCTTCATTCAGTGCATTAGATGTGTAGAAGTGGGTTCATTTCAGAGGGCTCACAGATTATTTGATAACTCCAGACCTGGAAAATAGCACAGAACATTCACTTGCTTACATCTACAGTGACCTTTGGACTACCTCAGTCAGGGTGACAGCAGTCACCACCCAGTCACAGAGGTGAGTGTCAGGGTACCTTCTGAAGTGTGCGCTGCGGTGTTTGAGGTGCTAATCTCCTCTCCTCTTGGTTGAGTGGTCAAGATGAATGGAGGGGTAGGTTGTTTATCTGAGGGGACCGCGTTACCCAGGATTCCCTCTACAGCTGGGCCAAGCACGCTCAGCTGAGCCGTCAGCTTGCAGAGGTTACCACCACTGAGGGCAAATATGTCTGCTCACACACACATAAACTGCGCACAAACACAGGACGTTTTGATTTCAATGGTTATTTATTAAATGTAAAATATCTTTAGCACAGATTAAAAATCAGACACCTCCATTTATTTGAAACACCACAGGCTGAAAAAACAAAACATCTCTGAAACAGAATCACAATCCCTTTGAAATCCCATTTTCAGGAGAGCTAGTCCACGAGGCCGAGGGCTGAGGCAGAAACTGCACTCCTCCTGATCCCTTTACTCACAGTGGCAATAAGCCAGGAAATACTTTCCAAATGCATGTTCTAGCCTCATGATTGTAGAAAATAAGTTGTAAGTACCATTAGAATTAAGGTATATTACCACTTATAAATAAAGGGGAAATAAATCTGTAATTTACCGTTTTCTTAAATAGGGTAAAATGGTATTTTTAAGACTACAATTAGGGGACTTCCAATCCCAGGATGCTGCTTGTCTGTGATTGACAGCTTCCATACTTCAAGTAGGCTGCAAAGAAAATGTTTTTCCTCCAACCCAAACTGTTTTTTGACCTGCTGCATATCCAGAGGGCCTTCACATGACAAGCATGGACATATGCTGTGGTGATTTGTGGTTCATGCCAGGAGCTGAACCTCTCAAATGGTGTCCCAGGCATAAAGAGCTTTGCCAACATATAGCACTGCTGCTGAATTGGAGTGCCATCACAGAGGTCAGCTGCTCTTCTCTGCTCTGCCTCAACCCTCGCTGCTGTACAAATACCAACTGACAACCACTGACACAGATGGTGAGCAGAAACACAGAAGGACAGGCAAAGGAGGAGAACCACCCACAGGAGTAAGAAAACAGGAAGACTCTACACACACTGTCCAGGAGAGGATATTGCATGACAATATTATCAACTCAATTTTTTGAAACCTTTTTTTTTAATCTTTTGTTTTTTCTACTTTTTAAACTTCTTTTTTCTTATTTTTAGCACATGCCATATGAGAATGTGGGGATTATAAAAGTACCTGAAAGAATTGCTAGGTTTTCAGCATGCATAGCTGTTTGTATTTACACTTTGTATGTACAGGGATGGGCCAAAAACAGACTGCTCTACAGTACTGGGTTTATTTACATCCAGGTCAGAGGGAGATGTCATAACTACAGATGTGGGGGCTGAGGGGTCACATGCAAAGGATCAGAGGAAGCTCGTACGGCTGAGTACAACTTGGATGATGAAGACACAGAACAGAACACAGCAAAGTAACAATACTGTTAATTCAACAACATCACATCTCCCCCACAAAGCCTTTTTGCTTTTGAATACGCTCTATAAGGAGTTTTATTGCGTAACACTATACAAGGACATTTCTATTGCAAGACCATGAAGTCCATGGGAGTATTGAGATTGGAAGACTTGGATCTGTTCCCAGAGCAGTTCCAGAGCCGTAGTAGTGGATCCCAGGCTAAGTGCAGGCTCATTATCTGCAGTCAGCTTATTTGTTGGTGTTTTTGAGTATTTTCTCATCATTTAGATGTGTTCTTTGTTTCCACATATACAGAAATACACAGAACTGTCCTGCTCCTTTGGTTTGGCATATTGCTTGGGTACAGTTATCTTTATTTTTAGCATAGAGATCATTTTAGATTTAGGGTTGTTTTGGTGCATGTCATTTTTCCCATCTTCTCCCCTCCCCAAATCATTGTGGTTATAGCAGAGCTGTTTTTCTTTTGGGAATGTTCAAGCGAAGTCTTAAATAAATGAAAATGAGTCCTGGTCAAGTCGTAGGCCTCATTGGAGTCTTTAGGGCCTTAGAATGTTGACTGCAAATGATCAGATTGTTTGAAGAATAATAAGAAACAGCAATAAATGTATGTAGGTGAATCCATGTGACTGGTTTTCTGAAAGGGCCAATTGCACAGCAATAGGCGATCATGTGACCATCATTAATTTAATCACAATAATTATTATTAAATACAGCTACAAAACCTTTGCAGTAACCCTCAACACAACCAATTGCAGCATATTATTATTGTGTTATTCAGTTAGATTTGTTTTCAGTCTTATGTCAAGTCCAGCTGTCAGGCAAGTCAGAATCTCCAGCTCTGAGTAGTAGTATTAGATCAACTCTAAAACACCAGAGATGTTTCTCTGAAAACTACTGTACACATGGTAATGCTTTACACGTAGATGCAGAAGATAGAAAGACACAGCAAAATCCATCAGTTTGTAGACAGCAAAATGTACAGGCATAATCTACAGTTTAACACAGGTTAGAAACAGCGGTTATGCCACTGATGTGTATGATGCACACAATTTCATTGATGTTACCGTCGATGTAGATTGTAGATTGTCCCAAGTTTTAATTTGAGTGTGTGTTCGTGCTTGTGTGCATGCCTGCGCATGCTCCTGTTCAGACATGCACATATGATTACTGTATGTGATTTTGTCAAATTGTGTAATGTAAGTGTATTGAAAATGTTGCACACCCCCTCTTGCTCTTTTTCTCACTACTGTACAGCCCTTGCATCCTATCTGGAAACACACACACACACACACACACACACACACACACACACACACACACACATACACACACACACACACACACACACACACACACACACACACACACACACACACACACACACACACACACACACACACAATGATAGATGGCTGTGGTGGGTGGTTGAGCATGTTAATGCCTAATCTCATCAGCCTTATCTTCTACAGAGGTCGCAGGGTCAAGTGGGGAGGGGATGAGCTAAACACCAATAAGATAGCACATCGCTGGACACACAGCACTAACAGTGGATGTACTGCTCCATATACTGCTAACTAGACTGTTGCAGTGCATAGATAAAAAAATAAAATACTGAAGTCATCATTATGAAGTCAGCCGCATCCATCTGGATTATGACATTGAATGTTTTTTTAATCCATTTTTTAAACTTGCACCAGTGTTTGGTAACTGAACACAAACAAACTGCTTTGAAAGTCAGCCAAGTTCAAGGTGGGCATCAGCGAGTCGGAGCATGCAGCACTGAAATCTTCAGTGGAGTTTAAAAGGCATTTAGCTTTCAGATGAGCCAAATCAGATGCCCTAAGCGAGGGAGATGAGTTAAACTGAGCGCGTGTGAACCTGCAACTCAGAGACACTGCTTGGCATTTGTCTGTCTTTGATATGGCAACATGTGATGTGGATGAAGTTATCGCCCCACTGGCAGGTGACACAGACAGCGGCACACAGAGAGATGCTGCCTTTTCATCTGCTGTTTACCAGCTCTCTCATCACACTGCACTTCAAACACACTCAATCTGCTGCTGCGACGTTACACACCAGGGCTCCTACTGGCGGAAGTTTACTAAGAGCTTAGAGGGGGCTTGTGTGTAAGTGTGTGTGTGTGTGTGTGTGACGTTAATGAGAAAAATATTTCTTGGAATCTGGTTGGTGTGTGTATTTCGCTCATTGCATTAGCATCTATATGCATATTTTTGTACTCGCATGTGAAAGTATAAATGCTTTAGACCTCAATGGATCTTTCCACTTCATATGTGTTTGTCTCACATCTGCTTTAGGAAGCTGTTCAAACAGTTGGCATGTAGTGTGACTCCATTATGCATGTGTGTATGTTTTTGTGTCTTGCCCATGTTTGACTGCTACGTATAAGGGGTTGTCTCACAGCATGCCAGTGCTCTGTGCTAAACATTAGTCCTCAGCCTCCACATCAGCGTTCCCTCTCACTCTCTCTGCCCCCCTTCTCACTCTCACTGCCTCTCATTGGGAGATAAAGAGGCGAGCCATTTAATGTGGCCGTATAGAAGTTGTCTCCAGTCCCGGAGTTTGCAGGGAAGCTGTCACAGCAGCTTTTAGCCCGAGCTGCAACATGAAAGATCCCTCTTTGAGCAGTTGGGTTGTGTGTGTAATTCTCTCTGACGTGTTTATTCTGCTGCAGTTTTAACTTTCATTTTCAAATGTCACAGAAATCTCCATACTCCAAGAATATCCCTACTAATTACTGACTGATGGGACAGGGTGTATCAGAGAACTTAGCAGGTTGCGTCCGAATAATGTTTTACTCTTTCTGTGCGTCTCGACTTGAAACAACATGAAACATAGTCAATTTCTGGGTTGCGACTTGTGTGATCTTTAAATTTAAACTCAAAATGAGAGGACTTACTGGAATAGAGCTTGAGAAAAAGCCTTGAGGCGTGTTTGTTTGTGTGTGTGTGTGTTGTATGTGAACAAATCTATAACAACCAACATCTGATTTAACAAGTACTGTAGGTACAGAATTGTACTTGCATCTTTTCCAATACATATTCTCATCTTTGAAAGCCCGCCGACCCATATACACATAATCAGAAAATATACATTTTCATAACCATGGCATTAAACCTTTACAGGATTCATAAAAGCGGTTGTTTCCTGGTGATTCCCATCCAGACAGAAGCTGGTGTCATTTTAATTTCCTCAGATTCTCCAGTCTTTACATCTCTAGCATTCTCATGGTCCCATAAAGCCAGAGATCCTGTACACACCGGATAGAGAAATAAATAAATAAATATATGTATATAAATATATGTACAATAAGGGGATATGCTGCTCCCATGGTAATATGACCCAGTCATCATGGGCTGCAGAGGGAGACAGCGTGTGCAGTCTTTTTTTTCCTTTCCTGTTGACACTCGGTCCTGCTGTCTCTTGTCTTTTGTGTATGTCTCACAGAGGACATAACATTGTAGTTGGTGTTTGGTGTTCGTCCTTTCTCTTCTTGTCTGGACAGGACATGTCCTAATGTGTGAGTCAGTAAATGTGTTCTCCTTATTTTATCTCCTCCTGTAGGCTGAGGCCATCTCGTTGTCCCATGAGTCGCCCGCTGAAATCAAATCTCTTTCTGTGTGTTTCTCTGTCCGTAGCAACAAGGGGCGGCCACCACGGTGTATTGTGCCGTAGCTCCGGAGCTGGAGGGCTTGGGCGGCATGTACTTCAACAACTGCTTCCGCTGTCTGCCGTCCACCCAGGCACAGGACCAGAGCTGCGCTGCCAGCCTGTGGGAGCTGAGCGAGCGCCTGGTTGCGGACGGGTCAGCAGGCATACAGTCCCTCTGATGGACAGAGGGGAAGGGGTAGGAGAAAGAAGAAGAGGAGGAGGACTAGCCAAATGATGTCAAAGAGGAATGATTGTGGGTTACGGTGATGTCCAGTTAGGATTGAACTGAATAAAAGGTAACTGTATTCTGACTGCACCATACATGAGAGCTGCCAAACCACAGAAATCCATCTGGATATGTCACGTCACTAGGGGGGCTAAAACACACTAGATATACAGTACAGAAAGGGGTTTCATATACAATCTACTGAATAAATTAAAGTTAGGTTGTGTTCAGCTCTGCTCTGACAGTTTACAATGGGAGGTGGGGGGCGGGAGTAGATTTAGGACAAAATCAGGGATGTCTTAAAGATTTGTTTGTCTCTGTAGCTTTTTATAACTCTTGATTATTTTTCATTTATAAATTGTGTTTTTAATAGAGAAAAGTTCATAAAAGCTAATGACCTGTATTGTTAAGAATACCTAATAAGCATATGTTTGCAGCAGTAGTGCACTGAATGGCAAATATTGTGTCTTCCCAATTAAATTCAGTCTCCTCTAGCTCTACAATGATGTTTCCTATTGATATACAGAGAGCGTTGGTTAATCATTGTGCTAAATCTTTTTTGGGCATAGAAGAAAAAAGGAGTAATGGGCATGTGACACTCATGAATATATAAACACACTAGAGGTATAATTCTTATGACTATATACATTATTCTGAAATAATTGTATTTCTTATCAATGTCCCTCTTTATTTCTGTACAATATTTACAACAACTTAATACTGGGCATGTGCTAAAGGGGTGTGGGCATAATCATTTTTCTGCTTGTTATTTGATTCAACATATGTGTTTATAATCTATACTCTGGTAAATCTAAATTATAATTTGAATGTATTTGTGGGATGATCCATGTCTGTTTGAGTATGAGGAAAATCCTTTTTTCCAGAGTCCAGGATCTTGAATTTCTGTGTTTCTTCCCCTGTGGTTTAAGAAGAATGGGATTTCCATCTCCTGTTAGTATTTTGTCATCATTGTTTTAAAATTGAATCTGGCTTCGGGGTTTGCTGTGGATCCTGAAGCTGCTGTTGAGACATTGTGCTTTATGGCAGTCTGGGTGCCGTAGGTTGCTCTTGAAACATCAGCATTCCAGTGTCATGATATCTGTAAGAAAACAAAAAGGGAAAAAAACATTTAATAAAAATCTGTTCAACAGTATTATGTGTGTGAAATTATTTCAGAACAAAAGTGGAAGTGCATTCATCTGGAGGCCATTAGGGGGAGATATTTGTGTAGCTGACAAGTGAGCAACTCTGGAGTACGATTAAGAGGGACTGTTCCATGTGCAAAAAAAAGTATTAATTGTGTCTTTAGAAAGCAGAGACATTGCGCACGGTTTGTTGATACATTTAATTAAATACCTTTTTTTTAATCTTTGCCTTGTTCATATGCTTTTTATGGTTTTAGGTGCAAAAGAATGGTTCACACATAGACACAAAGTCAGACGAGCAGAACTGTCTTTTCTGTCCCTCCTGTGCAGACACACTCTCAGAACACACACTAACACATACAGCCAGAAACATGCTGAGCCTTGACACAGCCATGGCCAGACCAGAAACTGATACCAGTGTCCAGCCCTGTCATAATCTGTACTGCACCCAGAGTACAGCTGTCTTATCACTGTCTTTTCACAGCACAGGACACACCTGGACACACACACACACAGACACACGCTGCAAGAGCAGTTGCAGTCTTATATGTACCCAGCGAGGAAGAGTGGGAAACCAAGCACATTGTTGTAACTATTCAGGGGCGGTACAAAGCTGTGACCCACAAATGAAAATTTCCATAATGAAGAAGAGTAAAAAACGGTGTTATATTAGCAAATGTGTTTCTCTCACGACTGCTGTCCCTGGTGCTGATCAGGCTGTGACTTCAATCACTGCTACATTATCCAGACAAAAAATTGTGCACACATGAGAATTAGCCCTCTCTTTTTTTATAATCAATTATATAAAATATTGTCACTATGACACGCACCTCTTTGAGAGACAAGTGTGGGACTAGTGTTTGACTGCTAACATATTTCCCAGTTAGTTTGTGTTTAGCGTGTCAGCTGTTTAGCTTCCCTCTGCTTGTTGTTGGACCCCAGAGACCTATTTAGTCAGTGTGCCCTGCTGTGTTTTGTCATTTCCAAACCACACTCCTGTTTGGCTGAGCTACCACTGGATCTAGTAAAGACAACTCCTTATCTCTCAACATGGATCTGACTACTGTAACACGACACAATTCACTGCTTTTGAAATAATTGTATTCAAAGCATTTCTGAATTTCTGAAGCACTGAATAACTTCTTAAGATGGTTATTTTATTGCTGTTTCACATTCTACTTCAGTGATGATCCTAAAGAGAGTAATTCCACACCTGAGACTTCATCCTTTCCCTCACTTCCCTCCCTGCTGAAAGAGGAAAACTCAACCTGGGAATAAAATAACCAAACTGACACTATGATGAAGGCATGGTGCTCAGCCAGCCCTGCATGTCTTCCTTATCAATGACAACTATATAAAAGAGGAGCTATAGAAAAGAGGAAGTTGAGGAAGCCTTCGATTGGCGGGGCGGACTCGAGTCACAAAGGAGGATCTTCAGGAGAACAAACAAACAAAAGACGTCTGTGCGGCTGTGCACTGCAGTGGCCGATCCATGGGTGCGTGCCTGAGTGAAGAGGGAGGGTCCTGCCTGGCTTTCATACAAAGTCCTATCGATCAGGCCCTATCGGAATCATCTGATAGCTAATCAATAAGCTACACTTCCTCTCAGCGAGCAGGAAGGAGAGAGGAGCACGGCTCTCACAAGTGTAGGACCTTGATCCTTTGACCCAACAGTAAAGGCCCCACACACACAAACACACACCTGTACACACACACACACACACACACACACACACCTGCATACGCACACGCTTTTAATTCCTGTCTCTTTTAATTGCTCTGTCACTTCATCTCTCTCTTATAATAACACAACCAGACAATATAAAAACCGAAAGCCTGTGCAAACCAAATAACCAATGTACATTACAATGTTATTTTAATTAGTTGGATTTACAGTTGATTTTTTCCCTTCACTGAGTTTATTTCAATTTGGGCCGTAATTGTTTACGACTGACCATTTCATTTTCCATTATTGTTTTTATTTCTTCTTGTGATTAATTTCACCTCTCAAAGAATAATTATGAGAGGATTGATTTGATTATGCCTTTGTTCTACTCCTATTGGCTCCATTGACTGAGGGAATGCCATGTTGCCATTTGGAGCGGATATATTTAATGATCACAATCAATGTTAAAGCTCTCTCTAGACTCAACTAACTCAATAAATATCTGCCAGGAGGAAATTTACCATCTAACTACACCAGGCAATAAAGTCTTGCTCTCCATTCTCCCCCTCCCCCTACTCTCTTTCCACCTCTCCCTTTTGAGGATGATATTGTGTTTAAAACTCTTGATCAATTTTCATAAAGTAATACTGCAGAGTCAATGAAAACATTATGTCTTTGCAATATCTGCACATGTGCTTTGCTTGCACATGGCATTTTAGGACGGAGCCTCAGAAGATAATGTGTTTATAATATTTGAGGTACAGTAGTTTATTTTATTTTTGGGGGGCTTCTTACTTTTTATTTCTCTCTGCTCAATTATTTAACAGGCTTCAGATTCTAACAGTTAATTAGCCTTTATAAAATGTGTGTTTTAATTTAGAAAATAATTTCAGGAAAAAGGGATCATTCCTATGCACTTAAAAAACATTCATATGTTCAGTTTTCATGAAACACATCACTAACCAAATCTCCAACCCCCCTAAGGGTCTCACTCGTAGAGCTCAATTTTGTATCTGTTTCAGGGGAACACAAATCATAACGAAACACTGTACCTCTCTGCATTGCTTTAAGAAATGCCTGAGAAAAATACAATTGTATGATACCTGGTTTTATATTACACATTTTTTGTGTCTTATTTTTTATTGAAGTTTTAAGTTAAGAGTACAGAGATGGAAAGAGGGAGACAGAGGGGACAGCATACAGCAAAGGGCTGCTGGTTGGATTTTCTATCCTTTATTAATACATTTAAAACATTTTTTCAAAATAATTAAATAAAAGTCTGGTGTTGCAAATATTTTAACATTTTATTTATGTTATATTGACTTTTAGGATGACATAACCCCTACAGCCTCCTTGTTTTTTTAAAGTCTGTGTATGTATGTGTGTGTGTGCGAGGCTTTACAGGTAAAGAGCGCAAGGGGCTGCCCCGTCTTACAGTGCCAGATACATTTCTTTCTGAGATGTAACTAACCACTAAAGCAGAAAACAACCGATGCTCAGAAATGCACTACAAATAAGATGTGGATGTTTGATATGACAGGAAGTACTGTGTTTTAAGTAGTGTACTTTATGCAAATGATGAAAGTTTTGTCATACGAAGACGCTGGAGTTGTTGGCAAATGCAACAAAGTAAATGTTTGTATCCACATCCCTCGTTCTTGCTCTTTTATAAAGATTGTTTGAAGCAGCATTAATAACATTTGGATCCAGATAGCTATGATTCAGGTAGCGTGTTCACTATCAAATGCACTTATTTCCCCCCGAAGATCTGCTCGTGCAATCTATAACTTTCTCTGTTTTTATTGAAGTCTCAACACAGCACCTTTGAGGAAATCCTTCCACCCCCAAATCCCAAGCGTGTCCTCAACGCTAGACAGCATGACCTTGTAAACCCTGAGTTATTTTACTCACCCATTGTGTGAGGATAGAAAGAAAAGAGAGGGAGAGGTAGAGGGAGAAAGAGGAGGGACGGGGGAGGAAGAGAAAAAGAGCTCCTGCCTGTCACGGCTTTCAAACACAAAGAAAAATGAGCACTTGGGCTGAAGTACAATTATTAGCCCCTGTCTACAGATTCATCACACTATAGAGCAGGAGGGAGAGGGGGGTGGGATAGGGAGAGGAGTGGAGCAAGAGGTGGAGTCGAGGCAGGCTGAATAAAGAGCTGTGAAGGTATGGGCAGAGCAGTATGGGAGATGGAAAGACAATGAATAGAAAAAACTGAGGAAATAGAAAATAGGGCTGTAACAATGTGAGAAGAAACTGAGTGAGGCGGGGGGGTGTAAGGTAGAACATGCAAAGCTACCACAGAGTGAGGAGAAAAGAGGGGGAGGGAGCTTTTAGGGGAATACAAGAGTGAGGAAAAGAGAAAGAGCAAGAGGTAAAGGAAGGTAAAATGAAATAAGAGGATTTGTCAGGCCAGCGGTTGGTGGCAGTAATAAAGCCTGCTAATCTGAGGGAGAACGGTTGGCTGCTCTCACACTGACTCTCCCGACGCCCCACTTTACCACCAGGCCATGCCAAGGTCACACACACACACACACACACACACACACACACACACACACACACACACACACACACACACACACACACACACACACACACACACACACACACACACACACACACACACACACACACACACACACACTTAGTTCATGCATGTTTCAGTCTGCCACATTACTCTTTTGTGAATTTGTACATGTGCTTTACTCCTTCTTCCAAATGTTTTTCCATCAATGCTGACCCCTCTCTTCTCCGTACACATTTTGTATCTTTAACCCCCACCCCCACCCCCACCCCCTCAGCCATGTTGATTTTGAAATCTCATTTTTCTCTGTTTCTTAACTGGCTCCGCCGTGTGAATCAATACCTTTCAAAACCATTACATAAATACATCTGTCACACGCAGATAGTAGAGTGGGTATGTGATGTGTCTGGTTAAGGCCACAGTAGGGTGAAAGGAGATATGATGTGTGTGTGTTTGTGTGTGAGTGTGTTTTCTCAGAGGACAGTGAGTGTCATTTTGTGTGACCAGGTGTGTCGGGCGGAGAGAAAGGTTGTTATTGAGCTGCGGTAAATGACGCATAACCTGGTGCACCACTTACTTAGCCCCAGACCCGTGTTCTCTCTTTCTCTCTTTTTGTCAGTTGGTGTGTGTGTGTGTGTGTGTGTGTGTGTGTGTGTGTGTCTTGGGTATGACTGTATGATTTTTTGAATGTATGAAGTGAATGCACACTGAGGTGTAAAATATTTTGCACCTGCCGTTATGAAGCTATAATTTAGATGGTCTTACATGGCTGGGAACTACTTACTAGTCCCTAAATGTAAAGCTAGGGTATTGTTTGAAAGTTTTAAAAACTGCAACAATCTTTTACCTGAGTTTCAGTGCCAACATGATGACAATAAATATGCTGTCCGACTCAGACCTCCCCATTTTCTTTTTACTTTTGAAGAAGCCAAATTTTCTCCAATTGTGATTTTCTAACACAAGCAGTCACATTTAATTTGTGGCAGAATGATTTAAATCTGAAACTCTCTGCAGAATATTAATACGTAAACAATGTTACCAATCTAAAAAGCTGTCATTGCGTGTCCCACAATCCTTTTGGTCAGTACCTTAAAAGTAATAGATGTTTGTTATTCAGCCCCGCTTAGAAGATACCTTCATCCAGCTCGAATACATGTAGATCATTGACATATCCAGATATACTGTGACAGAGAACACAAGGAAAGCAGGGAGATAGAGAAGAACATTGAAAAAAGGAATGATTGATAGAGAGAAAAAGATGGAGGTAAAGAGGAGGGAGTGTGTTTCATTTACTCAAACTAGGGCCATCTGGAGCTGTAAAGATAGTTTAATCCCCAACAATATGTTATATTTTATTCTCTCAAACGCACATATGGAATACTTCGTTTTTGTTCTTGCAGCTGATTCTTATTCCATTATTTTCCCCTCATCGCCATTTAGTGATGCCATTGGCATTTTCACACCTCACTTCGCTGACGGTGGAGACTGTGATTGACGGTGTGATGCAGATTTACATGTCATGCTGAAATAGCACAATAACCTGCGCGCAGATAATCACCTCATTGAGAATCGCTCCGGCCTCTCTCCACTCACAATTACTATTGTGTATTTGATCATATAACCACTCTCCAACAATGCACTTAATGGGCTTATTGGCAGCAGACCAGAACTTGCTTGTAAATAAGCCTGATGGTGTTTGATTCTAATAAATTAGTCTCATTTATGCAAACAAGCTGAAATCATAACAATATCCAAATGTGTATAGGCAGAGGTGGGGTGGTGACAGGTAGAGATTTATGGTGCTACCAATTGGCTGGCTTCATCACTCACTCGGCTATCTTCAACTTTTTTATTTGTTTAATTTCCAAATGTGATTGCTACACCACTCCCACTCATGCTGATAAATGCAAAAGATCATGGGTAGAGGAGGCCAAGATTAATACGCATAATTTTTCAACTGGACCAATCCAAAAAAAAGAAAGGAATGTGCTAAGAGCTCTGAAGAGGAATAAAAGCCATTTCTGCTGGACATGATGTAACCGGGCACTTTAAAGTAAGTAATGTATTTCCCTCCGTCTCTTTCCCTGATTGGGGCTGTTTGGGTGAAAAGCCTTTTAACCAAATAAAAAACAAAGCCAAAAATAAATACAGGTCTTAAAAAGCTCTATGACCTCATATAATATTGCTGTTATTTATTTACCTGCATAATGTGAGCATCGGATTTAAACAGGACAGTTGGAGCTACAATTGAAAAAAGAGAAACTTACAACATACAAAATCGCAAAAGTAAAAGATAAGGTTCAATAAATCAAGTTACAGTTTACACCAATACATTTAATGAGTAATTAATGAATTTAAGTACAGCAATATGGGATAATAGCCTAATTAACCTGATGCTGATACTGACATTACTAACAATAACAGCAACCTGGTTTATAAGGAGATACTATTTTTGTTAAGAATCATTATTAAAAGAATGGTTTGTAATACTAATGTGTGTGTTTATGTGCTTGTGCGATATATAATGTGTGTTATAAGGGGATAAAGGGAAGGGAGAAAAGTCACCTCTCAAATACACACTCACATACCTACGAGATTAATTACAAGTACCGTGAATCACTGTGCAATTAATTAACTCATCCTTAGTAATGAGGGTGTGTGTGTGTGTGAGAGAGAGTGAGTGTGAACTGTGCGTACTGTGTGTCACACAGACAGCCCCTCCATCTCTCCACCTCTCGCCCTGTCCCCTCTCTAATTGCTTCCCTCTCTATTAAAATGCAGTCTGCTGTGACATCACTCAACCCTCTGTTAGAGCAGGCCAGGACACCTGGCAAACCAAACATTACACACACACACACACACACACACAAACACACACACACAAACACACACAGGTAAAAAGTACAGAATTTATTTTATAGAGCATGGTTTGTGTGGGTTTTGGGGATGATTTGAGATCTGACGTAAACAGGGAATTTTTTCTCCTTAAAGATGAATCCAGCCGGACCAGCAACAGCGTCAACCTGTGGCGTCACTCCCAGCGGGTGTTTGTGTGTGTGTGTGTGTGTGTGTGTGTGTGTGTGTGTGTGTGTGTGTGTGTGTGTGTGTGTGTGTGTGTGTGTGTGTGTGTGTGTGTGTGTGTGTGTGTGTGTGTGTGTGTGTGTGTGTTCCTGGAGGCAGCTACACTGACTGGATGGACTGATGTGTAATATGTGTTTTATAGTTGCATTTCTTTTGTCAGATGTAACGCATAGCAGTGGAACACAATGTCTAGTACCGGACATCAATTGAACATTTTTTACTTATTTATATTGTGCATAAATAATTATCAATCCTCCTATTTAAACTTCCCATCCTTTATATGAAAATCATCATTACAGAAAAACTGTCCATCACCACATGATGAAAATGTGTCACAAATAAGTACAAAAAAACCCAAATAAAAACCCAAACTATTTGATTTGAAATGCCTGATAAAACAAATTGATAATCTTGGTTCATTTCGGTCACTCAAATATTGTAATTCCAGCATTGCCGTAGATGTACATATATACGTATATATTTTTATTTATGTGAAGATATCGATATTGAAAATGATCTGTAAGAAGTAAATACATACTACACTTGATAGTACATGTTAACGTCAAATAATAAGAAACCATATTACTTGAAAAAATATATATATTCATCTTTCAATTCGGAATCATCAAGTACAACTTGAAAAGCACGACAACAAACCCTGAAGTAATGTCTGACGACCCCTCGCCACTCTCTTTACCCTTTCTCTCATTCTTTCCCTCTCTCTCAGAGCTAATCTGATTGGTGCATAAATCATGCTGACATCAGCACTGGTGGAAGTTGGCCTACCCCTGCACACACACATGCATACACACTGTGAGGTGAGAGCAGCGACATGCTCCACGGTGATCATGAGGACAGTGGATAACAGATCTCTCTTTTATCATTCCCTGACTTTCCCTGACATTTAAAAAGCCATTAACACCACTGAGATTCACCCTCGTGTACATTTCATATGGAAGCACCCCCAACACACACACACACACACACACACACACACACACACACACACACACACACACACACACACACACACACACACACACACACACACACACACACACACACACACACACACACACACACACACACACACACACACACATTTGCTTGCCACTCACTCACAAGACTTCTACACACTGGTGTGTGGTAATGATCTCAGCGATAACATAAAGCCCAAATGACACAGACAGAGCTGTGAATTATACCTTAATAAGCTTTCCACACCTGCCCTCCTTTTCTATAAGATTAAAGAAAAGAGATCCAGCCCACACGCTGGTGTATTTTAATAGCGGTAAGACACAGCTAGTGATACGCTTATTGATCCCGTGTTCCAATCAATGAGGATTTGGGGCATTGATATCCTGATCAGAATGCAGCCCTTCCCCCTCTGTCCCCCACGACATGGTGACAAATGGACACTAAATGGCTGTTGGGTTAGAGTGACTGCCTTTCTGAATGGTAATTATCCACCAATTCAGCCACATATAATGTAAACACTAACAGCATAATAGTATTTGCTGCTGAGCATTGTATTAATTTATGGCCCATTATTTTAAACCCATCGTTACAATGCAAGAGAGCATTTATTGTAATCAGAGGACTGAGAATGGAAGCACTGCTAATGTATGTAATGTACTCACAAGCAGTCTGCCTGAGAAAACAGTGTGGTAGCTAATGCAGCAAATGACATATGGCCTTACTCTTTGTTGTTAGCATTTATTAGCATCGAACAAAGGCCGGAGTGCAAGCTACAACAACAGCAACATCTATCGACTAATTATATTCCATTGCGTCTGCGTGGAAAACAAGAAGCTAACATGCTCCGCAGTGATACAATGGTCACCCCACCACTTAATCTGCAGGATATTAACATGAAACTGAATCTCAGCACGCGGCTCGGCTGGGCCTGCAATATGAGTCATGACTAGCAGTGATATACAGCAGATACAGATATTGAGCTCAGTCATTCAAATGCATGTTATTGTAATTCTGCAGAAGGCGGGGGCACTTTTAGTGATTATGGATAGGACCTTTTTGAATTCCTTTGAAAATGGCTCTAAATCTTACAGAGCCGGGGGCGCACAGAGACGTTTAGAAGACATGTTTGCAGATGGAAAATCATGAGAGGGGAAAAGAGAGGAGAGACAAAGTCAGAGAGGGCTTGAGGGAGTGGTTGACTCTTTGTTAAAGGCAGTAGGGGTCACAGGTGTGAAATAACTGGCATATTCTAAAAAGAACATCTTTGTTTTAAATATTCAGACAGATCTATTGTCAAGAAGAATCTAATGCCAAAAATACTGGACTTCTGAACAGAGAGAGAAAGGCTCTATGCACTGTGAAATATTCCCCTCAAGCAGTGTTTGTATTTCTTATTCTGTTTTTGTGTATTTGCTCCTGAGAAGGTATTGCAGAATGAATGTTTTGAGTTTAGAGCAGCTAAGGCGTGGAGCGAAACAACAGCTAGATTCTGGGGAAATACTTTACGGAGTGAAAGAGAGGAGGAGGAGGAGGAGGAGGAGGAGGTGGAGGAGAGGATCTAAACAAAGAAAGTCCCATTCTCTCATCCCCTCTAAAGGTCTGCTGAGCTAGAGATATGGCGCTGACAGAGTTCGACTCGCTCTTAGCTGCACTTTTAATGCTGCGGGCCAAACAGCCTGCGACTCTAGATAGTAGGTGTACTTACTCACGTCTGTTTTCATCATGTGTGAGAAAGTTTGGCATTAATTCACATCTCTGTTATTAGGGTTTCCTCTCACGCTGATATGCGGCTGCGTTTATCTTGGCTCATGAACATAATGAGCTCAAAGACTGAAGACGCTTCCCAAGAGGGATGCGTTGTTTATCACTCCTTCTCCACTTGAGTTTTTATTTTGGTCTATCACCCTCGTGGCATCATTTTGTATTCAGTGCACTGTTATACAGTGGTGTCTGGCCTCTGTTGAGCTGGGTTGCAGAGGAGTGTAATACACTGGGTCTCACCCCTTGTCCATAACTCTGCCTGCTGTAAGTCAGGCCGGCAGCCAGACAACCTCCCACCAGAGAGGACGAGATGAATGGTGGGATTTTGAAGCGATGCACAACCAGGAGGGAAGGGTGCTGCTATGACTCAAAGCTTCCACGCTACGTCAAAAGTGGATTCGAAAATTGTTTGGAGAAGGAAAGAGAAACAGAAGGTGAAGGAGAGGAGGGGAGGGGAAAAGAGAGGAAGAGGAGTGAAGCGATACAAAGATATAATCATGAATGGCTATGAGAGAGGAGTGAGTGAGCAGGTTAGAGATGGAGAGAGACCCAGTGAGTTATGGGATAGGTAGAGTGAGTGAGAGGGTGGAGAGAGGAAAAGAGAGAGCAGCGAGACAGACAGGATGAGTTATAGACTGAGAGAGGGAGAGAGAGCTTTCACACATGGAGACAGCCTGGTGATTTAGGGCTAAAGGACACTGAGACCGGCTCTGCTGCGAAAGGTGATAGACCTAAAGAGCAGTAACAGATCCAATGCAACACTACAGCGTCACAGCATGTGTGCTTCCGCTCTTATCTTATCTTCGCAAGCATTCATGCGCCACGTTATGAGGAATAAACCATTGAGAGTGTTTCACAGTTCGAAAGAGACACTTTTAAATGAGAGCAGTAAGCACATGTTTATCTCGTGTATCATCGTGATGCTACGATAATGTAAACACAAAGTCCTCTGACAGAAAGAGTACAAAGGCGAATGAACAAACCTTAATGTAACTAAAAATATAAAGTCCTTCAAACTAAAAAGTAATTTGTCCTTTTAAAATGACCCATGAGTTTTTGAGGTTTGGATATGTTCGGACACAAAAACTACTGGATTACTGTCAGGATGGATCATGACTGCTCAATATTACATCATGAATCTTAGTTCCTTGCATACGTCGAACTTCAGTTTTTGCCTGGTAAACACCTACTTCTTTCAAATTCCATGCACACAAACACAAGACGAAGGGATACCCTTCAGGCATGAAAAAATTATCCAATGCGGAAGTGTTTTAAACGTACTATGAGGAAGTCTACGAAAAAATGACCTGCCTCCTAACTTCTATCCATACTTCAATCATTTTTCTTCCTAATGAGTTTATGTCAATGATGTTCTTTTGTAAATATGTAACTATGTAGATTAAAGTAAACGATAAAATGCAGTGCTACATTGTGAGTGGCGGTTTACTTTGAAAGCGTTGCCAGGTTTGAGTTTTGAGGATGTTGGATCGCAGTTATGTTTAAAAGAAACGTACGTTGAGCATCAAAGCGGATATGAACGGAGGCCATTTCTACAACTGTCAGATGCTCTGTATGCATGCCTACCACAAGCCATCATACAAGGTGTTGTGCCAAATGATGTTTCATTACCACGACAGTTGAGTAATCCAGTCATGTTTATAACAATATGTAGTACTGTGTGTGTGCATGAGTGTGAGTTGGAACTTTTTCATAGCTGCAGGTATTTGTATGACAGCACAGTCGTGTCCATATTTGGGCGGTGTGAGGCGGTCACTAATCCATCTGACCTTCTTGCTCATTTGCATGCGCCGCCCCTTCCTGGCTGAGAGATGCCATGACCTTTACTAGCTAATTAAGAAACATAACAGAAATAAACCTGACAGAGTGGGAATGGATATGCACACACACACACACACACACGCACGCACGCACAGACAAACGGATGCATGCATACACACATACACATATACACGTGGCTGCCAACAGAATAAAGAGGGTGAAAAAGGGAGCAGACAAGAGGAAGGCTGGAGAAAAGACACGAGCGTAGAGGAATTTTAAATTCATCAAAAGCAAACAACCACAGCTACATTTCTGTGTACAAATGTTTGCAGATTCACTGTGATATTCTAACAGCGAGTTCTCTTGGAGGAAGGGTTACCTCACAGACACTCTTAATCGTTACGTTTGCCAGCAGACATTCAAGCATTATAGTATTAAAGAAGTAGTTCCTCTTAATCACAGACTGAGCTCTTTTAAATCTGTGTGTGCTGGAATAACAGGAGTAAATCTCTCTGTCTCTGCTGTCTGCTACCACTTAAGTGTAGCCGGCCTCTTGTTCTCTCCTCCCTCTCCCACTAAGGACTCATAATAAGCTGCTAGACCCCCCCAGGCTAAAGAGTGAGGTGTGTGTGTGAGAGTGTGTTCCATCACGTCAAAGACAGACAGCAGCTAGACACACACAGTATGCACACAAAACATACCTAAAAATGTCTGCACACTTTTGCATTCACACACAATTTTAACACATATACACAGGTGCACATAGACATGCGCACACAATTGAATATACACACACAAGCGCACAAATTGGGGGTGTTATCTCCCACACCTTCCCAGTGTTCATTGTGTGTTAATCTGAGCAGTAATCTGCAGAGTGGGCAGATTACCATCTGACAAGCACCATTTTGAGGTTTGCAGGATTACGCAATCAACTTCCATCATACAGCACTTGCAGGGCTGAAGATACAATGGAAACACACACTCACAGACACACACACACACACAGACACACACACACACACACACACACACACACACACACACACACACACACACACACACACACACACACACACACACACACACACATGCTCTTAATGCTGACTCTATTAAAAAAGTTAAGGGATTATATACTTTATTTTATGTGCAGTTTCTTAATCCAATTGACTAATTTGAGGTGAAGCTCTAACTTTAATGTTTCAAAACACAAACTTAAACTTATTATGTGATACTTTTTAGATATAGAATGATTAAAAGATTAGAAAAAAATTAAATACAATTGTTTAACAGATATGATACAACGCCTAAAGAGAAAATAAGTAAGAAGGTAAATACTTTGAGAGATTGAATGAGAGAAACCGAAAAATACTTTTGGCTGGATGAAATAAAAAGAGTCAGATTGAAGGCTGAGACCTCTCAGAGCTACAGCATGTCAGTCTGTCTCTGTCACCATGACAGGTCTGCAACAGTGGGAGGCCCGAGCAGCCCGGCCCACACTGCTGCACACAGGGGCTTCACACCCTGACAGACAGAGCCAAGGGCTGTCCTGTCCACAGCAGATCACAGTCTGCCTGCCTATCTAACTCTCACAGCACAAATTCCTGTTTTCATCACCTACATGTACACAGAAAATATTTGATACAGAATAAATGTTGAAAACCAGTTTTAAAAAAAAAAAACTGAAATGAAACCTTGTAGTAGTTCTGAGAAATCAGAAGCTGAGACGTCTAAATTTGTTAGTTTTTTCTTTCCTGACTGTCTGAGCGCGACCCCAGAGAGTTGTGGTGTGTCTGTAACTGACCGATTTCTCATTTTTTAAACATGAATGTGCCAGAGGTGTTCAGTGAAATCAATGCAGGAAAGCGCAACAAATTGTTCTGTTACAGTTTTACAGTCCAATATCGTAGTGAGAGGAGAGGCTCACGCCATCTTACTCCAGCTTTCCCTCTGGAAACGTTTAAGAGGCCAAAGCTATACATACCACCTATCAAGGCTTTTCTTTATTTTTTGAAGCCTTTCAATGACATTCTCACTGAATTACGCTGAGTTAGCATTTTATTAGGAACACCTGTCCAATCTAATTGAATCCAATAACATCCCTGCACCACATTATTTGTTAAGTCTATAATGCTGTGATGTTACAACACCAGTTATATGGCAGTGGATAGAGGTGCATTAGGTTGCACATGTTTACCTAACTGGTTAAAGTGTACATGCTTTTCTGTTGCCATATTAAATCTTCTTAAAAATAATAAAATCTGGAATCCTTCTCCTGTACAGCTACTGGCACTGTGACAGTAATGTGTGCAGTGATTGTGAGGTAAGACAAACATTGATTGAAGAGACTGCAGAGGCTGATAAAAGCAAAGATGAGGAAAGACAGGATGTTGTGAAGGTTGAGCTTTTGTTTCTTACAAAAATGTCAGAAGTATATTGTTAAAGTTGAATAAACCTTATAGCATTATGCCTGCCACACACAGGTGTTGCCAGTGACATCAGTAATTCATGCTTTGCATTGCAATCACTGTTGAGACTGAACCTTGTCACAGTTATAAGTTGCACCTGGGAAATTCCTGCTATGACAAGTCAAAATGTCCGCTCTAAAAAAGGGTTGTTAACGTAATACATTTGGGAAAGTTGAAGAGAGAATAGAGCTCAGAGGCTAGCAAGGTGATTAGAATCCAGCTCAGTGATATTTAACTGGAAAACGTTTTCTCGCTTTTACGATTGAAAAGTTTAGGAACTATTGGTTTAAAAGCTACATTGTGTTCGCCACAGGAATAACATTAGGTATTTGCAGCTGTAATGAAAATGCATATGTATTTGTGTATGCATTGTATCTGATGCTGTATGTCTGTCTCTTTTGTGCTGTCTGTTTTTCTCTCTGTCTGTGTCCCCATTTGTCTCTCTGTGTGGGCCTCTTCTGCCTTTGGGTTTGTTTGTATTTGCCACTCTGCCTCTGTAGTGTGATGGCTGACGCTGTGATTTTTATCCTCCTAACATTCCAGTAAATACTCAGACAAAACACAGCGCACTCCGAGGAGCCTCAGGCCAGGGCAATCAATCAGGGAGAAAACAACACAGAGATCAGGCTGTTTCTGCTCCATAAAACAGCCTTCAGAACAACAGCAGCCATTCAGTGTCTGGGATGTAGAATTAATACTCTCTCGCTTTCTCTTTCCGTATTTCTCCTCCTTCCTCCCTCTCAATCACTATTTTAAAAACTGACCCATAGCACTTGCGACAGTGCATCTTCTGTACTGTATCATTTACCCAGCGGGTTGTCGGCACAACTAATTCAGTGTACCTCACAAATACCTTGTGGTGGATAAACACAAAATATAACAAAACTCCAAACAAAAAACAGAGCTTGAATCCTGAACCTCTGTAATGCAATGAACGTCAGCAGTGTTTTCTTTACTTACAGGCTATAGGATTGGGGAATGTTGTATAAATATTTGATGGTTTCCTAGCAGGGTCTTATATGGCTGAGAGAGTGCAGCATTAAGCCTGATGATCAAGGAGAACTTCAAGGTATGCTTTCACATGCAATCACAAAGACACATGCACACACAGAAAGAGCAGTACAAGCATGCAATCAAATATGGGTAAGACACACACCGACGACAATGCATACGCAAATTTCCATACACACACACACACACACACACATATGCAGCACAGACTGCTCTGTCTGCCTCTCTCTGTACTGCATTGGGTTTCACCTCCTGTGTGTGCTTGGTTTACAGATGTTGATCATGTCTCGCTGAGCTTGCAGTGAAACAGATTCTTTACATCTTTGAAACTGCTGCTACTCTCACACAGCAACTTGTTATGCTTTCACAGAAACCTTAGAAAAAGCTGCTAACATTAGAAGGCCCCGTAGCATTTTATGAATATGCTACTCGGTAAAAAATGTGAAAATTACTTTGGTTTTAGTGCTGTCAAAATTGCTTATTAGAAACATTGTTAACTGTCTCAAATATCACAATGTATTTCCTCTAGTTAGAGAGAGATTTACGCTGCCGGAGAGACGGTGTTAAATTGCTGAGCTGTTATGGCCTCCCCCTCTACACCTCTAAAAGAAAGTGTCCAAATTTTCTTCATCTAGCGAGTGTGAAATGTCAGCCGATGTATTATCTTACAGCAATCAGCCCCTCTGAGAGTAGAGAGACAAAGGGTGTTTTTCTCCTTCAGAGACGTATGCAGATGGCAGCTGATGTATTATATTAACCTTTGCTATCCTTAGTCCTGTCTATACTACCCTCATGTCCGTCCACACACACACACACACACACACACACACACACACACACACACACACACACACACACACACACACACACACACACACACACACACACACACGGAATACTAATGATATTGATCCACTTCAATGATATTTCTCCCTCCTGCTCAAAATCTGTGTGTGTGTAGTAAGGAAAAATGATGCAAAATCATCTTATACTTTATTTTTCGTAAGTCAAGATTTATTATAAGAATGTAATAACTTTTCCTGAGCATCTCCAAGTAGGTAAACCTGCCATATGTGCAGTATATTTTACACAAATTAATTTGATAAATGTGCCAGTGCTCGATTATTTTCCTTGGTTAGGATTGCTTGTCAGTGGCAACATTTTTTAGACAAATGGCCTCTTCGGTTTTAGTGTCGCTGCTGTCTTTGTCTACTGAATCGTCAGTTTTAGCAAAGAAGGAAAAAAAGAGCAGAGAGAGGCTGAGAGAGGAGGCAAAGTATAAAAACAAATTGGCGCAGAGGGATGAGAGTGAGATATCAAAAGACTGGATGGTGAGGGATGAATGGAATGGAGTATCAGACGTGCAGTGGTCTCTGAGGTCAGGGTGTATATCACACTCTGCTTCTGAAACAACAACCACCACAACGAGCACCAGGGAGCCAACCAATCTGGGCTGCTGCATTGTTCACTATCTGCTGAAGAAAACAGCTCGGTCTCCCTCTTCTTCTCTCCCTCGTTCTTACACACACATTCAAACACAATCACTCCTCCCTGTTCATATCTGGAGAGAGAGAATAGAGCGTGTTCCTTATTGTCCCCTTAGTGGTGATGTGGGGGTGTGTGTTAGGGCTTGATTGTTACTGGTTTACATAAGGGTATTAAACTCTCACATAGCCCTATCTATCTGAGCCAGGCAGATATATTTGTGTTGTGGCTCCTTTATGCATTTGTTATTTCCAAAGAGGATTGGGATGCACCACTGGAAGAGAGGATAGATAGCCTGCTGATATTACCCTCTTTCTCGCTCCCTCACTTTCTCCCTTTTCCTCTAAAAACCTTACTTTGGTGCGTTGGTGAGTGTGTGTGTGTGTGTGTGATTATGTCTGTGTGTGTTGCCGGCAGAAACAAAAGCGGGTAATTAATTAAAGAGAAGTGCACTTTTGCGCCATTGTTCTGTTCAACAACTCCACCAGCATTCAGTAAAACAGCATTAAGTGATATTATTTGTAATAATAGCTGTTGTTACTATCGAAAAAGGTCTAAAATTAGGGACGTACTGTATTGCATTAACAGTTTGTAGATGCATTAAGCGGCATAATGTTCGAAGAATTGTTTTCTGACTGATGCAAGTCAAAACATACTGTGCAGTACATTTTTATTCATGATGAAAATAAAAGTGATTAAACTTTCTGCTCCTTCTTTCCTACATTAAGGGGGAAAATATTGTACTTTTTCCACCACAACCTAGTTACTAGTTACATTTTAGATTAACTGAGATTTTACATAGAAAGCAAATAATCAGCCTATAATCAGTGTTTTAACGTAGTTTAAATAAACTTAATCTTCTAAAATATTTTGTGTGAATGATATTGCATCAGTTATTATGACCTAATCAGTGGGCAATAATACTAACATGATACAATAAGTGGTCGATATCTTATTTATGGTTAGCAGTTTAGTTTCAGTCCGTTTAGTGGTCTGATTGTTTGGCATCTGAAGAAGACTTTGCCCCCAAAAAATGGATGAAATGCACTTCCTTGTAAACCTCAAATTTGTGTTTACATTTGGTATATTAACATATAAGCTCTGTTTTGCTTAAAGCGGGTGTGAACCATGTGGCTTTGAGGATGGGACTTCATGGGAACTGGATACACTGACCAGAGTGTAGCTAGCTGTTGATGCTCAGTTATTACCTATAATGTCTTGTTTTCTTTCTTCACATGTAAAATGTATAATGCAAATGATGCAACTTGTTGTTTAATGTCACATTTGATTGAGCTGTGTTAAGTATAATGAACAGATTTACTATTACATCCACCACTGATATAAAAACATATTCAAACTTGGAAGCCATGAAAAACATCCCTGAGAAACCAGCTGTTATTTTAAGATTCCTCCGATCTGCATGTGTCTGAGCACTTTTGAGGTTCAGGCAGGAGAGGTTAAATCAAAGTGGAGTCAATAACTTCCTCCCTCCCTCCTGGTCTGCTGTGCTGCTGGGAACGCCCGCTGCTCGCTCTCTGGCTCGAGAAAGAGGAGGACAGGATGGGGTTCAACACTTTCACAAACACTGAAGGAGGGATGAGTCGTGCTGCTAATACAGAGGATGATCTAAGACTCTGGCACACAAATACACACACACACACACACACACACACACACACACACACACACACACACACACACACACACACACACACACACACACACACACACACACACACACACACACACAGAAAGTCTCCCTCAGTGTTTCTGATAATGATAATGAGGAAATTTTCTTTTCTCCCAACCTGAGAGCCTGAGTCCAGTCATGGCCACAGCCCTGGCTAAATCAATATCATCATCCATAATCTTTATTGTGGGATGAAACACAGCATAAATCAGCTCAAAGCCTTTCACACATCGCTCTCTTTAGCAGCCTCAAATTGCATGCAGCACTCTCTTGGGCCATGCAACACTTTCCCTTCAGTACAGAAAGGTTTTCTCCAGTCTCCTGCTCTACCATCGTATCAGATATTTGTTGTGTCGGAGTTTTGATTGTGCCCTCTCTGCAGCGTGTGTAAAAGAGCGATAAAGCTGTCTATTTGTGAGGAATGAATTGTCTTACCATTGGTGGAGTAGGACCATGTTTAAGTTGTTGAATGTTCGTTTGAAAAGTGTGAGTAGGACTGTAATGTCTGTGTGCACATGTGAGTGTGTCTTCCACCTCTGTTCTCTTTGAGTGTGAGTGTGAGTAATGAGGTTTAGAGAAGAAAGCTTAGCCAAATCCTCTCATCAGTCTTCACTCCTTCAATACCCAATCAGCAGGCTAATTCAATACCCAATCCCAGGTCTAATAGCATCTAGCTGAGGGGGGAACCAATGAGAACTCGACTAATGGACCTTAGGGAATAACTGGACAAAAAGTTAGTGCAAAAAGAAGGCAGAAATTCTTTTCTGTAAAGAAAATGTACTGTCTAACGATCTCAGTCTGCTGTCCAATCGCCTGCCACTTAAGCCCTGAAGCAGAGGGAAAATCTCTCATTAAACTCTTTCAGACATTTGTGTGTACTCAAGCATATCGCAGCGATAAATGTGATGTTACATACAAATCAGCACCTCAAATTAAAAAAAGAGACATAGATTTTTGTCATTTTCCCCAGTATCTGAGTTTAGTACTTGTTGTATAGAATTACAGCCTTGTTTCTGCGTTATACTGCGCACAGCTCTATGACATTTAACATGCAAACAGATTCACATCTCCCTCACTCATATCTCCCTCCGGAGCTGTGAATGGTGGGTGCATAAGTGCATGTGGCTGCAGGAGAGTCCCAGCCATTGTAGTGTCACAAATCCCCCCTTCCTGACATGCACTGAATAAACTGTCACCGGCGTTATATACTGTCTCCATAAAGCCTACCATCAAACAGTTACTACCTCCATCGCTTCAGTCCACTGCACCAACAACACAAACAAATCACACTGCGGTGCGTCCCGCTGTTTTCAGGTGAGTGTGTGTCTGTGTGTGTAATATGCTGTAAAGTGGGGTGCAGACATGACTGTGTTTTCTGATATGATCATACACCATATAACCTACTATATCTTGCTGGGTTGCAATCCAATATTGACCTCCCTCTCTCAACCTCCCTCACTGGAGGTTTTTCATGGTGCATATACAGTTTCTTGCTCGCCTGCACATCTTTGTGCTTGGTCATTAAATGGCATTCATCACATTTATTTTTGTGTCTGATTCCACGGCCGATCTAACGCTAGCACTAGTGTCCACCATGAAGACAAAATGTATTAAAGGGGAAATTGCTACATGAGCAGAGGAAGTGTGCACATATTGAGCCTTTTTGTCATTGTTGGTGTTGGTGTACTGTACGTGTCTTCCCATAGCAAACACCAAGATAAATATATTGTCAAGATAAATAATTTATATATTTTTATCCAAAAAAAGGTTTAGGTGTGCTGAATACAACTATTTAGTTGTGAGGTTTTTAAATTAAATCGAAATGCAAGGATTATTTAAACCAGGCTTCTTTGATATGTATGAAATCACTTCCTAAACCAGTAGACAAAGCAAGTGTGTACACTATTAAAAAAACCCACATAACAGCCTTGAAGGAATTGCACATCACACTAATGATATACTGTACAGCAGTGTGAGTGTACGTGAGGAGGAAATTTCCCTTTAATCTTCTTCGTGGCTACATCATCTTTTATTGGTGGACAAAGTGAATCTCAGCCTCCAGCCTCGCCCCGTAGAAATGACAATTGATTTGCAGGTTATTTCCTGCTTCCTGTGAGCTAATTGAAATAAAGTGGGACGGTAGACTCAGGCTCTGCAGCATCTATCAATACTGCAGCTGTACAGTAGAGAGACCCTTGTGCCTAGTGCAGTGCCTTAACCAGTCCCACTGAATATGTGTTTCATTGTTCGCCTCATCATCATGCCTATATTTTATTTGTGTCCGTGATTCATGCAGTCTAACCTCTCTTAATGTCTTTAAGTAAGAAAAATAAGGCACAATGTAACTGCGTATGTGTGTAGAATTTAGCAATGCTTCTAAACATGTCTTCCCCTCAAAAATCGTACAGTACTGGAATACAATTTTATTTATAGTAAGATTTAAAAATGGGTCCACCTAACAGAGGTGGAATATGGTTATTTGGAAATAAAAATCCAGATGACTTTGCAACCATGAATTACTGTCCAAAGTAAGCCCCTTTACCCAACAACACACACACACACACACACACACACACACACACACACACACACACACACACACACACACACACACACACACACACACACACACACACACACACACACACACACACAAACACACATAAAAAAACACTGATTAGTGCATAACGCCATTTCTCAACAATTTAATTATGGTAAACATAATAGAGATACATATACAGCATCCAGCAGTGCACATCTGTCCAGGCGTATGTACAGCAGGAGAGAAGGAAGGAAACAAGTCGTTGCTCATGTATGGAAGGCAGCAAAAGAACGAGTGTTGACGTGTGTGCATGCCTGTATGTGAAAGCACAGAGGCTGCGTTTTTATTTACTTATAATGTCCCAGCTGTTGTGAACAGCTGGAATTTACACAGAATAAACTGGTGAGTGTATGGTATTACATGTACAGTGAAATCTGCTCACTTAAGGAATGTATCCCCAAAATATTTCCCTACAGTGCCGCAAGACAATTTACATGATCCAGAGCGTTTAAACACTGCATTTATTCTGCCTATGATTGTTGGTTTTGACACACCATATTGTAGAACAAAGCATGGAGGTCTCAAAACCAAGCTAAAAAAACATAATCTTTGAATTGCATATGAGAAAAAAGAATTTACCATATACCGTATAAGACCTTCAAACAACAGTTCTTACTCCCGCTGTTTCTCTCTCAGACCACAGTAATGTTTCAGCCAGTTTCTACCAAAGGTCTAATCAAACTCTCGTTAGACTGCAAGATACACTGAATCATCATTAAATCTATCTGCATATTACCTGTGCTGCTACAATTAGCCATGAATCTCATTTGAATCTAATTTACATTCCTCGTATGAATCACAATTAAACAAAGAGATTCGAACAAACAAGAACAGCATTGGAAATGTAGGTGTACACACACACACACACACACACACACACGCACGCACACACACACACACACACACACACACACACACACACACACACACACACACACACACACACACACACACACACACACACACACACACACACACACACACACACACACACACACACACACACACACACACACACCTGCTGTTATCATTGCTGTTGTTTTAAGTGTGTTCAGTTTAATTAATTTGTTTTGATACTCAAGACAAATCCTTTACAAATCCTCATGTGGTAATTAACAATTATCTTACATTTAATAAGCACACTGAGATAATGAAACAATTAGAGAGAAACAAGCTGTTTAAAGATTGAAGCAGAGCTTTGAACTAGTGTATACGCTTTAATTGTCTTTCAGTGGCTTCCGACTTCAATGAGCTAGCAGATCATAATAAATGTCCTCACAGCTTACAAATCAAACACCCTTCAAAGCAGTATTACAAACCAATAAATTATTACTTGTAGAAAATACAAGCTTTCTACAGCACTTTAATACCAAAACACAAACACACTCATCCACACACACATTGCCTTTCTCTGGTGTTATCACAGGGGCCAATTAGCGGCCCCGGCTTTCTGCTAAGGCATGTGTCAAGGGACCTATAGGGAACCCGCGAGGCTGCGAGAGGCCTCAGGGTAGCAGGAGAATTATCACTCTTTTCATCTCTCCGTCTCTTAAGCATACTTGCATACACATATCCACTATCTGCTCCGAGCCAGCGCATCCCCTTTCTTTCTCTCCTTGCCTCTTTGCTTTCCTCGCTGTGCGCAGGCCTGCAGAACAGCGAACAAAGGACGATCCTGAAACTGCAGTATGCAAATACTTCAAACTAATTTACTCAGGTAAGGTGGTCAAATTGGACAAGGTTCAATAAACATACGCATAACCTCCACGACCGGATGAATCAGTCGATCGGAGTTTACTTTTGACCTTTGATCCCTCTGAACTGTGCTAACAGGACATCTTTGCGACAGTGTGTGTGTGTGTGTGTGTCTGTGTGTGTGTGTGTGTCAGTGTGTGTGTGTGTGTGTGTGTGTGTGCGCACTTTAGACCAAGTCATCACAATACATGCTGATCAAAGTATGCATTGATGTTGGACTCCGTAACTCTGTGGCTATTCGTGATGGAGTGAGCAGGCAGACCTAGTAGTGTGTGTGTGTGTGTGTGTGTGTGTGTGTGTGTGTGTGTGTGTGTGTGTGTGTGTGTGTGTGTGTGTGTGTGTGTGTGTGTGTGTGTGTGTGTGAGTGTTTTCATGCCGTGAGTTTTATCCCTATAACACTCCTTCCCACCCCATCATCCTTCTTTATTTCCACTCATCCCTATGTGGCCCCCTGCAGAGTGCCTAGTAGGTGGCTTGTACTTGCATCTACACACAGAAACACACAGAAAAAAACACAGTTAGTCCTCCACAGGCTGCAGATAGCTGTAGATCCCTTCCTCTCTCCTCCACACCACAGGGAGGAGAGAGGAAGAGGATGACAAGATAGGAAGAGGAGAAAGAGGATGGCAGAACAGAATGGGTGGACACCTGTCCTCTGTCAAGCCTCCGTCTACCTGTCTGTCTGCCTCAGTGTGGGCTGTCTTTCTTTTCTGGCAGGTGGCTGAAGACTTTATGTGAGGACAGCTAGCCAAGTGTAAATAATTAAGACACGGGCAGAGAAGACAAAAAGCGTTTGGTTATGGGTGGGGAAAGTCATTACAACTGTAATAATAGTTAGAATAAAAGATACACGTCTGTTAGTGAAATGTGTCCATCTCTTGGGATTTGTCCAAGTGTTTCCTTTTTTCGTGTGTGCATTTGTGTGTTTGACGTCGACGGGGATCGAGACAGCGGAGTGGAGGCAGTAGATAAGATAAGTGCTCTTTATTTCTGACAGAGTCATTTAGCTGCGGATGAAGAGAAGAGAGGAGGAGAGGACAGGGAGGAGAGAGTTATAGTTATGGAGCTGTCGCAGGTTTGGGAGTGTTGAATGAAATGAGGTCCGGAGGAGCAGAGGGAAACAAAGGTGGAGCGGGAGAGAGGGGGAGGCGTCTACGTGACCTTGCAGTCACAGAATCCGACAGATAAGGAAGGAGAACTTGTTTCCTCTAAATCATGTGCTGTTTGCTTTTTTTCTTTCACTGTAACTCAGTTAACATGTCAGCCTACAGGCCACTTGCTATATCTCCCCTCTCCTCAGCCACATCTCTGAATCACTGTCTTCCTCATGTTATTCTCCACAATGACTGAGGATGTACATGTGTTTCAGCAACACACACACACACACACACACACACACACACACACACACACACACACACACACACACACACACACACACACACACACACACACACACACACACACACACACACACACACACAAAGTATCTGCTTGTATTGAGGCATCAAACTGTCACAGACCTCATGTCTCTTATGCCATTTTCTACTTTCCCTTTTTATTCCTTGTATAAAGAAAAAAGTATTCATTTTCATTTATCAAAGCCTTTTACCCCTGAGAGTGAGGAAAATTGCAATGTCTGCAAAACTGTTTGTGTGTGTGTGTGTGTGTGTGTGTGTGTGTGTGTGTGTGTGTGTGTGTGTGTGTGTGTGTGTGTGTGTGTGTGTGTGTGTGTGTGTGTGTGTGTCAGGGGGATGTGGAGCAATGCCGTGGGTTATTATGAAGAGACTGGGATGCGACAAGAGATTCCTCTGATTGGGAATAAAACACCATCTTATCTATTTAAATAAACCCCAATGCATCTTTATACACACACACACACACACACACACACACACACACACACACACACACACACACACACACACACACACACACACCACACACACACACACACACACACACACACACACACACACAATAAATAAGAAGGGATATACAGGACGACACAAGAAAGTAAAGACACACTGACTCACACAACAAAACTGCAGAAGCTTGCAAATCCACGCATGTAAACAAACACAAGACCAAATTCACAAAGGGATTTGTAGTAATTAAATTGCAATGATCGCTCTATTTTAGCTTTCACTTTGAAGACGAAAAAATTGTGAGAAAAAACAGTCCTAATAGAAGATGAAAAGAACATCTAATTATTCAAGGGAGAGTTGTTACTGTAGGAATAAAACATGAAAAAACAAATAAAAAGGTTTCATACAGTCAGCAAAATAATGCAGAGGGATCATTCAAAGCCTAAATAAAAAAATCCTATACTTTGACGTTGAATTGTCAGTGAGCTGAATGTGATAAACCAATCAGCTTTGTTCGTCCTCGCCACCAACACTAACCTGCTGACCTTTGACTCCTGGCTGACCAGAAGAGCAGATCCTGTACTTGACCTGTGACCTTGATGCATCTTTAATAACCATCCCGCCTCCCCACGCAGCAACACACCACTGTGCATAATTCAATAAGACAAGAGACATGCAAAAGATGGATGCATCCAAGCTTTCCGTGCGCATATGTGTGTGTGTGTGTGTGTGTGTGTGTGTGTGTGTGTGTGTGTGTGTGTGACAGTAAATAGTGAGAGGAGAAACAGTGATGTATGTTGGTCCTGCAGTGAGTCTGCAGATGTTCACCCCAGGTGGTCTGACGCTAATAATATTCCACTTTTTACAGGCCCTTAAATTCACTCGACATAAAGCCACATAAAATATACAGTAGGCTCTGGAACAGTGTGACGCACTTATCAGCGCAACCAAAACAAAACTCAGTGTCAGGAATAGGATTTTTAAATATGCTTTCTTTTTAAAATATTGACAGATTTTATTCAAAATGTCTTCCGATATGTTCTTCAATGTATCTGACAAAGCCTGTAGCCAAATAAAGTACTCACACAATTACCCCAGTGCAACATAACACATGGATTACCTTTCAAATAACTCTTTCGAGCAAAAAGAAATTGGCAGCTTGCATATTCTGAATTCTGTAATACTTTTAAAACATGTAGTGACTGATGCTGCCGCCTGTAGAAATATATATGTCTCTTTAATGTGTTAACCACCACTTTTAAAAAGTTGTCCATGTCTGTTTAAAAGGGAGAGACAGAGGGTGTATGTGGCGTCCATTTGGCCCCTTTCCTTGCTCAATTTGCATAGATAGGACGTGGAGTTCACAAATGCCAAAAGTGTGCACGCTCTAGCCGGCTTCCCGTTTGCTCCTCCTTCCCTCATATCTCCTCCCCCTCTACCTCTTTCTATCACCATATGTGTATCAACCTTGAACCACAGCATAGAAAAAAAGAGAAAAAGAGTGAGACGAGGACAGTGCAGCACCCTTTCTACTGTACATCACGTGTGTGTAGTGAAAAAAAAACTCTATATATCAGAGATTTGAAGGAGTGTGTTAACTTCTTCATGGAGTAAAATAATAAAAAATAATTTGCACATGCCCTTAGGCCCTACATCTCCCATCTTTTACATTTCTGACATACTGACCACAAATTGATCCAATAAAAAACAAAAATAAGTACAAAAATACATTGTGGTACATGACTCAAATTTAAAATTAAAGTCTTATTGTTTTTCACAAAATATAAATCATAATAAAAAACATACAGCTTAAATTGCTAATGTGACTAGAAAGCGACTATATGCAGCAAAAACCACACTGGCTGTCTGATGGAAAAATAATGTTTACTCCCACCAAACACACACTCCGTCAATGTTGACTTTTTATTCTGGAGTGGTTAATGTTTACAAAGTGTATTTCCATCCCTTGTGTAGCTGCTCCAGGTCCATGCCTTCATAATAATAGTATAGGTTAGACGGCGGACAGCATGGTCCTACCTCTGTTGAATAAAGCATTAATATACACACACTCTGCTATTCATTAAAATGTAGTTACTCCTTAAACAGCAGACTCGTACAGAGTAACTGCTGATGCCTGATCTTTTGTTATACTATTCCTCTGGAGCAGGAAACCCGACTGACTCGACTTCTCTCAATGGTCTCATTGTTAAGACACCTTTAGTGACCGCTATCTTTAGTGAATGAGAGTTCTGACAGTCCGAACAGAAACCACAGCTTGTCTTCTTCCCACTCCTCTCTTCTTCTTCGTCTCTCATCCTCTTTTTTCCAGACCATTAAAACCGTTTCTTCCCCCTCTTTTCCTTTTCTTTCATGAATCTTTAATCAGCCTTTCCAAGTGAGTGGGCAGCCTGAGACACAGTAGAGCACTGACCCTCGCTGCTGAAACATACATTCTGATGTAACTTATACAGACGCTGCTCCGGTTAGACCCCGATCATATCCCAGGACCTTAAGACTTGTGTCTGACCAGCAGAGCTCAAACTTTATGTCTCAATTTCTATTCCAACAAATTAAAAAGACAAGAAAGAGAACAGATCTGGTTGAATTCAAACTCTGCATCGTAAAAATATTTCCATCTACATTCTGACAAAAATAAAGGATGCTGTTAAATTCCAGCATTGTTTGGTATCTGGAAAAGCTTCTTACAGAGCCATCCATGTACTTGCTCTCCTGTTTAGACCGCCAGAAAATCCATCAGCAGCAACCCAAGCGAGAGAGAGAAGGTGAAGTGACGGTTGTGTCTCTGCATCTCTTTCTTTTTCATGACATAAATGCATTTGCTTGTGTAGGTGTGCACTCGGCTGCATACATGAACACCCGCACACCTCCAACAGTAAATAAAGCAGCGTAGTCAGGTCACAATCACAGTAAAGCACACAAACGACTACCATCTGTCTCTTTGACTCTGCCTGTAGGAGTCAATGAGCCTCACTGGCAACAGTTCATACTACACTGCCCAAACACAATAACATTCAACATCACGGTTTTAATAAATGAAAGAATAAAATAACTGTGAAAGGGTACAGGCTATTCATTATTCCTCTCCCTCACTCTTATCACGCTCTCGTTTCCTCTTTGCCCAGCTCCGTCCCTCCTTCTCTTCCTGTAAATGAGTGATTTATCAGCCTTAATTGCTGGCAGTGGTTCATGTGGTCATGTGACCGCAACATGACAGCATGTGATAAATACACCCTGAAAATTAAACCCTGCGCTGCAAACAGAAACACACATTGCTTGCATGGCATCTGCAAAGCGAGTGTATTCTGATGCTGACCAAAATAGAATAGTTCTAATAAAAGCATCGTTTTAAAAACCAAATCTCAGCTCACGATGTGCTTTAAAAGCAAAATGTTGTCGTAACAAAATACATTTATCAAAGAGAGGCAAAGGGCAAAAGGGGAAAATGTACAATCAATATTGATAGACCAAGTAAATCTATTGTTATAAGGTGTTTCACTCTGGAGCCCAATAAACACAGACACACACACACACACACCAACGCGCACACACACACACACAGACACACACGGACACACACGGACACACACACACACACACACACACACACACACACACACACACACACACACACACACACACACACACACACACACACACACAGCCTACAGTATATCTATCACTGTAGCTCACATGTGTTTCCTCCTCACATTGCACAGCAGCGGGCTGCTGAGTGAAGGGTCTGCAGTGTTCAGTTCATGCATCTTATTGTTACATGGAGCCAGTTCTCAACCACTGACCTTTTTATTCACTGCGCTATACATTGTTAAAATAATGTATGACGTGTCCAAGCCAGAGCCACTTCATTGTGTTGTGTTATACATGTTATATATGGGTCTGTGTATGTTTGTGTGTGTGTGTGTGTGTGTGTGTGTGTGTGTGTGTGTGTGTGTGTGTGTGTGTGTGTGTGTGTGTGTGTGTGTGTGTGTGTGTGTGTGTGTGTGTGTGTGTATGTGTGTGTGGGTGTGTGTGTGTGCATGTGTGAGTGTGTGTGAGTGTGAGTGTGTGTGAGTGTGAGTGTGTAGGTGTGTCTATTGCTGTGAGTGTATGAGCATGTGATACACTGATTTGTGCAAAAGAACAATACTGATTGTAAACACAAAGAAGCAACTACATGTTTGCTGTTAGGAGACTAGAGAAAAGCATAACAAATCGGCAAAGTGTTTGTGTGTGTGTGGTTGTGGGTGTAGTGTCTGTTTGTGTAGTGCTGTGCAACTGATTGTGGTACATTTACTGCAGGTATAATTTTGCGTGTTGTGTCTGATGAAAGTAGTGCATGATCAGTAGTGCTGAGACACCTTTTGTTCCTTGTTTATAAACATTTATCGCTGAGCTTTTTCTGCTGTCATGTGACGCATGCTTTCTCTAAACGTAAAGTCATCTAGGGTTTTGTGAGTGATGTAAAACCAGAAATAAATGTAACTTCAATAAAATCAAAGAAAAATAAGAGAATAAAACACAGTAAAAAAAATGTTTGACTTAGCTTTAAAAACGTATGGTGTTTCTTAATAATTAACTCTCCCCCAATAAAGAAACATAACTCCTGATATTTAAATTGCAATCCACTAATGTGCTCCTTCGAATTAAACCTGATCTCTGTTTTGTTGTCTCTATAAACCCAAATAAATTAAATGTATCCATACTTTGATCCGTCACCATTATGCTGCCACACTAATTTTTTTTCTGATGAAACACAGAATCCACGAGACATAGTGGGAGGAACAGACAGAGAGGAGGGAAGGAGGCAGACTGAAGATAGAGAAGCAAGGAGCCGATTGTACCGTCTACCTGACAGACTGTCTGTCTACCTGCAACATGGTAAACACTTGACCTCTGCAAGAGTAGTACTAAGAATGGGAGGAGAATTGCACAGTTTGAACAACAGAAGTATGCTGTGTGTGTGCCGACTGTGTGCATTGGATTTTTTTGCAGGTTTGCATATTGCATATAAATGAATGCGTGTGTATAAACAGTTAATGGGGGGAGGGACAGCAGAGTGACTCTAGCACCTCTGCACCTTCCCTTCCTCCTCCTTATTTATTTGTCTGTATTAGTTAGCTCCTTCTCAGCACTTAAAATTAATGTCATCCAGCAGAAAATAGAGGCTGAAAGCTCAAATTCAGCACTTTCCCAACAGCCTGGTTATTTATCAAGCTAACAAGGAGAAGATGCATCCCGTTTCAGCCGGGCCCAGGAAATATGTGCCATTAAAGCCCAGAGCCGGTGTTTGAGAGCCAGGGAATAAAAGTGAGGGTGTCAGGGAGAGGGGATGGACGGCGTCGCCAGCAATATGGATGCAGAGAGACCAGCAGACACATATAGAAGGAACAATAGACACTCCAGTAAGAACATGAGAAGTGAGAGGAAACACAATCGGTGGAACAACGCACAAGCAGCACAATACATATTCTGCGTGTGCTGCATGTGTGCGTATGAAGTGCTGATTCGCTCATGGCTATAAAAGACGATCCTTTGGGGGATACAGAAGACATAGTTTGGAGCTTTGAATAAATCATGTGCTGCCAGAGTGAGCTTAGCACTAATTTTCTCTTTAGGAGCTGGGTGTTGAAACACTTCCTGGGGACTGTTAGTATTGTTCCGTGTTAACATCTCTGAAGCATCAGGAGCTAACGCCGGAGTGTTGGGATTCAATTATACACAGGGTGCAACGCTAAGCAGCTAGCATTGGGCAGTCACCACAGGGAAGAGAGAAAAGGGGATGCAAGGAAGGAGTGAGTAAGGAGTGTGGATTTGTGAGTGTGTAAGGGGAAGGGGGCTGCAGGCGAGAGGAAGGCCCTGGGCTTCTGGCTGCGGTGATTCAGGGGAATACATTATATCACACTAACCTCCGGCTGATACCAAGTTCCTCTCTCAATCATGCTGTGAACACAGAGTCACAACCCGAGGACAGCAGTGGCTCTGAGGCTCTCACACAGTGTGGTTACAGCTTTACAACTAATTATGTTTGAATAAAACAACACAATCCAGGCTTAAACAACTGAAATATCGTCGAGAAAATTGCATATTAACATAAGTTGAAAAGAGGAGCGCGTTGATGTTTAGAGGTTGGGCTTGAGGGTGTCTCTTTCTCCTCAAGTATCATCAACTCTGTGGTTTAGAAGAAAGTAAAAACACATACCACATTTTTAAAAACAAGCCCTTTACTAAACACAGTTGTTCTGTTTTCAGTTTGTTTGTCTTTACAACAGCAGTGTGGGGAATCTTTTTCCTTTTTGTAATTTCTACCCCAATTCTATTTGCTTGCTCTCTTTTTAGACCATGCAGGCTTAATAATGAGCGTACATCCTGTCCATATCCTCCCTGTCATTTTGATTTTCTGGATAGAGGGAAGACGTCTGTGTCACTATCAAGACTGTAAAAGCGTAACGAGTCTCACACTGAGCAGCTAGTAGTTATATATATCCCAGGCAGCAAATGGATAGTGAAGTGTGTCAAACTGTGGAAGGAGCCAATTCATGTCCATGCAGAATACAAGAAAACCCAACACAGCTGCAGCTAATGGTTTACAATTCAATGTGCAAATGTAAGGTTGGGCGATACATTGATATTAATTGTTTATCATCTGAAATCTTTTTGTACAATTTTGCTTCAACAACAGAAATAGCGTTTTTTTGTGAGAAGTTTAAAATTCATTCAGATTGATTGCCATTACCATGTAGTTTAATGGCTGCAGCATTTATTACATTTAACAGCAAAAATATTTGATATGTTTACATACACAGCATGTGTTCCCATACAAGCACTTGAAATGATGATGTCTTTCTTCCATCCTCTTACACACACACACACACACACACACACACACACACACACCTCGCTGTGTGCATCCTTCCTCCTCTGTCGTGTCTACAAAAACCTGACCTGCCTGCTGTCAGCCACAGAGGCACCTTGCGTCCCTGTGCCCATCCCCCCCGAGTGGCCGACTCACCCCATCACCACGGGGGGAAGATGATCAGGAAGAGGTGGAGGGATGACGTGGGATAACGGGAGCAACAGAAAAAAGTGGGGGTTGGGATGGGGTGGGTTGCAGAGGGATCTTGGAGGCGTGGTGGGTGGGTGGTGGCTCTGAAGCTGCCTCTAATGTGACCTCTCCACTCCCTGCATGTGACCTCGGAGCTCCTGACAGCCAGAAAGTGCTGAAGCATGCAGGTGTCCTAACGCTGCAGCCAAATCCACACACACACACACACACACACACACACACACACACACACATACACACACACACACACACACACACACACACACACACACACACACACACACACACACACACACACACACACACACACACACACACACACACACACACACACACACACACATACGCACACACACACGCACACAAACACGTGCTCCGTAAACGCAGGTGTCCTACCTTAGCAGCCTGCCATTGTTATTAATACTTACATCACTTACATCCTCACTGTATCAGTACGTCAAGTATGAAATCTTGCATGATGTACTCTACTTATAATTGGTCAACAGCATAAATAAATTGGACAGTGATGGAGTGTACAGGAAAGGCAAAACAAGCATGTGCTTCACAATGCTGAGCACATGAGGAAAGTAGAGTATACTGTCTGCTGCACAGTAAAATTAGCCGATGCTGATGCTGTACTTTCCTCTGTCCAGTCTTTCCACTGTATAGTGTAAACCTGAGGTGTCCAGAGAGTGTCCTGCCTGTGTGTGTGTGTGTGTGTGTGTGTGTGTGTGTGTGTGTGAGGGGGGGGGGTTAGGGTTAGAGAGTTGTATTACAGTGGTGATGAGTTGCCTGGCTGCGAGGCTGATACCTCAGCAGCACCCAGCATTGACCAGGCCTTTAAATAAAGCCTTCGATCCTCCAGCAGCAGAGAAGGTCACTGCCTGCCTCTGGTTACCCTGCCTGTCTGTCTGCATCCATGGCCAGCAGCCCTCCTGCCATCCCTTCCTTCCTTCTTCCCTTCTACCCTTCCCCTTGCCTCCTCCAGTTCTGTCAACCTAGCGTGCAAGTCTGCATTCAAATCTAGGTGCCGTCCTGTCCTCAATCCTTAACTCCTTCTCTAACTTTGCTTCAATTCCTAAGATCCATCCTTCTTTGGAAACTAACTCTCGCTTCCCTCACTCACTTCATCATCCTCCGCTATCCCACCATCTGTCCATCTACGTGTCAGCCAGAAATAAAAAATATTGCACAGCATTTGTCTCAGAGGAGAGAGCTGTTAGAGTCAAGGAGGTCAAAGGGTCAAGACAAAAGTTTTGGCCTCATCCCATGAGCACTGCGAATGTCACCCACCTGTCAATCAAGCAGCACTGTCACAGTGCAAAAACAGAGGACTGCATAACAACGCACACAGAGAAGGAAGAGAAAGCGTTTGATCATCTGAGAGCTAAATATGAGGTAGGAAAAAGTGAAACCCTCCTGGGGTATGCCATCCTAAATAAGTAGTTCCTTAATGAATTAAATCAATTTACTGTTTTTAATTTCACTAAGCTAGAGATACAAAGTCTTGTTCCACTTCGGATGATAAATACAGTACTTGTTTGGATTGTTTGACCATGTAAAGATTGACTGTAACCAAAAGAAGATCACAGAAAATTACATTTGTGAAAAAACCTTAACTTTTGTAATTGTGAATAAAATAAAAGGCCTAAATTAACAGTATTTTTGTAACAGAACAGTTCCTAGAAACAGTACCATTAAAAGCCCAATGTAAATATTATGCGCTGTTTTTTGATACGCATCCAACAGTTTAACAGATGCAGTTTATATTAAGTATTAAATTAATTTGAGTAAAGTTAAAGTAAAGGAGTACAACAATTAAAAACTGAGCATGACCAATTACCTCTTTCATCAAGGGTGGTGGGATGGAGAAGTCACAGCTCTCTATCACAGATGGAGGAACTTTCTGGACGTCCTGCGAAGACAGAAAACAGAAATCTATTATAACAGCTTCCCTGTGACCCAACAATCAGAGCTGCACACATAACACTCTCTGAATATTAGGTAAATCGTTTTGGGTTTTTATAACAGACTATGTGTTTGAAAAGAAAAGTGACAAAATGGAGGGAGCTAAAATAGGTCACAAATTACCGGACAGAGAGAAATATTTGTTATTTTAGAAAAAAGAACGTATAGCTGAAGAATTAATTTCCATTGCATTTATTTTCATAACATTGTATCAAGCAATTTGCTACTTTAATAATGTTTAAGTTGAAGATAAAACCAATTTAGATAACAGTTTTTATTATTCTCAATTATCATTAATGTACAAATGTGTACATTTATAGAGCAGTGCCATACACAAATAAAAAACACAAAAACAAAACTTATTTCAAGTCAGTATTTCTGAGTCAGATGAATTCATATAATTTTGTGATAATATTGTGTGAACAATCCATTGATTTATTAAAACACTTCAAACAGGAAGTGCATTGTTTAAAACAACTTCATTTAGACTCAATGTATTTGTTCATAAAATACTGATACTAAGCAGACAGGTCGGTCTGTTATGTGGATTATGAAGACAATATGTACACAATCATTTCGCGTGAATGCATATCTTACAGCAGGGTATTCACAGATGGGTGTGAGAATATAACATATGCATAAATGTGAGCTATACATAAGAATATCTCAGTAACAACTGTGGATAAAGAAAACTACTTTAAAAACCAAATGACAAATTATCCTGAAAAACCTTTTGCTGGACTTCAGTAAAACAAAATGAGGCGAAGGAACGACAAAGTATATTAATGCCTCCCAATCCATCTTTAAGCAACAATGAGAGCCATTCATTTTCCTGTAATCCGATTCACACTGGGGCCAAGTGGACTCTGACCCATTCAGCTACATACGGGCTCCGAATAACAGACCGACAGCAGACACAAACTGCTCTGAAACATCAACCTGGACGGAGCAGGCTCTCAGATGTACCTATACTGTTGAAAATGTACAGTTTCAACCCCATAGAAATCAATGTGCACATAATTACACACACCTATAGGTGAAAACAAACAAAGAGACTGATAAACACAAAGAGGCAGACACAGAGGAACATTTCACATACACACCAATGCACACACGCACACTGTGTACACTCTTGCTAACTCAAACAAGAATGCACACACATACACACTGGTTTTGATACAGGGAAAGTGGTGACCACGTGCAGGGGGCTGCTACATGGCAGAAGAGTGTGGGGTCAAGGCCTTTCTCAGGTACAAATGAAAGAGAGAGCAGAGACTTTGGAAGAGCTGAACAACACTGTGGGTCACCTTGCCTGGCAAAGAGATCAATGTCTGTTTGACTGGCTGAGAGACGGAGAGAAAGAGAGAGGGAGAGAGAGAAAGAAAGAAACTGAGAAAAGAAGAAAGAGAGAGAGAGTGGCTGACTGCAGTAGAAGGGTAAATCACCTCCTGCTTCATTGAGATGCAGGTAAAACACACAGGGGTCGGGCTTGGCTCCAGCTCCGCCCTGCATAACACAAACTCACGCACACATAGACAAACACTCACACACACACACACACACACACACACACACACACACACACAAACACAATGCACTCGGTTTCACCACGTTTGCTGCGGTCCAAAACACACCACTCCTCTGACTCTGCCCTGAAACTCAACTCACTGTTGAAAACATCAACACAGCATCGGCTATGTTTATCTGTGAGTCAGAATATTGTGATCACATATAATTAAAACATAATTAGCTTTCATCTATTGCCCTTTAGTGATGCATTCTGGTGTGAGCTTTTTCTACGAGCAAATGCAAATCTAGTGTTTGAATTCCACTGCAACATACACGAGACACATTACATCTGCCCCTATGTGCGTTCTTTTACAGCTGAGCATTTACAGTAATCTCAATTCAACACAAGACTTTAGGATTGGATTCAGACAATCACATTACCTCCTCTCTGGCCATGCTTCTATTTGCTGGAAAAAATCACCGTGTAAAGCCAATAAGATACACACAGAGGCAGCAGCACAAAGCTTCTTTACAGCTGCTGCATTCTCACCACATGCACAGGCGAGACAGGAGGGGACAGGTTAAATTATTAGGGTTTCAAATAAATGACACATAACTCAGGACACTGCAAGACAGAGAGAGAGGGAGGGAAGCTCGGCATCACAGGTCTACGTGATGGACGGACCATAGAGGAACATAAATGCAGCTGATTTAAATCAATTTAAATGTAAATGTTTATCGCGTGGAGTGATGCAGATGCGTATTGAGTGTACGAGATTGAAATTGTTTCCTGTTTTGAATGCGAATATGTATTTAACCATTTGAGGGTTGGCTTTTCATGGGGAAGAGAGCGCTTATGGGGAATGACAGAAAATGAAGGTACACAAATTTGTGTTACAAAATAATTAAATGAGTAGTCGAAAATAAATACATTTTTATGTTGTTTAAAAGTATGTTTAAAAGTATTTCTGACACCTTACGGTAATAATAGTTTCAGAAATAACTCTTTATTTACTGCTTGGATGATTATTAACACTTATTAGTTAACAGTAATAAATCAGGTAGGTTTTATGGATACAAGCTGCTCTTAAAAGTGTTTGCGACTTTGGCATTTTGACTTTTTCTCTGCTAAAGGAGACATTATTTATTTCCCTTACAATAATTTTGGTAAACATGCTACATGCCTCACAATGTCCTGATGAAGCGAATTACTCATGCTTATAGATTTAATGCACTCAGTTGCAGCACATATACACCCTTCCTCCACAAGGTCAAATAAAAGACAATGTTGGCTGGTTATTGAGCACTCACACAAATAGACACTAAAAAGTGCGCACATCCTTTGTCCTATTAATTCTGAGGCATTAAAGCGAAGTACATGATGATGATTCAAATGTCAATACTGATAAATTTCAAAGTGATTTCCCATAGTTGACCTGAAAGAGAGAGTCCAATATTGTGACAGCAGACAACTACATTATCTTTAATAACCTAATCATTGGACAGACTGCAAATGATCACAGTGTAGAAGTCAATAGAGAGGGCCGGAGAATAGAATTACAGTTCATACTGATAAGATTAATAATGTGGTGTGTCTGTATTCTACATGTACACACTTTTACATGATGTGCAAATGAAAGAGAGGAAGCAAAAGGCGGAGAAAGAAGCAATGAATTTGGTTAAGCGCTGAGAAATGAGTAGGAAGTGCAGAAATATTATTTCCTGTGACTTCTGTGCTCCTTTAACACAGGAAGTGCTACTGAATCTTCCTGCCACTTGGTGTGTCTAAGTCAAAACGCACAAACAAGATGAAAACATCCCACACAATTTCCACGCCTACAATGATCAGCACTTTTCTACTTTTCATTTTTACATATTGAAAAGTGGAGCACCGGAAACCTATGACCCTCAACACAAATCACAGCGCCTGTCTGTCACATTACATTTAAGACCGTTTAGAGCTAAATCCTGAGTCTCCACAGAAAACTCAACTAGGCCTATCTGCCTCACAGAAGAAAGGGGTGCCATGAAAGAAGTATAGCATCTCTAGTTCCAGGTTATAACACAAATGTAATTAAATAGCACACTATATTGACCTAATCAGATAGGAAGGCCATAAATTAGTGGACACATGCTCACTAAAAGGCCCTCTCCTCTCAGCTAGGACGCATCTCTGATCGTTTATCATCTGAAAGGAGCAGGAAGGCAGCCAGCATCTCCCTCTCTCCCTAGCTCTCTGTAATACTCTCTCTGTCTCGCTTGCTCTATCTCTGTCTCTCACTCACTTTTAATCACAGAGAAAATCATTCCTCCAGGCAGGAGAGGATCATGCTCTGCCTTGTCCCTCACTCTGGGCTTTCATTGGAGCCAATGCGAGCCAGGTGTGTGTGAGTGTTTGTGTGGGACACACTGTTGTACAGGTGAGACAGAGCAAATACACAGTCTGTAAAGTTTTAAGCTCTGTTCAGGCTTGCTTTGAATGTGGTAAAGTTTGAAATTGTACTTACATTCAAAACAGAAAAACAAAACGTATGCACAGACAGACGAGCATACAGACACACAGATACACACAGAAACATATATACACACGCACGCACCCACACCCACCCACCCACCCACCCACACACACACACACACACACACACACACACACACACACACACACACACACACACACACACACACACACACACACACACACACACACACACACACACACACACACACACACACAAGTGGCAGTGACCTTGTATGGCAGCCTAACCTAGACCCTATATATGCAGCGTTTGTCTAGGCCATGCTGCTGTTCAGGATGCACTGAGTTCAGCGGGCTGCTATCAGGAGCAGCACTCCGCAGGCCAGGAGCAGGGGCTGCTGATCCGCCTGTCACTCGCTACAGAGAAAAAACTCCGGGTGCCTGGTGTGGATTTTCTCTTCTTCCTCTGATCAGCATATTTAGGTCGGACAAATGAACGATCTTTACATTGAAGCGAAGTGGTGTCACATGTCATAACTATGGCGAAACATTTTGTCAGGATAAAAAAATAATGTAAGAAGCGTTTAGTCTCAATGGAATTATTATTCCTTTTACGGATTGATTATAAAGTGTTTGACTGCAGAAAGTTAATAATATTTGGACGTATTTGGAGGATGTCAAAATCCATATTTTCAAAATTAGAGTTAATTGTATAAAATCGTATATTAAATCATTTTGTCGTCTAGATGTTTGTCTACGATCGATTTTTTAAATGAAACACTCCACGGACAATATTCAACAAGTGGACAGATACCGAACAAAAAGTGCAAGTTTACTCTAAAATCAATCATTAACTCCGCTTGTTCTAGGACAGCTGCAGCGATTATTAGGCCCTGAGGCAAAAGTGAAATTATATCATTAATGTCGGAGCGTTTTGGTCTGATTTGCTTCACGTTTATTTTTGGATTAATTGAAGAGTTTTTCTGCATTGAACTACGCAAGAAGTGAAGATCGTCCCTTATATTTTTGGAGATAAAGTATATTTCGCCATGTGTTTTTCAGGAAAAAATAAATAATGAACTCATATCGAGTCGACGTATAAAACACCTTATTTACACACATTAGAGCTGGAGTTGATCTTTGAGCTGTTATATTTACTAATCCTGTTCGCAACATCTGCATCGCACTGAGAATAACCAGATTTGAACAGAGGTTTACAGGTTCTCACTGATATTTGCAATTGACATATTCTTCTGTTTATATTTCAGTTCAGATCGAGAAGAGAATACAGGACTACCAATGTGAGGTGTCGCCTCAGAGACACAGTGACAAACAACATGCACAACTAAAGAGAACAATAATAACAAACATTTTCAAGAGAATATATTTGTTCTCATTCATGAAGATTTATTGATGAATGGTATATTTATTAAATTTCATTTTTTAAAGTGAACACGATATCTGCCAGTTAACTATACTGTCTAGACAGTACATTTTCCTGTTTAAAAAACATTACAAAAGATGTATGGCTTAATGCTTCGCTGAATTCTTCTACAGCATCGCGAGAATATATAACTTCAATTTCCAAACAGTTCACAGGTTATTTACCGAACAACACCCATAGGGTTCTGTGTAAACTTAATTAAGCCCCTTAAATGAAAGGAAAGCACATTAACAACGAATTGCAGGAAGAACAGATCATTTGTTGCAACAATAATTTTGCGAAACAAAGTGGCCTATTTCTCATTTGTTTTACAACATGCATCATAATCTGTTTTGGCTCTGTTCAAAGCAAATATCTTGTTTTATTTTCAGCTCCACTTGTTGATCGCAATAACCTATGTATTCTTTGCATTTGTCAAGAAGTGATATTTATTTGTTTCTGCTACAGACCTCAGAGTTCCTCACCTTGACAGTTTTGTTACTGAATATAAATCACTATTAAGAACAAAGTTGCTTTTTTCCCCAGTGTCTTTTTTCTTCTTCAGAGGGCTCCAAAATCAGCCTATAAAAAGGTGAAGGGTCCAGATTCGCGGGAACGTGTATAAAACCAAAGCGACGGCTGAATGCACCTCTTACACTTTTTAACAAGTAAATGGCAACATGTGATGAGGCTTAACAATGCAGTCATGCCTTCATACAATCATCAAACAAAAATTCACAAAACAAGTAAAAAGGAAAGAAAGTCAAAGCAAAATCCGTACATGACCAGCATGCATGGCTTCACAAAACTGTTACAGTCTTACATAAATTCTCCAAACTTCTACCGAGTTTGGATGGTTTTTTCACAAGACAAATGTGATGGATGATATGAAAATGAGATCAAAAAATAAATTGACTTTAAAGAAAAATCCATTATAAATCCAAGTAAAAATAATGCTGTTGTGTTTGAAGAATGTTGAATTTCATACAACTTATTTTGGGTAAAGGGAACAGGGTGGACTAGGTGGACCTATGCTGGGCAAAGTGTCTTTTCGTGCAGTGTGTCCAAAAAAGAACATCGCGAATTGTACCGAACTTCTTTAAAATATTTTTGGAAACTGAATTGTTATTCAGTCATTTACACAGATATATTTTATGTATCCTCCAACAGTAATACAAGATCAATCAAAAAATAAAATCGTCAAACTGAAAAAAAAATCTTTTGAAACAGGAATGTGTAAAACTCTTTTTTAACGCAGCTTTAACAAACGTTACTTCACAAGCATGCACACCTTATTTTTGGGTGCGTACAAATTAAAAGTTTGTATTTTATATTTTTTGTGCCGGGACGGTTATTAAAACTTTTGAGCGCCGAGACTCACATGAAAAACTCCGGGGATGAGGGGTTGTTGTCGCTGCTGGACCCTCCGTTTTCTCTGAAGCCGGTGCTGATCAGCTTCTCGTATTTCTCTTTGTAGGCGTCCCTCTCCCTGGCCAGCCGGGAGATCTCCTGCTTGAGGTGGTCCACCTGCTGAATGAGTTGCGTCTTCTCTCCCTCCAAGACGTGCCGCTGCTGGACCCGCTTGTACCGGCAGGACTGGGCATAGCCCCTGTTCTTTAGCGTCCTCCTCTTCTGTTTCAGACGGATCACCTCTTCCTTGCTGACCCCCCGGAGCTGCCGGTTCAATTCCCGCACCGACATGGTCACCAGCTGCTCGTCCGAGAACCGGTCATCCAAGCGCAGGTGCTGGTGGTTTCCCCCCAAGCCGCCGCTGGATTGAGACCCAGAGGAGGAATGATGTGCCCCTGGGTGGTGGTGGTGGTGATGATGGTGGTGGTGGAGGGGATTCCCATTCTGAGCTGCGGCTGCAGCGATAACTGCCGATACCACGGCGGCCGCTGATCCCATCTCTTCCCCGGCCATGGCGCCCCCTGCCCCGGCTGCGCCACCGAACTGCTGCCCCCTGGCATAGCCATCGAAGGTCTGGAGCTGGTGACTGCTGCTGATGAGCGCCTCTACGGCGTCCTCCGGGCTAAAACCCAGAGCCTCGGGGTTCAACTGCTGTTGGTACCCGGTCATCCAGTAGAAATCCTCCAAGTGTGCCTTCTGTTCGCTCCCTGATCCCGGACTGGGCGCCGAGAAGCTTGGCGAGGGGGGAACCGAGCTGCAAGGCGTGCTCATCGGGGTGGAAGACAGGGATCCCCCGGCGACCAGGCGGCTGCACTGGCTGATGCTGCGATCGGGCTCCACCGGCTCCTTTTTCACTTCAAACTTCATCAGATCGAAGTCATTAACATATTCCATGGCCAGGGGACTGGTGGGCAGGTCGGAGTTGCTCATTGCCAGCTCTGATGCCATCCTCTTGCTGTTGACAGTCCTCCAAAGGGGGTGAGGAGCACCTGTCAAAGTGGGCTGCTGAGACACGCACTGAGCCAGCTTGATTTCTTTATTTATTTTTCTTCAAAACCGGAGAAAAAGTGGATTTTCACGCACTAATTGCGCAGCGCAGGTTTTCAGTTTGTGTGTCGATAAGTTTTTTTTTTTCTTCAGTCTGTGTTGCACAGACGCATTGGAGCAGCGCTGTTTCCTCCCTCTCTCCCAGCGTGCGGGTGTCTGAGCGCCGCTGTCTCTGTTTCTACCATTTAACACTTCATGGCTCCTTTTAGGATTAGTGCGCCAAATTGAGGAGGTTCACGCACGTGTCCCGGGCAAATAGTTGCTTTGTGGAGAAAAAAAAAACTCCACCCTAGGATTGATAGATTTTTTTTTCTAAGGCATCACTCAGCCGACGAGTTAAAAAGCATTGCTTAGTTTTATAGGCGAGCTGACGTCAGAACTGAAATATGAAATTGACTGAGACCCAGCCAATGAGGAACCCATCTGGGGACGTAATTAGCATAATAGTATAGAAAGCAAAGTTTTCTGAACTGTCCAAGCCCATCAGCAGATTGACACATGGGATTTAATAGGCTATTCATTATTATTCACTTTGCATGGAGAAAAAGGAAACAAGTAAAACAAAACAGATTCCGATTATTGACAGAGGATGTAAAATGGTAAACATGCATGTGTATGTTTTTTAAATAAATACATCGTTATAATTTCAACATACATTGAAGGTAACAAACAAAAGTAATCACATTCATTATAATTACAATAACTCGTATTTATAAACTATATTGTTGTTTTACAATTGTTTTAAGATTATTTTGGATTTCTCAATCCAGATCTCATTAAGTGTTGATACAACAAGCCTTTTTACAGGTGTATTGCATTATAGGACGTTTATAATTAGAGAGTCAAATTGATTTTAAAACTCGTTTAAGAAAACACAACCGTTTTAGTCACTCCAACCGAACATCTTATATTTAAATCTATCAACATTTCTTTCAATGTTTCTTACTGAGAGTTAGATTATCGGTCTATGTTCAAAATAAAATTGCAGAACAGGATTTAGCAGCCCAAAGACAAAGGGGATCGCTGTGTGGGGAGTTGAAAGTGTTTAAAAAGAGCATGGCAGGGTCCGATTCTTTGACATTGTTTTGAAACCCAATGTCGCCACCTTTCGGTATAAAATAAAACTTCATGTGGCTTTAAAAATGGTCTGTCTGCTAAAATTGCTGTCTACAAATTCTCTGCTGCTTTGAATGTTTATTTGTTGTGAATTACTTTCCTCTTGTAAGCAAGACAGAGCTCTGTTTGTCTTACTGTTGGATGTGAAGATATATGAAGGATATTGGACAGGACAAACATTTACTTCCATGACTCCTTAGGACAAAGCCTACATTTGAGGATTCAAAACAAACAACAGAATAACATCAAAATGACAAATCAAGCCTATAAATGTAACAAAAAATATGTATTTAAAACATATTTAAACTAATTGAAAGGTATTTTAAAAAGAGAACATGTTTTTTTACAGGTGTCTTATGGTAGTTCACATCAAAGGCACGTCCTTATCAGATAAAATCCCCTTTCTAATGAAATACTCTGTAGTAACAAGCCTTCCATCTGAATCCTTCTGGAGTCTGCAGTCTCAATCCCATGTAATGATCACAGCATCAGTGTTCTCCTCTCTTCCTCTATGAGTCTCTCTTTCCTGGAGCACATTCCTCAGGAGTGGTGGCACATGAGAACAAACAATAAGGAGGGCTATACACAGAGGACCGGAGAGTAAATAAGAGAACTCTCTCTGGAACATGTCACACGGGGAAGCTTCAGAAAACTACAAAGCCGCCAGCAGATAATCCAACTCCCTGGTGCCCCGACGCAAGTAAATATTCTCTTGGTCCCTGTGACTGTTCATGGGGACTTAACGTTAAACAGGAAGGATAAACATCGTGTTTTATTCATTAGAAGACACAACAGAGGCCCCTCTGATGCTTTTGAATAAATATTAAAAAGTGTCCCATCTGATGTGACTATATGTTGTTGCTGTTGTAGTGTAAATGCAGACTGGCACAGCAGGAAAATGACATCAGATTAAAAGTGATACATTTCATATAAAATGTGGTAATGTCTTAACACTTAAGATGTGACAGAAAAACATGTCATGACTGAGAGATATGAAAAAAAAGAAAATTAAGAGAAAATGATCCTGTTGTATGTCGTAACATGTATAAAATAAATCTTGTTAACCGAGAAATGCTCAAAATTACAATGCTCTTTTTGTATGTGTACAATTGCTTGCAACACAAGTGAACAAGATACATAGAGAGAAGTCAAAGTTGTGCATGTGTCCACTCTACCCAGGTCCATATTTAAAGCAGCAGTAGACACTAGCTGCTGTGTGAGCTCTAGGTTTGCCAGATCTCTTAAAACAGGATTTATCGGGCCGGGAGTCTCAAGGGTTAACAAGCAGAGTTCAGAGCCAATGCATCAGCTGTGTTACTCAGGTCTAATAGTCCTGTATGCACCCCATTCAGTCTCCCTCTGGAGTTTCCCATAGGCAGCTTGCTACCTTGAAGTTTACTACTGTCTTTATTTTTTCAGGAGGATTATTTCCTACCTTATACAGGGGTTGCACTTAGGCATATATCATAAAACAGGCTTATAGAGCATGAGGAGGACCACTTATACAACATTAGTATAGAGGAAAGTTAAAAGCATTTGAACTTCAATGTTATATCATAATAACATATTTAAATATGATCAAAATAGAGGCCAGAAAAACAACCAGACTAGTTCTCATCCTTTTTCCCCCAAAAACACAATTTGGGTTTTAAAAATACACTTTTTTTACTCAAAATCGAGGGCTATGTTACTTTCTGTAAAAACTGGTATGCCTAAACCGTTATGTTATGTTTGTGAAACAAGAGCTCTGCAGGGATTTGTGAATGAAAACATAAATTCCTCGAAGGCCGGGTGACTCTTTTGTAACGCTGCTAAAGCCCCGGCCTTACATGTACAAAACCAGCTTTGTGTTAATAGCCCGGCCCCTGCATGTGGAGCCCAGTATGTGTTAATGAGACACTGCCTGACCTTTCAGAGTTCACCCCAGGAGAACACTGATGCATCCTGGGTAAAGGATAACCAGTGCTCCCAGAGTTCCTTGTGATTTACTGGTACAGTGACTTTACTAATTGTTACATCTATTAGAAACATCCTCATTACAGTATGACTTATGTGCCACATTGCAAAAGACTCACTTTTATTTTCAGCATGCTAACCTTTTGTTTGCCTCTGGGGTTCCCTGAAGCTGTGCACTTTACAGAGGATGTGCACAACTTGTTGTTTGCTTTGTTACCCACCTTTGTAGTGGAAGTGTTTTGCTTACAGGTGAAGAAGCAGTAGCTCCTTGTGAGGTCTGTAAAATGATTAACTAGCAGAAATGTTAGGACAAATATGGCAGCTTACACACCACGATAAGATCTTAACGCTGTGTGAAATAATATCACAATGTTTTGATAAAGAAAGGAAATGGAGGATCGAGTCTTGAGAAGAAAAAAAAACCTCATTACAGCTCACTTTATGCATCTGCAAGATATGCGTTTTATAACCCCACTCAGACTATTCAAAATCTTAAGAGTGCCAAAAATAGCCAAATACATTACCATACTTAACAGACTGTAACTTAAATAAAATGACAAAAACTAAACTAAAGGATTTCTGCATGACCAAGATTATGCCTTATAATCATTAATTACATTCCCACTGGGAGGTAGGCTTCATTTTCATTCTCAATCCCTGTTTAATGCCATATATTAAACTCTGGTGGCACCACAAATGGGGGACAACCAGACGAATGGGCTCAGCGGGCTCATTGGAGACACATTTAATTAGCAGGACAGAAAATGAAATGTTTCGTGGGGTCTTAACTAACTGTTGTATCTTTTGTAATAGAATGAGGAGCTGTGAGAAGCTATTACAAGGAGGAGCATGAAGAACAGCACCATGCTTTCCTCTGCCAGTGTTTTATAGGGGGAATAAAATAATGCATATTAAGATAATAAGCTTCCACATCATGGATACAAAGTGCCATATTTGCAAAGTGCTACGTTTGAGAGAACAGGCTCTCTCCCACTCTCTCTCCCACTCTCTCACTGTCCATTTCTCCAATCCCACATTAATCAGACTTTTACAACCTTTTTTCAATTCATTTACTTGCTCAGAAGGTGGGTAAGGGTGAACTGTCTGTTTATGTGTGGACTTGAAAAATGTCTGCATGGTTAATGGAGGATAAACAGGCCCTCAACAAGTGATTAACTTGCAGTGTACCTGTGCGCATACATATGGGCTTACCAGTTGTATGTTTTCATGAAAGGCCAAGATTTCTCTTTTGTTTCTCTTGTCAGATCAAGGTCTGCTTTCATTCAAGAATGGCAGAAATGGCTGAGTCACTTCAGTCAATCAAACCCTTAATGTCTCAAAATGGAAACATTGCGCAGAGTAAAACAACGAAGCAGTGCAAGTTCTGATTCAAATGACTGGATGCTCTTGATTAGAAACGCAGGCAGTGACTCTCTCTCTGGCTCTGTGCCTGCCAGAAGGATGCATCAACCTGGTAATTGGCCACAATGAGCAGACTTGCATGTGTCAAACTCTCCTCTTCACATCTGGTTATTGTCTCTCACAGCAGGAGGACATCACAGGCATCGTCTGAGCAGTCTCATCTGCTCTCTGTCTCTGTGTAACACAGGATGCACTGCTATTATACTTTAAAAACCAGCAAACTGTATGTGTAGTTCGAATATGATATCTCTAGTGTGACTGGGAAACATGTTGGAGAGATGCTGAGCATTCACATGTCAGAACAGTCTGGAAGTTGATGATTTTCAATGGCATTATGAGTACACAAATATATCAAATTGGACAGAACCAAGTGAGGAAACATCTTATTGTGGATTATACAGTCCAGGTTCATAAATGTAATCATGTTCACACACAAACCCACAGAAATTAAGTGTGAATAGTGTGGAATCGGAGCTGCTCTTCTCTCATTAGACACACACTGCTACATTATTGGCTTCATTAGCTATCCCCACCGTGCATCACCCAGCATGTGGAGGAGTAGGTAGAACAAGTCAACAAAATAACAAAAACAATGCATGGCACACAAGCTGTTTGCTTTCCCTCAATGGTTTCTGAATACATTTAGTATATTTGTTAGAGTTAATAATTATATTTTTGAAGTGTATACATGAACACAGCGTTTGCATGCGTGACTTCCTGTGTACACATGGCAAGATGATTCATGTACAGTTGGAGGTTATGAGATGTTATTGATGTGGCCGGTATATGTACTGTGCTGTATGCTCTCTGCAACTGTACACTGTTATTAATGTCCACAGTGTCCACTCTGTGCGGTTATTAATGTGACTCATATGCATAAAGAGATTCCCCATTAGTCAGAGTCAAACTGTGCCGTCATACAGTGGGGGTGCAAGGAGTCTTCTTTCTCTTGATGCTGCTCACCTACTCCACATTATCATCACCCTTAACCATAACATAACATATAATGACATATGAACGTAAAAATACGCAGGCATCTCTTAATAAACTCTCTTTCAATCCATAGATGTATTCACAGCTTCTGTAATCCTGTGACTCAGGAGTTCTCTGATTTATTAAATTCTCTTATGATATCTTACAAAAAGTAATTATAAAAAAACAACTGCACAGTTTAAGAGGAGGGTTGAATTTAGCCTAAATAATTAGTGACAATAGCAATTCATTAACATTTTATTATTTTTTTACTTGTTAAACGTGTACGTCTTTTTTCAAGCCAAAGTGTAACTAATTGCATCTGCTCAAATGTGAGGATTTTTCAATTTGTTCTGTTTTACATTATTATACATTTAATAGCTGTGGTTATTGTTTTTCAGACAAAACAAGCAACATGAAGACCACATAAGCAGTTTTTCACATTGTACAGACTAAATGCTTAATTTAATAGAAGGTTAATCGAGAATAAAAATTTAGAAATTTGGGGAAGTTGCATTTTAAGGATTTTTTTCCAACCAGTTAAAATATTAAGATAAGGATAGACAATTAATTTTAGAAAACAAAAACAAAAACAAAAAAACGTAACTTTCAATAAAATATTAAATTAAACTATTTGTGTGAGACTTTGTGTGTTTTTCCACGCAGCTAAGGAGGCTGCTGTGCTCTGTAGAAATCAGGAGGCAGCCTTACAGGACAATAGTGAGGTGGTGCCACATTACAGATAAAACACATGACTCACGTTGTATCCGGCAGCCCAGACCTCCTCTGAAGTCTCCTCACAAATGTTTAGTTTAATCCCTTCGGGGACACTAAGAGATTCAGCCAAAAGAAAGATGAGAATGTAAACACCTATGCATGCAGTGTGATTTAAGATTATTGCAGATGAATGTAAATATTAATTTTAGTCGCCCTGTGATAATCCCCTCATCTGTTCTTCGGAAATGGAAGAATCATTTGCCTATAGCTCTTAGTAAGCAGAAGAGTGTTTGAGGGAGCAAGCAAACTAAAGTCACATCTCTCTGCGTTATTCTGCACTCTGTCAGAAGGGAAGATGCAAAGACAATACAGCCCACAGGACACCAAGGCCTCATACAACAATCTTTTATATCTCGACTAGATTAATGCCAGGAGACAAATGCACTTCCACTGGGATATTCACTTCTCTGGGGGAGGGTGAGGGTGGAGGATGGAGGGAAAAGGTTGATCGTTGCTGGCCCGAGGGATAAGTGAAGCAGGATGATGAACAGGCTTCATGTAATGGGTGGACTTTTGATTATGGCAATATTGAGTGTTGAAATGAGATGTTTATCAAATGTGGTTTTGAGGGAGGGACGGGAGGAGCGAGGGAGCAGGGGGAGGGCCGGGATAAGTGTTAATCTGGCTGCTAAATGGAGGGTTTGACATGTTTGTCTGTCTGGAAAACCCAGCGGGACACGACTCCTCTTCATCTCCTCTGAACACTTTGATCAAGCTCACAAACGCTCAAATTAGCACCTTATAATTTTGAGTGGAAAATGTGGGTGCATTTGAAGATTGAAATATACATTTCTGATTCTTACCAAATTAATGAGTCCTTATGAGACATATTTTTGGGTGAAAAAGGAGGTTTTGACAGCAAGAGGAAGTGAGATGAAGAAGAGAGGAAAGTATCTTTAAGCTTTTTTCTAAAAACGCACAAACAGACTTAGTAAGAGTTAGTCATGGTTCTTTGCGCACTCACAGTAGATTTGGATGCTTACACAGGAGCAGAGACACCCTTCCTGTTGCTCATCCGCTTCCTGAGCCTCAATTTGTATTGAAATCCCTCACAGGCAATTATCCATATGCGAATGGTGTACTTACTCTGAGCTTATATAAGTTTATTTCTCGGTAAGCCGCACCATTTTCATTTTCAAACTGTGATTACAATTTCAGAGTTTATTGCTATGAGAAAATAGCAAAACTGGGTGCTCATAGTTAACACAGAGCATTAAATCCTGCAGGACCTCTCGCTAGCTCTATAATTTAAAAGATTGAATAATCTTTCTCTGGCATGATGTTGAAAATCCTTTTGCAGAGAGAGAGAGAGATGTGGGCTGCAGTTGGCATGGTCAGGAAGACATTTTGTTGAGTAAAGTGTTGGCAGGCAGGAGAAACCCCCCGCCTCCTCATTCACCTCTCAGGCTGTCAAGAGTGTCATATATCTGGGGGATATCTGAGGGCGAGGGAGATCGCAGCCCAATTACGGGCTGATAACTAATCAATAGGCCACTTATTCCTACAGCAAGAAGTAAAGGAATGGGCCCCTGGGACACGTAGTTCAGATTACTCTCCCCCCAACATGGGACAGCCACTAATGATGAGACAGAAAAAGAAGCTGAGATACAGAAGGAGGGGGGAAACTAAAGAAAAGAAACTGGGTGTGGAGAAGCTACTGTAAACGGAAAGAGAGAAAGAGATGGAGAGTAAATGGAGCCCTTGTACGGAAAGTCCATATTCAAAGGGGTTGTTGAACTAAGTAGCTGATGTAAAATAAACCAAACGTTGATATTTAAAATTACTTGCAAGTCTTGTATAGGGGTGGTTCACCCAATTTACCACCACCAACTCAAAAAAAGGTAGCAAGCCATGCCAATTGTTTGGGTTTTCAGCAAAACTAGATATAAAAAGTCCTCATGAAAGTGTTGGACTGTCTGAGCTAAATAAACCAACTTCTGCTGAGGTCAAAGTTGGAAGGAGAGCAGCCTGAAAGTGACACAAAGTCACTAAACAATAAATCACTACTCAATAAGATCGATAAGTAACTCCTCACACCCCAACAACAACGTGCAACAAAACGTATAGTTTGTTCACAGAGATGTCAATCAAGCTCAGGCTTTACACACCCACACCATCCTGAAGTTGCAGGAAGACTAACATTTGGCTGCTAAAATGTATCTAGTGATGTGGGAAAAAGAGACCGGGACAGAAGCTCTGCTCTTTTTGCTTTTCTTCTACCTCCCTTATAAGGGGTGATCCTCAACACATGCAGTTGGCCTTTACAGAGACTCAGGGTTGTTAGCAGTCATGCTAGCTGCAGACTTGGTCCTGGTATCTGCCTCCAAACGAAACACCCCTTGATGCTTGAAGAAACCGCTTTCCATGGAACAGGAACTATTCGTTCTCATTTCTTTTGACAGGCCATTCGTTTTGTCTCGCTTCTGTCACTGTCGCCCTCATGAAGAAATATGGCAGCAGTCTCTGCCCTGTCCCCCACACCTTGTGCCCTTAGCTGACAACCTGCCCAGACACTGGGCAGCCCCCCTACATCCTTGGGCTCCTTTCCCAAGGCCGGTGTCACTCCCACCACTCTTCCATTAGATAAAGTAAATTACCAACCGTTTCGGATTCAGTCACCACCATTTCAGCAAAATTAACTTTTAGCTTGGGGGTAGAATCATCATTATAGTAATGGTAATGTGTTATACAGTTAATACATTATCTGTCTGCTTTTTTTTTAAGGCTACAGAAGAGTAATGGAAATTATGAGCAGGCCAAAAATGTAGCTCCTGTCTTTCTTTTTTAGTCACACTGTCTTGTCAATACAATGGCGTTTTTTCACTGTCAGGCAGAAGGCATCAGTGAAAGACGAAATCCTAAACCATCACCATTTAACACTGATCAGGTTTCTCTCCAATCTGCTTGTTTATCCTGCTTTCTCCCGAGATCAGTACAAAGCTACTTTACAGCCTCTTAAACCCAACATGCTTCTGCTAGACAATACAGACTAACCACAAAACGGTCCTCAATGACTTTAGTGATTAAACACAAGCTGTAGTTTTGGTTGAAACGAGACAGGAGAGAGCAATAGAGACAGAGAGTGAGAGTCTTTCTTTTGCACAACTTCATCTCACAATCAGCTGCATTTGGCATTGGCACATTGGCCAGATCCAAAGTTTTCCACTCAGAAGAACAATGCCACGCTCCCTCCAAATCGATTGGTAATACGTCTCATCCCATTGATGCCATCTCTAATCCATTCTGGGCTCCTTGGCAAGATGGAGATGGGGAGGCAGGGGGAGAGGTATGGCACGGCGCATGGAGAGAGAGGGAAAAAGCGTAAATACTGGCTGAGTGTCCATGTATTCTGAGGAATTTGTGTTGTGTCTTTTTTTTCTCTCCCTCGCTCTCTCTACTGCGATGGGGCTGTGTCGTTAAGCTCTTTAGTCCGCGTGGCTAATGAAATAGGGTTGGCAGGATTACACAGGGCTAAAGCACTGTGCCTGGTGAGCCTTGGAGAAACCACTGTAGCTCCGCCAAGTGAAAGAGAGGGGGAAAAGGAAGGGGTTTGTAGAGCGGAAGAGGGAGAGGAAAGGGTTTTTGGGGGAAGGGAGATGGAAGGTTAATTGTAGAAAGAAAAATACCTAGCAATACAAGACTATTATCAAAACAGGTCTCATTCTACATTGTTTTCAGGAGGTTTGGTGCAATGAGAGGTAGTTGGCCTCTAAGACTTTTGAACCCTATGCTCCTCTGAGGCTCTTAATTTTTAGGACAACTAACTGCTGGTGGAGGGAGAAATAGAGTGAAGTAGAAGATAGCTCACACTTGGCCTCTAATAGCCATAAAAGCAGCAGAAGGTTTTTAACTAGTCGTAAAATCAGTGGCAGGAACAGGAGGATATTAATTAGATTAGTGCATTCATGGTCCTGTGATCACCTCTTCTGCTTCCATGATCATTTCTGAGGGATGGAATTAATCAAATTATCATGAGATGATGTGGCTGTATATTGTGAATCATATGAAAACATTGACCTAGATATTCAGATTTTAAACAATGTGGCTGTTTTCAAATATTTTGGAGATACGTCCTGAGAGTTTAAAAGGTTTTTAAAGTTTTGCTTCAACCACACAATCATGGAAAACACTTCTGAATACAGTTAACAATTACAGTTTGAAATAATAACCCTAATAGTGTCATTATGGCAACCCTGTTTTCTTTTTTTAATTCAAGTCATTTGAAGTACATTTCTCTGTGTTTAAAGCATCATTCTGTTTAACCCTTTGTTTAACCCAAGGAGTCATCTCTCTCTGCCCTGTCCCATCTTCTTTCTCTCCCTTCTCATCTTCCCACCTCTTGTCACACTATAGGAATAAATCTGTTCCCAAACATAATGGAGCCCTCCAGGGGGGAGGGGCCTCAGTTTAGTATGCCACTCTCTGATTGGCTGCCTGGCTTGTTGTCGTATATGATGATAAATCTGGCCCAGGTGTCACCTCCTCGGCAGCAGGTGAGGATTGATGGGATACAGGAGGACTATCCATCATCCTGGGCAGGTGGCACGCTATCGGAATTTGGGAAATCTGTTCCCAATCAGGGTCCCGCAGTGCTCGGCGGGGTTCGCAACGCTGTTTGGGAGGTGTTACTGGAAATCAATGGCAAGCACTCAAGGTCAATGTACTGTTAGAAAACTCCTTAAGCTCTGACGGATAGATCCCTCCACTCTTTCTCGGCCTCTTTCGCTCTCTTACTTTCTCCATGGGTGAATGTGAGGAGACACTGACATCTTCTATCCTCCACCACCCCGCCCCCCGTTATAGGAAAGGTGGTTTTTAGGTGGATGTCATAGTGGCTGTCTGGAGTAATTTGCGACGTAGCCCTTCTCTAGGTGGAGCCAGCGAGTGCCAATCTGGGGCCGAGGCTGGGACTGGGGTTGGGGCCGGGGAGTATCGAAGATCTAATAAAAGCCCAGGGCGCCTGCCTGGCTCCTTATTCTTATAGATTACCTGTAAGTCACCTTGTCCCTGCTACTGTAAGGGTTGGGAGTTAAGCAGCATAAAGGCAGACATTCACCCTCACCTCCTTGGCTGGCTGAAAGTCAATTCAAACTGCAGATCAGAGGAGGGAGAAACTTTGTTACAAGTCTGCTGCAAGTCAGTGATTCAGCATCCAGTCAAACTTAGGTTTCAGTTGCAAGCCCAAAATATTTTTTTTTAGCAGCCCCTCCCTTTGTCTTAAAAAACTAATTATCACACGATAACAGAGTTTAACCAGCTTGTGGAATCTAACTGATATAGAAAAGAATAACAAAGTATTACAAACCTCAGCTTACACCGATAGTGAACATTGATCACCGGATACACACAACCTCATATACTGGCTTTATACTATCCATTCTTAGGCGTATTCTCAGAGACAGTCCACAGTATCAGAGTCCAAATCATGTGCATATGTGCCAGTAATGAAATTACCTTACTATACAGTTACCATAAGATTAACTTAGCATTTTAGTGTCTTTCAGAATTTTTTTTCTTCTCGCATTCAACTTAACTGAACAAATGCCAACATACCACTGTTTCCTGCATAGTTTTGAAAGTAAAATAAGTATTCAATAAGTTGCCGTACTAGGTTTCACTTTGCAGGTGTAAGATGATGGGAGAAGAATGCAGGTTTTTAATCATTGTTAGCCAGTTAATCACCTCTTATCTAATTAATTTTTGGATGGCAAAACAATCAGGATCCAGCCTTACACAGATTTACTATATTTTGAAATACATTTGTTGCAGGTCCTTGAAAAGACACAAAACTGTTCCTGAAAGTGTATATGATGCATTAAGTTGACCAGGTGTCCATTTACACATGAGCACCCCCACCACTCTACGCACAGTAGCTATCTGTCTCTCTACGGTGACCTCATTACCTGTCTGGAGGTCAGCTGCGGAGAGGGTCACAGACCTAACCAACTCTGTTTCTGTTCCTTCACACTCTAAGCTCATATATTCTTCTCTCACCTTTTTACCTTTTATGCTCATTCTTCTTTTATCAACATTCAACTGTACAATACTGTATTTCATATGTCTGTTCTATATGTCTAAGTCCATCTAACTGTTACCTCTGCTAGTCTTCACATTTGCCTTTCTTCCCCTCTATCCCAAGGTGACCCTGCCTCCCAATCCCCACTATCGGTCAGGCTCTGGCCCCTATTAATCCTACTTCATTTGTCCTGCCTCTTCCCTCCACTTTCGGAGGAATTTATGACAGTACCTTAAATGCTAATGGAGTCTAATCTGTGGAGAGCTTCGCTCTTTTCTAAAGACTCCTATCACTCTTTGTGCCACATGCATACAATGAGTCCACACATACAGGGATAGCGCCAGACTGGTATTAAGAGAAAGTTCGCTCAGTGAATAGACAGCACATGTCCATTCAAATGTATTTCAACCCAGGAAATCATGTCCTCTTTGTGCAGTAGTGAAAATAATATATTTTTTTGTCAAAATGCCTTAGTCTAGTTTCAAAAGATGAATCCTCTATCAAAGTTCAATGGCTTAGGGTAAGAGTCACTGCAGTGAACTGGAGAGATTAATTTTGGCCTGGGTTACTTCCCTGTGACTGAGTGTGTCTGTCCCACTGTCTGTCTGGCCCCCTCTGTCCGTCTGTCACTGGGACAATTAACATGGAAACTCCTCGAGAATGTTTAGCCTCACTCAAGGATAAAACCTGTCAAAAATATAAGTGCTTCCTTTCGAGAATGTGTGTTTATAAGGGAGAGGATAAAACTGGACAATTTTCTGCCTCACTAGTTTATTCAATGCAGTGGTAAAATAATGCACATTTTAAATGGATGTAATTACTAGTTATCATTGGCAGTTACTCCAAGTCACTTTGTGCTGGGATAGAGTGAAGGGACCAGTGATTTCTCTTCAACACTGGAAGCTATATACCAAACACACAATGGTCCTGTCAGGGGAACAATTGTGAAACTTGAGTTCAGCACACAGATCCTCTCCATTTGACCATAGGGAGAGACACAGTCAAGGATGATATTTTTTAACAACAGACATGGAAAGACTTAAACACAAGACTTAATATATTTAAGTGAACAAGCACATACAGCACGCCCACATATGCACACACGCACCATCATAGACCACAAGCTGTTATCTCGATATAATTATGTGTTAATTAGTGAATAATTAGTCTCTTCTTCATATCTATATAATACCCTAATCTAATCTAAATGGCCTCATAATGAAGTGCTGTCTGCCTGCAAAGACCCCACTTCTGTCAGGTGATATGTCAGGTAATGGAGAAAGTGCTTCACATACACCCATACACCCCCCCACACACACACACACACACACACACACACACACACACACACACACACACACACACACACACACACACACACACACACACACACACAATCTCATTATTAGAGCAGAACTGTACAGCATATATCCTTAATTTGATGGTAATTATATTTTAACAAAATAAATACTAATAAACACATCTAATAAAAGCTCTCACTAAAACAACCTAAAATTTGTACACCTCAAAAATATTTATGAACACGTTTACTACTTATTGCTATAATAAATACCAGTAAGAAACGTGGCTTGCATTAAATGTCACATGCTAAACAATTTTGTATTTTTAGACATTTAGGAGGGATTCCACAGACGAATCAGCCTAAATAATCAACCCAGTATAATTACATCCATAATATCAATGGAGAAACATCATATTGGAATGCACTGAGGCGTGTGTGTGGGATTGTGTATGTGCAGGTGTGAATGTGTGTGTGTGTGTGGGGGGGGGGGGGGGGGGGGAGGGAGGTGGGTGGGAGTGCAAGTCCATGCACATGTTAATTCTATGCTGGTCACTGGAGTAAGCTACGCAAGAGAAGGCAAAGCTGTGATTGCGTTGAGCGCTGTGCTGCGACCGACAGACTTAATACCAGCCCCACTGGGCTGAGATCAGCTATTAAGATAAAACAGACCAACTTAGTTTAATTCCAGGGCAGAATTACGCTCAGACCTGGCCTGCATTTGCATTCAAGGAAATTTCATTAAAAGACTAATTTTGGCAAAGATTTAGGTTCACTTCTTATTTTTGAATGCAGAACATTGCCATTTGCATGAATGCATTATGTATGAGAAGCAGTGTGTCATAAAGTAGTGTAGGAAAAGACACACCTTTTGTTTCAAGTCCTTTTTTATTTATATAAGAGGCAAAGGAGTGGGTGTAAGATCCCGTATCATGTGCAGGCCACATATATTACAAGCGTTGTCAGCTGCTCTCTTTGTGGTCGTGACCTCTTTGAAAATGCGTGTGTGTGGTTGTAATTGTTGGTTCATTTATCTGAATATAAAATGAAGCAGGTCATTGAATGATCCAGTAGTTCAGTGAAGCAGCCAGAATAACGATGGCTGGTGAGACTTCAGTGAGGCTTCAATAATCAGATCGTAATAAAGCTGGTCATCCTACGGTTAAAACACAGGCTGACAGTGAGCTATTGTTTCCTGGTACTGTGGCTACCCATAAGGCAGTTCTATTCTCATAATCACCACACATAATGGATGATGTGGGTCAACGTGGAGGTGGGGTATTTTTCATGCTCACTTTTAGCCAGCCAGCCTATTCTTTTATAGAACCACTTCATGAGCGAGTTGGAACATCGCTGAATCTCACAGTGCATTTCTTCCTGTTTTAACCTTGGTTTGACTTGTTTACCTCAAAACGTCAGGGGGAGGTCACGCTCCAGGCTCTTTGGAGCAAAAGAAACAACAGGGGTAACAAGTTTTACAATAGTATTTCTCACTGCCCTAAAGTATGATGCATTAAATGTATTCTCCAAATTGAATTCAATGGTTAAATAAAGGGAATGCTTTATTTGAAGGTACTAAAAACATGTGAAAACCAAAATGTTTATAGACAGATACATTTTTGCTGAGTATGATTAAAGAATGTTGGGGCACACTCGAGGCAAATGCCTTGTTATATATTTTCATATATGTTTCCATATTAAGCCGTGCATTTATAAGTGTGTATTGAATATAAAAAACAATAAACCATATGGCGTTTTTTATTTGTTTTCGAGCGCAGGTTTACAGCAACAAATAAAAAGTAAATATATAGGACTTTTATGACAAAGGAAATTACACAAGACTTTTCACTGCACCCTGATGACTGAGGACAGTAAATGTGACAATCAACAGCCAAGAAATGCAGCCTCACAGCATGGCCTTTGCACACTGCATCTATTCATTTGTATTATAAGACATGTGCATATTAATCACGTCGCTCCCTTGTTCGCAACCATTCCTGAAAACTATTTTATTGTCATGCTTAGAAAAAAACAGAATCAGGCAGAAATAAATGTGTGTATCTGATCCAGTGTCTATACTTCAAGTTAACACACACAACTGTAGCCTTGTGCACTACTGCCTCTTACTCCCTAAATCCACACAGTAACACTGTCAGGGGCTTTAGTGAACGTGTTTACAGTGCTGTACGGCCAGTGATCATGAAGTAGCCTCTTTTCCCCCCCAGCTCCATCTCAACCGCCTTAAACTTTAATAGTGGACGGTTAAATATTAATAACTGATATCAGTGGGGGCTGCTTTACTGTTTTGGCAGCAGTACAACATTAGACCGCCTGAGCTCCATAACTATAGCGCTGGTCCTGCTCCAAGAAACACACACACACAAGCTTCGCAGACATACACCAACAAAAAATATTTATGGAGGCATTATATTACAACCACTACTACTTGCACACCTGCTTTTAATAATATAATTAATATTACTGGCAGAACATACTAAAACACACTCACAAGTATGCAGGGTAAATAAATTGAGATAGGATAATTTAAACTAGGGCAGACAATATAGACATGCACACACTGCAGTGAACTTTACATTGGAGGGAGTTTTTTGGTACTGCATGGAAAAAAGTGGCACTCTTTCCTGAGGCTAAATATAATATAAAAAGGGTATTATTGTAGTTAAATTCAGTTGTTCACACTCCAACAGTATTCCTGTTTCTGCCACCACAAACAAAAGAGCATCTTAGTAAAAAGACAAGATAATATTGATTTAATTGATGGCAATGGTGGCTGTCTTTGAACAGTAAAGGCTTCCTTTTGTGCAGAATATAAAACAATGCTTAGTTCAGGATGCAAAATGTTTGGCCTCATCCTAACAAAGCCCACCGTCTTTCATGTCTGTGTTTTTTTTACATGCAAGTCTATATTCTGAAAAGGCTTTCAGGCCCTCTGTCATGTCCTATCTTCACCTCTAACATTCAGGTGCGCTGGTTTGTCAACCCTTATGTCTCAGTGTGTCTCTGTACATCTTTATCTAAACATGCAGGGTCTCCACAGGTCAGCAGACATCACACACACACACTGTCTCCTGGTGCCTGCAGGGTTTCAGGTCTGAGTACAGCCCAACTAGCTCTGCAAAAACACAACCTTTTCTGCCTCCAGGCTACACTAAAACAGGCCACTCTTCAATCACAATTACCTTAATTAGCAGAGAAACTGAAGCTCAGCATTCACACGAGCTACATACAATGCAATAGATAGTCAACAGAGGTTTAAATCAACATTTCAGCTATATCCCCAAACTTGTGTTGCAGGACTCCATCAGCAAAAAAAAACTTGTTAACAAGACAATGGCGTGCTGCGTCTGTTGGTACATTCCCTCATGAAGCTTTTAATGTGGTCCACTTTTATGAAGACACATGATCAAAATCATGTACAATATTAACAATCTTTATTGTTAATATTGTAAATATTCTTCTCTCTTTTTGCACTACTTTATTTATCTTTTGCACCATGCATGTTGAGTTGTTGGAGGAGCACGCGACATAAGATTTTCATTGCCAACATATACGCTGTATCTGCTGTGCATATGACAAATAAAACCTTGAAACCTTGAAACCTTGAAACCTTGATGAGATATAAAAAAAAATCGACCCGTTTTCGATCAAATTTTTCTACAGTAATTCCAAAGAAAAAGCAAAGAAAGACACAAATAAATGTGTCTCAGTAAAACACGTATTCCCAATGAGCAGTTGCCTATTTATGTTTTATCTAAAGAACGGGTGTCAGCAGTTTTGGCCCGTTGTCTGTGTTCTTGTTTTCTCTGTTTCTCCCCGTCTCTCAAACCCTTTCGCTTTATGTTGTGCTTTGCATTTCCCAGATGAATCAGACGGTTTCCAGAGTGAAGTGAGCATATACACGGTAATCCTTTATTTGCTTGATGAACATATTTGTTTACTCAAGGGTACTCACTCTTAGAGGTAATTACATCCCCCTATCTCAACCTTTAATTACAGGTTTTGTAGAACAATCAAGGTCTTCAAAGTCAAGTGCACTGATACACCTTTCTTTGAGCTTTCTTTAATTCCCTGCTAATCATAATGTATAACAGTACTCTTTCAAATATCTCAGAGAAGATTTGTTTTTAACTATAAGAGTGAAATTTTGCTAATTGTCAGGTCAACCCAAAACTCCAAACTGTCCTCTCTCTCCCCCCCCCCCTTATGTCCTGTGAATATTTCATATATCTGTTGAAACTTTTTGGACTAGCAGCTGCTGTGATGGCGCTCATGCTTGCTGCTTGTAAACCCGTTCTCATCCAGAGGTCATTGTGGAGGAGAGCTCAATGGGCCGGCACCGGCCCCTACTGCGCTGCCAAGACGAGAGCACAGGCGCTGCTAATCTGAGAATTGGGGGGATTAGGCTGCACTGTTATTGTCTGTTTGATGAGGGATTAAATTTGGTTAATCCAGACCTTCATATGGGATTCCTCATTTAAGATAGCAGCGGAATTCCATCACACAGCTTAACCAAGCCTCTCTCCCTCACTCTCTCTGTCTCTCACCCTTCTTTCTCATAGCAATCAATATTTATTTTGCTGGCTCTCTTTCTCCATCCCCATGTGTCTTTTAATGTCAATATCCTTACTCCCCATGCACCAGTGATTGTGATCACCTGTGATAAGGTCAGAAAATAATTACTGGTTCTATTTAAAAGGTTCAATTTAGATATAACATAAAGCACACTCTGTAACTATAACTTAAAGTAGTGGGTTTAGAAATGGCTTAACACATCATATGTGTCAACACTGACATTTAGTGTGTGGTGTTTGAAACCAAGAACATCATAAGAAATATTTCAAGATTAATTTTGAACACAGATATGGCAAAAAAAAAATCATCACCAGGCCCTTACATTGCCCTTTCATTGATCCAGCATCCTTCAGCCAACAAGTTATTTATTTACTAATATTTCTTATTTAGACAAGGTCAGAGTGTCCAGTAGCAAGTAAGTCACTTCAAACATGCTTAAAAGAGCTACCCATTAAATCCTCTCCAAGAACTGCAACTCCTGTGATTTTTCCTGCAAAGATAAGTCATGAGATAATGCAGTTTTGTTTTTATCAGTTTAAGAACAATATCCAGATTGCAAACATGCAGATTCAGCTTCTATTCTGTGCTTTTGCATACGTTCTCAGAGATGAAATATTGACATTGTTTCTCGTGTTCATAACACAGATTAATGCATGTGAATAAATTATTTCTCAATTTGAAATATTCATGATTTGAATGTGATTTTCTATATATCTCTGCAGGTAGCTGGTCCCAGGAGAACACATAAAAGGACAATAACAATATTCTAAGTGCCATTTTGCTGTATCATCACTGTCCTTGCTGATATATTCGGTTTTATTGTACTTTTCATTCAGTCAATACAAAAGGAAAGTGTTTTTTAGATAGCTCGCTACTTGCCAATACAAAGGCATGATCATAAAAGTATATGATCTAAATGATTCGTTGTGAAAATATATTCCAGAGTTTTATGCATCCGAGTAGACCCTGCACAGGAAACAGATGTAGATATATTTCTTAATCTCTCAAAATATGCTTACTGGTGACAGGCAAATAAAGTCACATATGTACATTTAAACAGTTAATAAAACAAAGCCTGTTTAACAATCAGAGCATGTGGGAGGGCAGGAGAGGGAGAGGGGTAAAAGTCAGTATATCATCCATTTATATCTGCACAGCAGCTTGTTAAATCCAGAGCATTGTCTTTGCCACACTTGCACCCCTTCCCTCTCGCTGACACCCCCCTCCTCCCTCATTCTCAAAGACACACCATTTAGAACAGTTGGCATCATTAATGGGAGGGATTGCCTCTAAATTGGCAACAATGAAAAGACAAATTATGAGTGGCAGAGTGGTGAAAGTAAGAGAGGGCGGGTAGAAGGAAGAAGGGAAGAATTAGAGTATTTGAATAATTTAGCCCCCTGTGGCTGGGATGACAGGAGTGTTATTCTGAAGGAAGGCCCCGCTGCTAGAGAAATGAGAGGTTGTAATGAAACGTTAGCGTGTCTGTGTGTGTGTTGCTCTTGCGGCTCATTTGATATGGCAAGTATTTTCTCACTCAGCAATCAGGCTGGTGTGACATGAGCCCTGTGTGTTTCTCTTTTTATCAGAAACAGAGAGGCAGTTTAGCATGTCAGCAGTGAGGTTTTTGTTTTGTAAGCTCTGTACACACTTTCTCCAAAACATTACTCTATTTACCAATGCAACTATACACACAGCAGACCAGAGCTTTCATAACTTTAGTTCAACTTTTCTAAAAACTCCACAAACTGTTACCCCCCCCCCCCCAAAAAAATGTGGTGCAATCCATGGAGCATTTGTACTGGACCAGTCAAACAGTCCCTGTCTTCTAAATGTGTGTGAATGTGGGCCCAGTGACAGCTCCGTCCTTCACCTGTCCCCCACAGCGCTATCTAGGGACCCCCTCCCAGGCCTTCTCTTTAGGGAAGAGGGGAGACACCCCAGACACCTCCCCACACTCAACTCCACTACCACCTTTGAAGACTTCCTCCACTTCAATCGCAACTTGTCTGAAAAAGCTCCATGCACTCCATTCCTCACACAGCCACTTATAAGAAAGAATTCTCTCTTTCTCTCTCACTAGCTCTCCTTCTCCCTGCCGCCTCTCTCTTTCTCTGCTGGCACTTGTAATTATCTTATGCCTGGGAGACAGGTTTTAAGCAGAGGTGTCAGGCCAGGTGCTTCCTGACAGCTGGGGATGATTAGGAGAATTCTGGAGTTCTGTCACTGGTCTCCATGGTGCTCCCCACGGCGACCAGGATGCCTTGTTGTCACAGCAACAATAGCAGTTCTTAATTTGTTGACGGGCAGAAATTCATCAAGGCCTAGGTGGCTCTGCAACCCTAAACAACACGGCCTCTGGGGGGTAAGGCACACCGAGGGAGCAGGGAGAGGACTACTGCTGGAGAAACAAACTTCTGCAGCTTCTCCTCACACATTTATACACTTCTGCTGTCACTTTTTTATTCACTGCCTTATCTCTCCCTAGACAGAAGCTCTGATGCTCTCTCACTGCCTTCTGTAAAACTATCCGACCCACAAATTGACCTCCACTCATGTATTTCTCTGTCTGTACACACACAGAAAAAACAGGCATACACACGCTGAGAGACTTCACTTTCATAGTTCATTAGGGCTAAGCTCACTGTCCTTGGCATTTTGTCTGTATAGTTTGCTCGTGTGAATGTTGTACCACATGCCTGGTAATGTGCTGTCAAGAGAACAAAGAGCAGAGTGTGTGTGTGTGTGTGTGTGTGTGTGTGTGTGTGTGTGTGTGTGTGTGTGTGTGTGTGTGTGTCTTCTCCTGTTACAACTTGTGCTTTGAGACTACAAGAGACCGGAGACTTACACATACAGCCCTCATAAATGTTGGATTGTGTCCCTATGCTGTGACTTCCACTAGAAACGCTCCTTAGCCTGTATGATGAACTCAGCAGGGTGAAGGCGAAAGAAACAGAAACAGACAGACACACACACACACACACACACACACACACACACACACACACACACACACACACACACACACACACACACACACACACACACACACACACACACACACACACACACACACACACACACATGCTTTGTGGAGTCTCAGGGTGGCGAAGCGAGAGGGTCTAATTGAGGGGAGATAATGAGTGAGTTTGGGCCTTCCTGCTGGCACCACCATGATGCTCCCTCACCTCTCATCACGTCTCCATTCCCTAGCACAGACAAGGTGCTCAACATTCAAAGGAGCCTCTTAATGTTGCTGCTATTGATTTGCCATCATGAAAGACCTGAAATTAATATTGATTCAAAAACATACACATGATGAATTTATCATGGGCTTGGTATGTTGGATACATCTTGAAGGCATAAAGAAAATGAACAAGATGGACATGAAAGAAATAAGCTACAAGCTTCTCTTTGCTGTTCTCCTACGTGGTGACACTTTAAGGGTACACTTTGAGAAGTAAAGAAGAAAAAAAAAACAAGTTAAGAGGGAAAGTTAAGTAAAATGCTGATATCGGCAGAAGAGGCTACATTGTGAGCATTGTTCATACGCTTTCTTGCAAATACAGAAAAGAGGAATACTAGAGGGGAATAGGAGCTAATTAAAACTAAGATCAAAGCCTCCCTCTAAGTGTTTTTCCTCGACACATCCGGGAAAACTCAACACACTGCTTTTATTTTTCTGCCACCTCAGATATTTCATTTGGGGAAAAAAAGACAAATAGAGTGAACTTTCTTTGAGTACATATTGTTAACTAATTATCCCATTCAGTTTGCCAACATGTCCTGCTCACAAAACACAGGGTGTCAGTCGTGGTTTGTTTGTTGTGACAATTGGCGCTCATTTATGACCTTCCAGCACACGCCTGAAACCTTTTTACAACCAAGATCGCCCCGGAATCGTGATTTAATTTCTCTTCATAAACGATCTTGTCTTAATCCAGCACCAAGCAATTAAGAATGGAGTCTTCGCCTCAATTAACATTTCAATTAATTTCCAGCACAATGTGTGTCTGTGTCGTGTGTCGTGTGTCTGTGTGTGTGTGTGTGTGTGTGTGTGTGTGTGTGTGTGTGTGTGTAGTGTGTGTGTGTGTGTGTGTGTGTGTGTGTGCGTGCGTGCGTGCGTGCGTGCGTGCGTGCGTGTGGAGCCCAGGGTACTGATAGATCCCCTGTAGCTCTGCGAGGATTACACCCCTAATCTACACTGTCACTCTGAATGAGCCCATAGACACACACTGCACTGAGGGGTGTGGGAGCTGTCAGCTCCGGTTATTGCAGATGGTATACACTGGCGTAAAGTATACCCCCGCAGCCCCCGCGAGGCGGGGGGGCCCCGGCCCCCCTCATATGAGAACGGGCCCCCTACCTCTATACCCCAAAGCGGCCGCCGACAGCATGTTAGATTTCTACTAGAGCGGCCGCGGCCGGCCGCAATTTTGAAAGACACTACATGAAATAATACTGCGCCAGTGGATACATGAACAACTTACTTTTATTTTGAAACCCGGAAATTGGGTGTGTTGTCATTGACTTTTCTGAAGTATTTCTTAGCTAAACCTCGCTACTGACTGTGACTGATCGCCTGAAGATTACAGTGTTTCAGATGCCGTCGTGGCTAGCAATCAGAGCAGACACATCTCTTCTCACAGGATGAGACCGTATTTTTGTGCACCAATGATGACAAATCATCACGTTTGTATGGCAGTGATGTAAGAAAAGTCTAAATAAAAAATACCTATTCAAAATAGTAATATTAGTATCCTCCTGTTTGCTCTGACTAGCTAAAGTCTTCGTATGTCGCAGAAGTGTTGGTTTATAACTAGCACAGCCTCATCGTTCTCTAAATTGGTAAGACATCGCCAGATCAACGACATTTGAATGGATTGTAAACCCATGGCACTTTTATGTTCAGAGATATGTAACATTTAATTATTGGTCTGTATGGGACGTTCAAAAAAGCTAATTTTCGCGTTACCGCTTATGGAAATGTCTGTCACTTCGTGACTTTCGCAACCTCCAAAGCAAGCTCCCGCGTCTGTGGGTGAAAGCTATTTTGTGCACAAGTAACAACGATGGTAATCAGATGTGTTTTCTGTTTATGAAAGTCTGAAGAAACGTATTTTAAAATGTTTTATCGTTCGTCATCTCACTTTTCATGCCTAGTTTGCCAGCAAACTTGCTAGCTTGTCTTGTATTTACTTGTCTTAGACTGAGGTAATATTAGTCTGATGAGTTCGAGGTTGATACTAGCTAGCTATTGAATGCATCAGCCTCATCGCTTACCAAACTGATCATATTTAGATAAATGTATAGATAAACATGTATAGTTAAAAAAAACTGTGAAAATGAGTCACAGTTTCATTCTCACTTCTAATTATTCTTCGTTTGTGTCTACTAGTACAAGTTATTCAAATACTCTCCATTCTTTTTTTTTCGCTGTAAGCTCATTGTAAAAGCAGTAGCTGTGTTGTATACAGCTTTCCCGGGCCGCTAGGGGGGGCCCGTGTTCGTCTCCCGATATGATTCAATGCACGAAATATGCGATCTAATATTACGCGCCATTTCACCGCAGAAATGAAGCGCACCAGAGAAAAAAGTGGTGCTCAAAAGCGACAAAACAAAAAGAAAAGAGATGAATTTACATCCACACTGCCCAAAATTTCATCTGTTTTTGGGAGAGTGCAGCCTAACTCTCCACTTCAGGATGCACAATCAGGTAGGGTCGTGGAAAAAAAAAACTAGCGCAGTTACAGTAAAACGAGGCAGTGGCCTGAGGCAGCCTCTAGCCTCCACTAGCCTCCATGCAAGCTAAGCATCAAAGTTACGTTTTGTATTGAAAAGAAGTAAATAACATGTGACAATTAAACAAAGAGAAAAAAATACTTAAGTAAAACGTCTAATTGTTTCTCTCATTTAAAACGCAAGGGAATTGGATTTTCATCCATCCGTCCAGAAATGTCTTAAGCTAACATGTAGGCCCCTACAGCTCCCTCGTAGGCGTCTGTGTTAAAAACTTGCGGAGAATTTGTGACATGGCCGTGAGAACCCAAAATAAGTTCTGAAATGCAATCGGACTCTTCAAAGGGTTAGCAGCAGACGAGGAGGGAGGGATCGCTGCGCATCAGACAGACGCTGAAATCACAGGCGCATGCCCTTCTGCATCGGATGAGGAAGATGCCGTGCATCGGGTGGCTGCTGATGGCAGAGATAGGCATACCGCAGGTGAGGCTCTGGCTGTGCCGTTGACTCTTCTTCATAAAGACAAAGCATCAAAGTTGTTGTTTTTTATTATTGAAAAGCAGTAAATAGCCTGTGGCAATTAAATAAAGAGCCTGAAAAGACGCTGAAATCACAGGTGCATCGGATGAGGGAGGAGATGCCGTGCATCAGATGGCTGCTGATGACAGAGATGCGTGTACCGCAGCCGCAGGTGAGGAAGATGTCTCTGGATGTGCCGTTGACTCTTCTTCAACTGAGGGAGAGACCATTACGGGGCCTGAAGAAGAAATCCGGGACAGCGAGAATGTTGGGAGTGGGACTTCTTCTGATCTTGAATGCGCTGTTGATAGGCCTTCTGATCCTTACCCTAGTGACAGGGCTAATTTCCCTGTTGACATCTCTGACAGTGATGTTAAGAGATCGATTATAAAGCAGGGGCCATGCAAATACGAAGGCCCCTATCCGAGGGATGCTGGAGGCAGGTGCTTTTCTAAAGAGTACTATAACCGTGTGTCCAAGAAAGGTACACAGATATCACGCAAATGGTTGTGTTACTCTCCTAAAATGGATCGTGTGTATTGCCAGTGTTGTTGGTTGTTTGGTGACAGAACGTCTGTGGGCCATAATTTGGCATGGACAACCGGGATTAATGACTGGCAAGGTCTTTCGCGGAAGATCAGAGAGCACGAACATGCCCGTTGCCACTTGTCAGCCTGTGTTGTGTATGATACATGGCAGCAAAATGTAACCATCGACGAAAGGATTTCATCTGATTTCAAAAGTGAGGTTAGTTTTTGGTCAGATGTTTTAAAAAGGATTGCTGACGTTACATTAACCCTTGCGTCCTGTAACTCCGCTTTCCGTGCGCACCACGAGAAACTAGGAGAAATCAATAATGGAAACTTTCTGGCCCACATCGAACTCCTTGCGCGTTACGACCCCGTGTTAGAGAAGTTGATCAGAAGTAAAAGTAAAATCAAATACTTAAGCCCAAAAATTCAAAACGAGATGATCTCAATCATGGCACAAACTGTCTTAGACGAAATAGTGAAAGAAATCCATGAGGCAGAATTTTATTCGGTCATATTAGACACAACACAAGACATTTCCAAAGTGGATCAGCTAAGCCAAGTGCTCCGCTATGTCACGATTCCTAAAGATGACAATGATGTGCCCTCAGACGTGCAAATTCACGAGAGTTTCATGGGTTTCCATTCAGTCCACGACCAAAGCGCACACGGCTTAGAAAAAATTATTCTCGAGCTGTTAGAGATGAAAGGAATCTCGGTCAATAAATGCAGAGGACAGGGATACGATGGCGCAGCCACAATGAGCGGGGTCTACTCTGGCTTACAAAAAAGAATCTCGGATAGGGAACCAAATGCAATGTACGTTCATTGCCTTCTTCAACAAATCTAATCTAGTTTGTAAAACTATGCGACCCACAATTGGCTACATGTATGCGTACCACGATACAGTAGGAGAACTTATTTCATTTTCAGGGCAAGCTTCAACGTTGGCATTTTGGTATAGTTGCTGTTCAAAGTTGAGGACATGCCGTAATCTTAAACGGCAATGTCGGATGTTGGGTTCAGAAGGGTGTTGTTGGTGTGGTGTGTTGGTTTTCGTTCTCCAGACAATTGTGCGTAAACTAAAGAGATCCGGCTGTCCACATAACCCAAAAGGTTGCCCATGCGTGCCCACTAGGTCTTCCAAATGCCAGCAGGAAAATGTGAAGTTGGTTCAAAACGGTCATACAGCACAAATCAGTCAGCCACATGCCCACACACTCACAAAACACAAAACGTGACAACAACACACAGCAACACATACCCTACCAACACACAGCACTCGCTCACTCATGGGTGAAGTTCAGCCTCAAGGAAGTGCCCAAACCTGGGGGAGAAATGGTGGTTTGGGTTCTGCTCCTGTTTTCACCTCCATCACGCATCCTAGCTACGAAAAGGGCTCACATTCGAGAATTGTTGGCGTATTGATTTACAATGAAGACGGAAATTATATGTCTAAATCTACACATTATAATTTATCATGGGCTGGTGGGTTCTGAAGGATTGAAAAGGGGCATGAAAGAAAGTGCACGAAGGTTTGGGTGTTTTACCCGAGGTGAACTAATGAAACTCGAGGTGAAAGAGAATAAATAAGACAAGTACTTAGAGGGAAAGTTAATAACATGCTGATTTCGGACAGATCATGTCATTTAGTAGCATTGCATACGCTTTCGCATCTAAAAGAAATTAAGGGGTAGGAGCTAATTAGAACTAGTAAACCCCACAAGGTTTTTTCCTATTGCCATCTCCGGGAAAACTCAGCACAGCTTTAAATTTTTCTGCCATACCCATATTCGTTGGGGCAAAAAAGCAATAGGTGATCTTCTGATAAATTTATAATATCCATTCTTGCCAACTATGTCGCCACAATAGGCACAGGGGCTAGCCTCATTGTTGTGAGAACAGGCGCCGCTTCCGCAAGCTGAAATTTAAAAACGGGATCGTGTTTAATTCTCTTCATAACGATCGCTTAAGTCCAGCACCAACGATCAAGATGTACTTGCCTCTTTTTCAATTAATTTAGCATTATTGTCTGTGTTGTTGTGCTGTTTCTTGTTAGTTATATGTGTAGTGGTTGGTTGCTGACTTGTGTATGTGTATTAGGTGGTGTGAACTGTGTGTGTTGATTGAATGGCGCTGGGCGTGCGGGGCTGCGTGTTGGAGCCCATCTTTTTCCCTGTATTTATGCAATTTAAAACACCCCAATTCTATATACTTGATATCTGAAATGAGAGAAAGACACACACTGCAACTGAGGGGTGTGGGAGCTGTCAGCTCCGGTTATTGCAGATGGTATAGCTTCACACACGCACACGGGCATGTACACACACACAGACCCCCTGCCCACAATGGATTATGGCGAAGGTTACATACTGTACGCATGGCTCCTATAAGGGAGGGTCCTTGTCCTCAGAGAGTTTTTACCTTAGCAGTAACTCCTGGTTACTGTCCCAGATTTGGGATCTTGGTTATTTGTCTTGATAATCAAGCTATATGTAGAACCAATACAATTATATATCAGAGGGAATCAAAAAGTGCAATTTTTTCCTCACACCACATGAGTATTTTATATTGGCTTATTCGGACTGTGTTGGCACAGGTTTTTTTTTGTTGTCAGATTTAACAAAACCTTAACTCTGCATAGAAAAGTGTCCAGCATGCAGCAGGTTTATCTTAGAGTTACCTGGGGTTGCACTTTATCAACATTATTGTTTTGTCTGTTTCATATTTTGTCAATTCATTTATAATTGCTTGGTTTATATAATATTTTAAGTTGAAAAGTCCACTGCTTGGTATATATTATCCAAAGTTCAAAATCCCCAAATGAACTGAAACCAAAATGACAAAAGCAGGAAATCCATTTGAGAGGCTGAACCAGCTTGATAAAAAACTAATTTAATAATAACTAATCATTTATTGAGAGGGGCTTTCTGTTTTTCACCTCTATAATGTTGAATAACATGCATTGGACAGAAAAAAAGTTGAGTTCCTCACTTTTATTTTATAGTAGGAGTCAGGTTACAAAAACATAATGCAACGGTTAGATGTTGTTAGACACATTGTTGTTTCCCAGCCTAAGCCGGAATATTTTTCAGACCCTTCAGACAAAGCATCACAGGCCACAGAAGACAGGATAACTGTTTTCACGGTACTCCCAATAACACCAATTAATTTTTGTGCAAAAAAGGTAGACCTGTTGTTTTATTGCTCATCCGCGTGGTTGTTGATTAATTTATTGTCAAAGGATTAATATATTTATTGTTACAGAATGAGCACTAACTATACTAAAATAGAAACATATTATAAGTTAAAAGTACAATCTACCAATAAACATGGATCATTTGGTTTCTTTATGAAATTATTAACCCAATCTTCATCACTCAACAAGACTATCCGACCGACTGTGAAAACATACTGCTTCACCTGTGTCTTAGGTTAAAATTGATTCTGCCCAATATAACTAATTGAACACATTGTTTTCGTTTTTTGTTGTATTCTTGGTACAGATTCAGATGAGCAAACTCTGGTCTCACAAAGACTGTACAGAATAAAGGGCACCAAAAGGTTCCTCACATCCTTAGGCTCCTATATGAGTGAAATCATTGGACCACACACTGTATAGAACGGAGGTAGGACAGGGACATCCCTTTCACTCTATAGGTTTGTAGAGGTCACATTCATCTTGTGATGCTCTCTGGCCCAATAGGAGGCGACATTATTACCTGGTCCACTCAGGATTGTAAGTGATTGAGCTGTGCTGTAATGTGACACTGTATTGAGTAAGACCCAGACAGGTCACACCAACCCTTCCCTCCTGATCAGTGTCACAAGACCTTAAAAACGGCCTGGTCACCCCAATCAATGACCCTTATATACATACATTTGCATACTAACCTAATGGATCTTTACCTTGATCATACCTGACCAGCAATAGACTTTTGGCTGTGTATCAAGCACTTACTTTGTTAAAGACAGCAGCAGCAGGCGATTTGGTTTGGTCTCAACAAATTTGCAAGTACATTACCAAGTATAGTGAAAGCTGGTGTTTCCCTTAAATAAAATACAAATGAAACAAACAGACAACTTTTCTCAGTTTTTGCCAGAGAGAAGATTCAAGTTCTAGGGTATAATATAAAAAAAAAATAAAGCCAGAGAAGTCAATCCATTGAATCTAATATTTAGCACATAAGGTTACGTGGACAGGTTGGCTCATCCAACTCAATATACTGTAGGTGCCCAGGGTCACCTTAAGACCAACATCATATCTTGGATTGCACACGCATATGACAAACAAGTATCTACATGTAGCATCTACGGACACAGAGTATTGAAACTTCTTTTAAAAATAATATGATTTATACAAACCCATAAAGCGTATAATGGTTGCTTGTGCTGTATAGTTGCATTTATCAAATGTATTTTCTTTATAAAAAGATAGCATCTCTAAAAACACTGTTACGCTCTTGATTGTTAACATGACAATGGACCAAAACAGTTCTGCTAATGATGTCAAAAAATACATCTAAATGTAGATATTAAAGAAGTGGTGGTGGGGTTTGAGTCTGCATTCAGATTTTAAAACATCAATCCATTATCTGTACTCGCCAAATTGTAGACTGCCTCTATCTGCTCCTTATACTCAAATGGGTTGTCTGCTCTTGCAAAAATGTAATCATGTCTAAGATTGTTTTCTCATACGTCCAGGATGTCATTAATATTATATTACTCAATATCCTTTCGTCTTTCTGTGATTTCTCACAAAATCACTATCACAACAAAGACAAAGAGTGAGAAAGAAGGCCAGCGGTATAAACTCCTGCCAAGTTTCCTCCTCAGGGCAGGCTTAAACGGGTCTGTGGCAGTCCATTTATTTATCAGTGGCTAAATTCAATAAAAAGCCCCATATATGAAAGAGGGGAAATAGTCAGCGCTGTCTAACCGGAGGATTTATCACAGCTGAGAAACATGTGGTTGCTCTTATCTGTCCAACACTGCACCATTCTCTGACTGCTGATGATGTACAGCTCTCCCCACATCCACCCTCAGTAACAGGCTGGAAAACAGACCATTGACTGTAAATACTGTTACAGAAAATGATATCTGGAATAAATCCTAGATTGGAGGTGTGCAACAACTTGTGTTTATTTACCCATAAGTCAGTGAAAGCACCCTGTACATGTGTTCTTTCCAAATTAAGTTATATTCATTTAAGTGTATAGCATAGAACCTTTCAGATATGTTTTTGGATTACAAAGGAGAGATTCAACATAAAACAAAAATCAGGAAACAGAAAAAGAAACACTGTAGGTACAGCAACATACGAAAAGTATTACCACGTTTTCAAATTTAGAGTGTTCTAGGAATAGTTTGATATTTTTTTATTCAACTTCAAATAACATTAAATAAAGCAACACAAATTGTAAAGACATATATAGCCATAAATTCAAACCAAAACAACTGATGGTTTAACTTTTTTACAAAGTTCGAATATGATGTGCCTCAACTCAGGGCCATTATAACACTATTTATTTGAACAACACACCCACACGTTCCTCACTGAGTATAAAACCGGAGATGTTTACAGCTAACAATGTGAGAAGCCTCATTGGACACTTGGTGATTAAGTGAGCAGGTCAGGGCAGCAGCACATTCCCCTGTCACTCAGCTGATGGCAGATTAGTCGTCTGAGTGACAGCCATCAAATGCCATTTTTGCAGGTCTTTGCATGTACACACACACACACACACACACGCACACACACACACACGCTCGCAGATGTCAGCAGGCCTATGTCTGTTTGACAGGTCTGGCCACAGGTCTGCCTTTTCCATTGCCTGTCCTGTCCCGTCTCTCCATCCATCTGTCTGCAGGCCCTATATCAACCACGTCACACACCAAACCCTGGATCCTGGCTGCCCCTGTATTGCCATCATTGCCATGTACACACAGCATTTCTCGTCTTGCCTCAGACAGATGGACAGTCTGAATGACACTTGGACAGATATATGCAAGTCCCCAAGCGCAGTAGCAGTCTGATTAGGCCCACTCATAGCCGCATGCAGCCACTTACACACATTTACACCTGCACATACACACCTCAGTTCATTTATATATGATGTCTCTCCACTCATATTATTGATATTATGTACAGAGTTGATTATTAAGGCAGATTTGTCTGAGGAATTGACACTCAATGTAATATGTGACATTCAATGCAATCCATTATCACAAATGTCTATTGTGTCTTATATGTGAAGTTAATCTCCAGTACAATCTTAACAGTTCTCCTACTCTTGTCTGTTGCATCCATCAAAGTATGTTTTCTGACATAGAGTAAACCTAAATTGACCTAGCATGATTTTGCGTATAGACCATGTCAATTACTATGGGAAAGCTAAAAGAAATCCATACTTCAGACATGTCATGACCTCACAAAATAAGAATATTTCAGCAAAAGGACTTCAGGAAGATATGGCCTAAGCTAAGACAAGTTTTGTGCCAGCCATCACGCTACCCGTGTCAAGTCACCAGATATCAGTTCGATGTGAGCTGTTCCAGCCATCAAACGGTGCTTTTTTGTCCTTCAATGTCTGCGTCTGCAGTTGATCTATGGTGAACGATATGAGGTAAAGGAATGGAGCAATCCTTATGTCTGGACATGAGTCTGGTGAATGTTTATTGATTGGCAGTTAACCCAGGTTAAGGTTACTTCCTGATGAAATAATTCATCCAAATGGCTTAAAAAGAAGACTGCAGAATGTGTCAGAGGGTTCAATATCTTTTTTTGCGTTGGATGTGCGAGTAGATTATGCCACTGGATATTTGTTTAAAAAGCTTCAAAATCAAATAAAAATACCAAATATACTTGTAACTTTATTAAATGTTATAGGTATTTAGCAGTAGTACTTAAAGGATGCTTTCAGACACTGAGATTAATTGATAGTGACAAAGTAATTATGATATTTATCAATCAAGTCTGAGTCTACTGGAAATAAAGAAGTGCACGGAAAAGCTGCATTCCTTTTCCAAAAGATGCAAGAAGTAAGCACAAAAATTAAGAGAGAAATGTGTCGTGTGCAATCCAACAACAATATTTTAACCCATAAATTAAATAAGACTTGAAGACATTACTAAAAAAAGAGATTACACTATACTCATTCATACCAGGGTGGAGTATGGGACTTATGAGTATGTCACATGTCAATGGTTAAGGCCTTTTATAAATTATAGTTATTACTTATATAGCTAAAAATTCAATACTTTTCGCTTTTTTCTAAGAAAGAAAGGACACACATTGCGACCAGCGAGGAAGGAACTCTTTGGTTGCATTCCCAGGGTAGTTTGCACAAACCCCTACGGCAAAGCTTTATCCCCGAGCTAACATGCTGGAAAGCCTCTGAGTACCCCGATGATCAAAGTCGCCCATTTGTTTGAACACACTGAGACAGAGTCATTAGAAATGCATATTACACGACAGCTATTGCATATTAACACAGTCAGGCAGCCAATTAATCATTAGCTCATCAATATCTCATTTGCATGAAATTATTCTCTTTTAAGAGCCTCTGTCTGAGGTGACGGGGTGAGCTCATCGATAATGCTAATGTCCCTGTGGGCCTGGGAGAGGAAGGGGAAGGGGGGAGACATGGGAGAGAAATGGAGAGGGGGAGACCTTGTTCAAGTGTTCGACTCCCACTTTAAATACCATATGAAGAGAATTAGCATGAACATCAGCTAGAAGAGTTTTATATCAATGAGTGAAGGAGAGTTTCTGTGAATATGCTTAAGTGAAATGAACGCTTGCAAACGAGACATGCTTGATGCAAAGATTCCAGTGTGCGCGCAGACCCACACACTTATGCTATTGGCAAGGCCAAAGTGAGAGGAGTGTCTCAAGGTCGCCTAAGGCTCAGGGCTTTTATAGATTGCAGCTATGGCGCGTATGTGCCCTGGCCACACCTTTGTGTGTGTCAGCGTGTGTGTAGCAGGGCTGGTAGATGGAAATGGCAGCACTGGGAGTGATTCCGTCACCCTTCCCTGAAGAGGAAGGTGAGATGTGCCATGCTTCTTATCCATCAACACATCGATTCCTCGGAAGGAATATAGGAAAAGGGAGAGAGGTGAAAATGCAACGAGAAAAGACATCAGAATTAATTGTTAACCAATTTGTATAACGAAGTAGACATTAATTCTAATGCACATACTTCTTATAAAGTTAGCCCTTTTTGTGTTTTTTTATATAAAAACGTTTTACTTTTAACAAGTGACAAGAGTTTTCTTCCAGGTAGGCATAGTGCCTTTAAAATAGTGGTTGTAAGTAAATAAATCCTAAATCCAATCGCTTGTTAATATCACTTAATATCCATGTGATACAGTTGGAAAAATGTAATAAGTTCATCTTGAGTTGGGTCTGTTTTTTGTAAAAAAAAGTCAAGGTCAAGAATGAACTGTTTGGTTAACGTTTAAAATAAACAGAATGCTCCTGATAGATCATAACAACTTTTTATGAAAGCAAAAAGAAAAGGGAGTGGGCCTTGAGCATTCAAAGTTTCAATACAAAACTTTACTAAAAAAACAAAAGTGGAGACTGAATATTTTGGGGCATAAAATGTATATTCTGTAAAACCAAAATTAAATGATTTTTTAATTTGAACTAAATGATCATACAAAGTAACAATGTTTTATGTGAATCTCACCTCTTTTCATCTTTTCTCCTTACCGGCTTTATTTCTTTCTCCTTGTTTCTCCTTTCCGTCCTCATAGCTCGAGGAGGCGATACTCCTAGCTGATTACCAAACATGGAGTTCAGGACTTTTCATTGATTACCGACCCCCTGCTTCTTATGCTCACTCTCTGCCTCTCCTCTCTGCTCATTGTCAGTTCTCCCTTCTCTCCCTACCCTTAGCTCCCTCTTAAACCCCTTCCCATTTTCATCAGCACCAGACCCTGCCCATGTTACCGTTGTTAAGTGTGGTCAACATAACACATCGCTGCCAATTGCTATAATTGTGCATGTGGGTGTCTGTGTGAACACGATCTGTGTCAGTGTATTCAAGTGTTTGTGTTTGAGGATACACTTGAGGCCTAATTAGAACCGTTATAGCTGCAAAGGGAGTGGTATAATGGCACATAATGAAAAATGACAAATTTCCTCTCCAATAAAAGCAAAATTGATTAATGAAAAGCACTTTGAGATAGAAGAGGTAAAGCGTTGTTGGATATAAAAGATGATGTATTAATCCTCTGCCGTTACAGATGGTTCAACCCTCCTGACAACTGCTATTCTGTCGAGACACTGTTAGCATGCATAATTATGCTAATTAAGACCTAATTAAGTGCTAATTCTTTAGAGAGTCTCTTTCTTTGGTTGTAATTTAACACAACTCAGCATTTAACACTTCTTAAAGAATTTCACATCCCCTGTGATTCATTTGTAGTCCTTGTTTCGTTTGTTGTGTGTTGTAGACACATGTAGGCCTCTGCACTGGTCAAACAATGATGTAAAAAAAAGGCCATGGTTGAGAAAGAAATGGGCCCGGAGCAAGAAAGAAAAAGAGAGAGAATTAAGTGCACTGCCATGGACATACAGATAATGGAAATTTAACTATGAGAGCTTGTGTTAGTAACTCAGATATGTTGCAGAATTTTGACATAGTTCATTATTGAAAAGTTGCATCACTATATATATTTTTTAATGGGGTATGACAGGCGATCACTATTAAATTAGGTGTTTTTACTCTTCATTAATGGTCACAATGTGCAGAGGTTACACACAAAGTTTTTTTTACTGTGTTTCTGTTTTCACTAGTTCATGAGCAGGCCGACAGGACATTGTTATGTTGAGTGACAGACAGATCACAAGTTGTTACAGTATATTGCGTCAGAGGAGAATGAAAATTGTGTGACAGTGATCCAGTATGTGTTCAACAGTGACCCTGCGTATACACAAGCGGTGACTCACTGTCATTAAAACAAACCCATTACAAAGTTGACATGACATCTGTCAACCCAGCCATCATCACAGGTCAGGACTCTTGACCTCTCCCTGTCATGGTGCATGTAGAGATCAGGCGTAACACAACCCACTGATTGGCTGCGGAGCCCAGGAGCAAAAGCTGTTTCATAACGATGTCTATTGTATCAGACAATAAGGACTTTTTCAGTTGGTGCAAATTGGCTGCTGTTTTTCTTCAACAAGAAAACTATTGTCATTGTTACTCCAATGTTTTAGAGCCCTAGTCTGCCATTTCAGCATGCCTCTTGTTGAAAGTCACAACTTGTTTAATTTTTATCTGATGTAGCGCCATGTGTTTTTTAGTAACGTATGACACTATAACCTCAAGTCAATATGGTCAAATGAATCCCAGATTTTATCTTTAAATTCCAACTCACTGAAACTGAAACACTTTATTAATCTCAGACTGAAAATGTTTAAGAGAAAAAACAGATGCAATGTAGGGTGGAGATTTTCTGCGTTACCTTAAATCAACCATGGGCTGACAGCATTAGAGCAGGAGTATATGTGCTGATAATGATGTGTGGCACTAAGTAACTGCGGAGTTCCTGCCAAAGCTTAATTAGAGATTCATCCACTGGTATATATCACTGTTAGTGTGTGTCAACAGGGTGCCGTGCATACACTGGTAGAAGGGGTTTATGGCTCAAACTGTTGTGTGTGTGTGTGTGTGTGTGTGTGTGTGTGTGTGTGTGTGTGTGTGTGTGTGTGTGTGTGTGTGTGTGTGTGTGTGTGTGTGTGAAATTAAAGAGCAATAATTAATGAGAGGCGGGAAGTTTAGCACCTGTTTCATTGTATTGTTAATGGAGATCTTGCAGAAAATCTACTTTGTAGGGCCTGAGGGTGACTTTAAAATAAACAAGGGGTGTGAGCGTTTTACTCAGTTGTTTTTTATTCTTCTTCTCTTACACCTATAATGTGGTAGTGCATATATGGTGGTTTAAAGAAGGAAAAATTATTCTTATTATTCTGAAATGTATCAGAATAATGCCATTAAAACTATTTAAATACTGACTAAGTGTAATAGGTAAATACCTATTTAAATTCAAACCGCATAATATACAGAGATGTAGCTTTGTGGACTAAAGAGGGAATAAATGTGACTCCATTTATAGTTTAGTTCAAATGCAGCCAGTTGAACCGTCATAGCTGAAACCTTAATACACTCAAGTAACATGGCACATTCCTTATTGCATGTTTTGTGTGTGTGTGTATGTGTATGTGTATGTGTATGTGTGTGTGTGTGTGTGTGTGTGTGTGTGTGTGTGTGTGTGTGTGTGTGTGTGTGTGTGTGTGTGTGTGTGTATAGTGTACATGGGGACAGGGCCCCTGAGGTTTGATTATGAGCCGGTGACCATAGTTCCCAGAATGTTTGGTGGAGAAGGAAGCACACAGACAGCGGTCCAGTGACACAGTAACACAGCCCCTGGGATTCGAGCTTATACCAACTCTGTGAAGTTGCTGGCTGAGACAGACACACACACACACACACACACACAGACACACACACACACACACACACACACACACACACACGATAATGATGAGGTCCCACTGCAGACAGCATACTGCTCAGACAATGCTGATGACTTGTAAAAAGGTGGACAATTCAGGGCCAGCCCCCTTTTATTTCAACTGTGACCAAAGAAAATGTTTACATTTTGTGTGTTGTAGCATTAAAGATGGAACTGAATACTGTAGTGGGTCTATGAGTCAATATGCCTCTGTTGTGCTCTCTACCTTTTGTTATGTCAAACACATACACAAGAAAAACTACAAGAACATTTACAAAACCAGAGATTGAAGGAAAAGGAGGGAAACAGAAAGCAGGATGAAGGAAGTGAGACAGAGAGAGAGACTCTGTATTAGCAACATGTGTCTGGGCTGTGTCATTTAATCTGGCTAATTGAATGCTGTAATAATTCTAAAGAGATTATTGTCCGACAAAGTGTCACACTGGGGTCAGAGGTAAAACAGGCCAATGATTTTTTTGTATTTGTCAAATACATCAAGCTTTGCTCTAATTTCCCTTGATTGAAATTGATCATTTTGTAAATGCATGGTCCAGATGGCTGATAAGATTTATCCCCTTTGTGTTGGGGGAGGTTGAGCTAATATTATGTAAAGGAAGTACGGATAACTCTGGATTAACTAAAGATCCATGTGAAGAAAGCTGGTTTTAAAGCTCTATCTGCCACAAGCTGGTGATTCCACATAAAGCTATCATGGTTTTAGCTAAGCCTGAGCTTTACTTGAAAAGGACTTGCAGGGTGTAACCTAGACAGCATCTTTAATTTGTATTATCTGATTAGGGATCTTTCTTTGTACTAATTAATTTATGGCCTTACAGAGGTTGATTAAAAACTGTTGGATAAAACTCTCGTCATGTAAAACAGCAGTATTTAAAAACAGCAGAAATGTATTATTTAATTTCTCAATCAGTAGATGGGCAACACAAGGGCAAAATACATCCACACGTGTATTTTTGTTCAGTTAACTTTGGCAAAATGTATCCCTCAAATGTGCATCATGGCCTTGTAGCAAGCCATCCTAGCATTTTTTCCAGCTGGTTAGCAGTTTGTACAAAGGATAATGTGTGACCAAATAGCCTTTCAACTAAATCACCAATGGTAGAACTTTATAAAAAAACTGATGAATGTGGTTGACCAATCTCTGATAGATGCCCAGGCCTTTATCCAGAGCAAGGAGAAAACTAATATTTAAAACTTTTATGCATTCAAGCACAATGCATGAACAGATTAACTTTGATTTTTGCACAAGATAGAAAAAAAAAACATTATTTCAATGTAAAAAAAAGACAAATACATCCCGTCTTTGTGTTTTCAATTCCCCCACCCTGATAAAGATAATGTGTAAAATGTTTTAAAACGAAAAATGTTTCTTTTTTCTCAAGACATTTTTCAGAAAATATTTACAAAAGAGCATTTTATGTTTTTAAAGATCTACTGCAGATGCACATCACATAAAACAACTGGTTCTAGTTAGAGTTGCAAATGCAGTAAAAAAAAAAAAAGATTTCAATTTAAAGAGTAAGAAAGATGACATTCTGGAGATTGGTCTGTCATTTCAGAGGGTCTGTTTATGGCTCTAAAGTGCAGCTGTATATGAACTGCTGAAGTGCATTTCTTTTCTGACATTCCACAATATGAAGGTCCATATTATTACAAAGTCATTCCAAGTTTACTAAAGCAGGTTGTTTCCCCCCTAAAAAGTCACAGTCTATGTTACTCAATCTGATACCAACTCAGCGTTTCGGAGTTTTCTGTCAACCTTGCAAGACAAACAGCTCTCTCCCATGCCACCTTTTTTCGCCCCCTCCCCTCCTCCCTTTCTGTCTCTGTCTTCCTGTCACAGTTGCTCATTCGCAGGTTGATGGGTGGCATCAGAAGGGATGAGCAGGAGGCATTTGAGACAAGTGTGTGAGAGACACAGTGGTGGAGAGGGACGTCTCTCTCAGAGCCTGTCTCTGGTCATATCCACAACCGGGAGACAACAGATGACGCAGAAGAAAGGATAACCCGGGCAATCACCCAGGGGCAGGATGGCAACGCGGGGAGGTTACCATAGAGGGAGAGTACACAGAGAGCAGAGGGGTCACCGGGCTAACCGAGCTGCTCTCCCGCTCATGTCCTATCATTTATACTGGGTATTTGACTGCCTGCTGAGGCCCCTCCCCTCCCTTTGCCATTCTCTTCCTGCCCAATCCTTCTCAAGATGTAGAGCCTCATCAAATAGATCTGTGCTGACAGGCCCTGGCTGCGTGCATACACTGACCAACTGCTCTTTTTGACTTTGTGTTTGTGTTTGTGTGAGCGTGCATTTGTGAGCAAAGACAGGCGGGGGAGTAAGTCTCTTTTCCTGGCATCTGACGGGTCTGATTTTTGTGGCAGGGCTGTCAGATCTACGTTCCCTCCACGCCAGATCAATGCCACCACCAGGCAAGTGGCAGCGCCTGATGAGAGCCACCCACCCCTCTGACGGGTGCCCACTACGACAGGGAATATGTTCTTCCAAATAGCAAGCTGGTAGCAACTGAGTGACGCACACACAGACTGGCACTACAGAGGGAAATTGGTTCCTCCACCACACATGAACAAATTCTGGGATAGTGGAAAAATAAAGACGACAAGTACAGAGGGTCTTAGAGTCTGTATGTTGCCTAGTTAACCCAAATACTAGGGCTGTAGGTAATATAAATATGATATTATATTCTGGGATAGGGACTTAACTCTCAAACTAAATATTTGTTATGAATGTCTATAGATGTAAAGGTAAACCCAATCAGCATTTTCCTTTGCAAAGATATGTGCGCACTCAAAGTCATGCTATGATGTTTAATGTGACAAACCCAAATGTAGATCCCTCTTTTCTGATAGCATTAAACAAGGAAACTTTATTTTAAATTGCATAGGGCAGTATATTCTCTATACTATAAAGGTTTCATTTTTTACTGTACAATAGAAAGCCCTACAAAAGTGAACTGTTCATTCTGTAACTGCATGGTGTGGTTTGGGGTTGATTATTATAAAACAATATATTACAGCCTACCTTCTTATATCTTTTTTCAGTGCACCAATTATGTGATCATTTATCATTTGTGTGTGTTTAGTAGCGGAATCAATCAACAACATATAAAGTGACAATTTCATAAAACAATTCCTTCTTTATCAAAAACGAAGAATTATCAATTAAAGGTAACTTTTAAAGAAAGGTTTTTTCCACTTAATCAAAGAAAGCAATGAGGTTTATTCATGTACTTCATATGAAATTAATATACTGTAGTTTTCTAATGCTAATGGAGAGTAACATTTAAAATATACAGTGTATTATTTCTTAACAATTCAGAATGTACAGGTTTGATTCATCAGTAATCAAACAATGTTTTAACAATTGAAGTACTTTAATGGGGATCAATTCCAGGCCCAGATTTGTAAAGGATGATTTTGTCATATGAATGCCATTAAATAAAAACAGCAAACATGCCAACAGAACAGCAACAAACCTTTTCCGTTTTCTATCCCATCTTTCGTGGCTGACATGAAAATATCTGAACTCCATCAAAATGCTAACACAGCGGAGTAACACTTAACTCCTAAGAAGAAGTTCCGCCTGATTGAAGAACTCAGGTGCAATACATTTCACTGAACACATTCTTCACCAAAAGCCAGATACCGAAGACCAAGTAAAGGGACAGCAACAGAGCGAGGCATTTAATACACGGCATCAAAGCCATAACACTAAGTAGAAGCTGCCCACTTAAATCTTTACATTCTTCATTCACTTTAGCTCACCAAACACGACAGTCCCCATAGGCGAGTAATGAATAATCATTAGCAAAAGGTCCACAAATTATTGATGTAAAATAAGCAATGATTCTTTTTTTTGTTTCACAATTTATTGCCATTAACAAGTAACTTGCAATCCAATAAATGTCAGCATGGCTTTCAGTTAATTAAAGGGAAAGATATTATACAGTAATGCAGGGTGGCGTTTATATCTCGATTTCCACAGACTGCAATTTACTGCTGAGCCTTTATTTGAAGGGACCCACAAATAATGGCTATTAAGCCGTCAGAAGATGGACAGGGGATCACATTAATGAAATTAGATAAGGTGGAATGGTGATCTACACAGCCTGGACTCTGGAGACACACACAGACACACTAATCCACACAGACATGCATGCACGCTGCACAGTATGACATATTAGGACTGGGTGCTGTTTTGTTTCCACTTTCCACCTCCTTTTATTTCCCTGACCTGCTACCTTGTGTTTTCTTTTTTTTTTACTTTCTTGCCATCACCTCTTCTGGACTTTGTCCGACCACCAACTGGAGCCCAGTTAGGTGTGCAACATTAGGGCCTGTCAGCTCATCAGGGAAAGTTTCGCTGTTTGTCCTGAGCACTGTAGGCAGCCAGTCAGTCCATCTACACACACACACACACACACACACACACACACACACACACACACACACACACACACACACACACACACACACACACACACACACACACACACACACACACACACACACACACACACATACACACACACACACACACACACACACACACACACACATCCCACTAACAGGGAGGTGTCACTCGGTGAGGCAGCTGCAGTCGCTGGTGTGACTGCTCTCCTCAAATCAGAGACCCTCGTCCCTGTCAACAGCAACCTGGCCCTGAGGCTACCACTGTCACACAGCGTGCAGCCTACCGAACACACTCACACACACACTCTGACTCGGGATGAAGAAAAGGAGTTGGAGGAGAAAGTGGCTGTGTTCTATCTGGAGAGCTGATTTCCACTGTATTAGGGAAACATGGTGATGGAGACGGGGAGGAGATAGAGAGAGAAAGGGAAAAGGGGGAGAAGAAGAGATAAAGGGAGGGTTGAAGGATGTGTGCTTTAGTGAGAACAGTGGGCCTGATTTCCTCCCTGACAGAGAGGCCCAATTATTAGCTGTGACAGTTTAGGGAAATAGGGTGTGAGTGTGATGGGACAGATAGGATCCGAACAGATAGGGGAACTGATAATTGCTCAAGAGACGCCAAAGTCAGGTAGAAATCCGGCTGCAAGACTCACTTCTGCTCCATTTCATGTATACAAATGCAAAAAAAAAAAAAAAAAAAATCATAAAATCACAAATAAGGATGCTGGCCAAAACAAGTCTTAATATTTCCTTTTTCCTCACTTTGTGCTCATCCTCTAACCCAACTTATATTTCTTGTGTGTGTGTGTGTGTGTGTGTGTGTGTGTGTGTGTGTGTGTGTGTGTGTGTGTGTGTGTGTGTGTGTGTGTGTGTGTGTGTGTATGAATGACTTGGTCTGTATTTGTGCTGGCAGCATACATAAGAGGCCCTCTGTGCAATCGGACAAGGTGCCGATATCTCAGTCATGTGACAGTGACTTCCTGTCTGTATGTCAGACAGCAACTGAAGGCTTGTCAATACAAGCTCGTGCTCACATCCTTTCCCATCTACTCAAACACAATCTTACACGGCAAGTAAAGAACCGTCAAAAAAACGCTTTCTTCTTCTTTTGCTGTATGTCAAGCGTCTCCTATTGGAAGCAACGCAAAACTTTAGATTATGACAGTTGCTTTTTTTACACACAAAAAAGCTTAATTATAGTAAAAAATGTAATTAATCACCCCCCAGAATACTGTTATAAATAAGCGTTTGGTGAAATTAAATAATGAATTGTATGGATGTTTAACAGGGCACAGCAGCCATACAGCCTCCATCTATCCCATCCACAATCTCTTCCAGTGTTACATTATGCAGCCTGCTAAACTTAGAGAGAGCCAGAAAACTATTTCAAAGGACAACACTGCCCTCGTATGGCTAGATAATGCTATTTTATCAAGTCATTCATAATGGCTTTACTCTAAAGTTACATGTGCTGCAATTTGGACACAAAGAAATTGTCCAAAAAAAGTGTCAAATGCACCTCATGATAAGTGATCTACATGCAGACATTCTTTAGACGTGTCAATTAATGCATCAAGTAAACCAAGATTTGACACACTTTGACAGAAGCTGATCATTTCCCCTGTTATTTAATGCCACTAACACACTCACACACAAACAGAGGTTGGTAAGTTATCCAGATGAAACTCAGTTTATGCCCGCAGCATAAAACATTCTAGTTTGGACTCATTGGTGCCAGCTACTTTGACTATAACCCATTCAGTCTCTGCTAAACATTTGCCATTGATCGCAGTCAAGCCCCCATTGGCAGGTCTAATTCATTTACGAACTTGTCATTCCACATCATTGATTAAGTTGTCCTTCATCCCAGCTTTAATTATATGCAAAGATAAAAGATTTTCTCATTATTGTGTTTAATCTAATGAAAGGCCTTGTGCTACAGCAGAGGCTGGTTCAGAGGTCCAGACTATTGACCTTGGAGGGCACAGCTTGCGGATGAATGTTTTTAATTAGACAGAGCAGACAGCTTTGGGAGGGAGAGCCTCAAGTTGCCTCTAAAGCCAGAGGGTGGTACAGATATGCAAGGAGCAGTTTAATAGATCTCAGCAGGTCCCTTTCGCTTACCTGTATGTTGATACAAATAAGTGGAATTATTATTTCTATAAGGATAAAACTATTTTAACTTTTTACATTTATATCTTAAAATGAGATTAACTATCTACTTAAAATTGTCTTTTAATTTAGGCTAATAAACCACTTGGAAGTTCAAGTTGCTTCAGTCACTTGCTGACATGACACCTTAAATCAGTTCAAATGGAGTAAACATTAGGTCTCACATTTGTTTGAAAAGGTTGTGACTCAGGGTGAAGTAAAATGTATGTCATCATCATGTTATGTGATTGATATCTTTAAGCCAATTCAATCTTTAAGCAAAACAGATTAAGTGCATAATATGTCCAGGTATAAAACATCACAGCTTTTTCGTTGTCCTCAACAATATTCATATTTTTTGGCCACACTTTGCCCCCTGTGATTAATACATAATAGAAGTTGTACTAAAATCCAATTTAAAAAAAAAATCTGACTTCAGGTGTAGTAACATGATGCTGCATTGATTTGTGGTCATTAGGTCGAATGACATCCAAGATATTGAAAAAAATCTAACATATTTCCATACAAAAAACATTTTCCTAGTAATTATTATATATAATAGACCAAGCAATAAAAGTGGTATGTCTTATTTTTCCTGTTCAGTAATCACACATTGTAATGACTGAGAAACAACGGGTCACATGAAATGAAGGCTTCTGATTTTATATGATTATTTTCCATTAAAATATTTATGTAAAATTCAATTCATGACTCATGATATTTAAAACGGTCATTTATTGTTGGTCCCTTAGTGAAACTGAGTAAAAAGACGTAGCTAGATCCGGAGTGAATTTCTATGGAATGTCCAAACTAGAACTAACTTAAAGAAAAAACCCAGACAATTAAAAAGGAAACAGTGACAGTGATTAAAAACAGCTGTGGACAGGCGCAACATGTAGCCAAGCCTTAAGGCGGAATAAAAGTTTAGAAAAAAAACAGCAAAATGAAACACCAATCACCAAGACTTATAAGAACACATATGCAAAACAATAGTACTTTAACACAACAGTTGCAGCCACAAGCACAAGCAGGAGAAAAGAGAGCTGTGCAGTTTTTTAAAACAAAGTGTATACCATAGACTGCATGGTATCCTACACACACGCACATAACACTACGTTGACGTTCTTCTTTTACACATATCCATTATAGTGAGTGTTTTGTTGTAGCTACTAACCTGTCTGTATGGCTTTATGTAAGCATTGAGGCCTGCAAAGTCCTCCACAGTTTGTTAGTGTTTCAACTCTCTGCTCGTTTATTCTCAAAGCATTATCACCAGTCCACTCTCCAGCCTCTCTGTCACATGAACTCTGCAAAGGTTCAGAAGGCTGAATGTGGCTCTGTTCCTCGGTGAACGCAGAAGTCACCGCTGGAGTCAATCACAAACATTTCAACAATTAGCATGTTAGCCAAAACCTGGCATGCTCCTTTTAGGCTTGTAATAAGGATGGGTTTGAGGTGTGTTTGATTTGGGTCACTGAGTGTGCTCGCTGGGTGGTGCGGTACGTCAGGTAGATGCAACTTCTGATGATGCTTATTCAAATGTAGAGGAGTAGGCTACATAAGACCGTATTTAAATAAAATAATCACTAGATATAATAGTATAATCACTGAGTTAAAAAATACTAAAACAAAAAGTAGTATACACTAGTAGGAATAAACCCCATGTTATTAGCTACGTATAATAACACACAACAAAAAAAGACAATATGATATTTCCCTGTAGGCCTAGATCTACTGCAAATAAAAATGTTTATTTCTGAATCAAATTACATAACAAAACCAAACGCTTTAATAAATGACAGGTTTCATTGGTTCATAGGGGGACTCGAGCAACGTTCTGCACGTGATATTTTAATTTACGATTAAGATGCGACACAATTCTAGAAATTTAGTCATCACTATAAAGCTTAAAATATATGTATTTTTAGCAGCTCTATTTATGGACAGCATAATTTTTACAAAGTTTGACTTCAGTCCTATGACGCCTCTTTTTCTTAGTTACAAACAAAATTGACATTCATGAGGTCGACTACGTGCTATACCTTAAATAATTAGTGAGAAGACTAGTTTGAGGCTGAGCAGATGCAACTGAAGGAATACACCACTAGAGGACAGTACTGTACTGCCTCATATCTGCCATTATGGAAACAATGTGCCAGTACTGTACTATCCTAATAGATTGCAGTTCATAAAAAGTATCCAAGTTAGTTTTTCAACATCACGTTAATAATCTTGATAATCCACAGAGTAGAACAGTTAGGTCTGTTTTGGGGGCTGTCATTTTATTATCTTTATTTACAGAATACAAATTTGTTACAGCCCGGACTAGCAACTAACTTGAAAGTTGCTTTTAAATTGAGGACCCTCCATATCACTTCTGCCAAATCACAATCTTTATTGGTACTTTTAGTGATGATACTTGAGTCTTTTCAGATCACCTGGATCAAAATATAAAAAGAGAAACACCAGAAAAAAATATATATATATTTGTGTTATCACAATTGGCCTGAAGTATGATTTTACACTATTTTCAAATAAGGGCAAAATCTTAATTTACAAAGCTGCACACAAACAAAGGCCACTTTAGCTAATACTTTAGGACTTCATCGCCAGTTGCCACATATCCAAACAAACACAAGGCTAATAACCCTTTGGACTTCTTATCTGATTCCTCTGGACAATAACCGTTGTACATTATTCAGAGCTACCTGATGATGTTATGGCTCATACTTATCATTGTTCTAGCACAATTGATGTCCAGAAAGCACAATGAGCTTGATTTTGCAAATCAAGCCAGTTCCTTCTCTTTTGAAAGAGAAGATGACATGAAAATGAGGAGTTTTCATTTACTCCACCTACTCCTAATATCTTAGGGCTTGATTTCTTTCCCGTAACATCTCACACTTCACAGAGAAATGTTTCATTACAAAAGCAAAATGTTATCTTATTTATTTTCTGACATAGTTTACTGCACGGTATTAACACATTTTACAACCTGAAAACTGTTCCAAATGTAGCCTTGGCTATCCCCCTCCAGCCATTACACAAACATCCACCTACTGTATGTCACCAAAACATATGGTCCCATGTGTACATCCATCCTCCATTAGTTGACAGCTCATGCTTTTCAGCTCCATCAGTATGTAGCTGTTAGTGGTCCAATTCAGCATCAGACCCATGATACATGTGAACAGAAGTAATCCACCGCTAGGTGGCATTATGCATTCACTTCCTGGTGTTTCATTCATACATTGATTGAGCCAGGCCTGTCTGCTTGAAGGTCTCAGCCACCTGTCTGGAGTGCTGCATCTTAGCCGACAGAGCCTCGAGGACATCATTCTGGTCTACTGCAGTGGCTGTCCGGTAAATGAAAGTCCCCATGGACTCCAGACCCCTCATACCTAGATTCACCCCACAACCTGAAGGAAAAAATCGAGTGTAAAGGAAAAGCAGAAATCAGAAACATCATACAAATAAAATCTCAGTAACGCGCAACGCATTTTTATACTGTTTTTCTTTTCACACCCTTAAAGTTATAGTTGAATATGAACAAAGACACATACATAAACATAAAGCAGCATGAAGACAAAACCAGATATGCGTTGACTGAAAGGCTATTGAATGCAGTAATGAGTCACACACAGACATAACTCATAAAAAATGTATCCTCTCCTTTATTTCCATATTGCTTTTTCTCACTCTGTCTCATGTATTCAGAGGGCTCTCTGTTCTGCTTTATATAATGTTTCACCTTAATCAATACTTTGAGGACAAAGAAAGTGTAACATTACATATTAGAATCTTGTAGAGTGTCAAAGGGCAAAATATCCCTTTTTATTCTCAGCAAAGCAATAAACAAGGTTTTAAAGAAATCTGTACCTGTGTCGAAGTTGAGGACACGTGCTGCCTCCCCCTCCACAGTGACCGCCACATTGTCCCCCTCTATGTAGGCAGCACTGATGCGTCTGTGTGATAACTGAATCTCAAAAAGACGGCGACTGCACTGCATGTGGTGGAGAGTGACATCATTTAGACGGGGCTCTATGTCTGTCTTATAAACATTGAATGACTGGTGGAAAATGTTCTTCATGATCTGGCAAGAGAAACAGAAAGATGTCATTTATAGCATTAGTTAAAGGTGTAACTTACCATTTTTTAACAAATCTGCTTGTAAAGTGAGTTCCTTATAAGCATTATAACATTAACCTTGATTATTTTACCACCCTTTATTAAATGGATTCATTGATGAACAGAAATTACAATGCCACTATTGTGAACATCAAATTGATTATTTCTATGATTTTGCAAGCAAAGTTTGCGTGTCTTTGTCATATGATATGAAAACGCATATCTGACAGGATATACACATTAATTGTAATGTTTTTAAATTCCTTATCCAAAGCAAAGCAATTTACCAAATAATTAAAAAATATATTTGCAGATTGATCCATGATGAAAAAACCATAAGTAGCTGCCCATTTAAACTGTCTCTTTTAATAACCCTCTGTAGGTCAAAAGAAAAACCCACTTCTCAAGGTTTTGGTGCAGCTTTTTTTCTGTGTGTACCAAAGCAACTGTGACTCATGAAAGCACTTTATCATTTCATGTTGATGTGTGGACACCGAAAAAAAACCTTTTTTGAGCCTTTTCATTGATTTCAAAGCAATTGTGGGTATTGAGTGACAAGCCTTGCACATTCATTCTGCTAAACTCTGCACTTCTTCGACCCATACTTACAGAGTCATCTGTAACTAAGTAACAGTGTATCTGATTGGCCACCCACATAGCAACAAGTCCTCCAAGGATAGTCTTGCTACGTACCTGTGTGTACTACACACTCCAGGCTACATATGTCCAGAGCAGTACTTGTCATGAAACATAGAGTGTGTAAATAAAACACAGACTGCCCAGCGGTTGTAAATGCACCCACAGCCTGTAGTTGAGCACATGAAGAAAAGATCCTGCGCACCACTTGTTCACTGAGGTATAAAAGGGAAGGGTACAGATGGCCTCGGTAGACAAAAACACCAGTGATGTTTATTTTCTCTTTCCCCATTTCTTCGTCTCATGCTCTCTTTGCCTTAGACACACTCACACTCAACCACATCCACAGACTTAAACACTTACACACTCACTCACGCAAACATACACCCACATAAAGACACTAATGGACTCCCAAAATAGTGCAGTCAAAGCCCATTTGCTGAATGAAAGGTGAGCAATAAGTAGCTATTTCAGCACAGTGCTGTTTACTGAGATATTATTATCTGTGTCTCCTGGGCATTAACATGGAAAAACTGCAGAACATCATACAGATCTGGAGTCTTTAACATCAACAATAAGTAAGCATATCTCAGATTTGATCAAAAGTATAAAGAGAGTCTCACAGAGGAGTTGGCCGTGTGCCTGAGGAAGCGGACCATCTTTGTGTCAGAGGCAGGGCAGAGGAGGGCCATGTAGCGGTTTCTGAAGGTGCCATAGATTTTCAGGTGGAAGCCAGGTTTGGCCGTTGGATTTCGGTGCTCTCGGAGGGCCTCCATCCCGTAAGCCGACAGGTCGAAGTAGAGGCTGTGGGCACGGATCTCAGGTGTGGGTACCTGCAAAAAGGAGAGGCAAGTAAAGAAAGAAGAGAAAAAAGATCAAATAATTTCAGATATCATAAAAATATACAAGGAGATTAATGTCATATTTGTCATTGGACATTAAAAAGATATCTAATTATTATCTTAGCATTCTGTTATGTTCATGTGGTGAACACATTACAGCATTATTCATATCTTCCTGTGGGGCTGCAATCATTTGAGTGGAGGTAAGAATAGCTTGATTTTTATTCAGTGCTTTATTCTGGCAAGGACGCCCCATTTTCCCTCAAGCCAGAATGGATCAATTTTATTTTCAATGACATAAGACAGCCAAGTGGGATAAAACAGCATTTATCACAACCAAGGGAGATAGTGAGGGTACAGGAGGCGACTGGGAAAGGATGGGAGCGATGGTTGGGACAAGCAGGTCACATCCTGAGAGGTAAATTCAATCAGTACAGGAAACAGCCAGGGAGAAAAGGGGCCAATAAAAGGCAGCCACACAGTCACTTCAGAGAACGTGACATGAATGGTTATGGTGGCAAAGAATAGCAAGGGGGGCTATGCTTGTGTTCAAATTCATACAATGTCTTTGTTTCTTCAAACAAATGCTCTTTTTTCTACAGATTGTCACTGTTGGTAATAATCATTAGCACAAGTAAATCTTTATGAACGATACAGCTGCAGCTAACAATGGCTAATGTCTCAGATGATGTAGGAGACCACTGCTGTAAATATAATTTGTCTGCAGTTTCAATGTCTCCTCCTCCGTAGAACAGCAAGAATGCAGTATTTGTTTTTCAGTCTGAACAATATTTCTTCTCCCAAAGGCAGATCAGATGTCTTCCAAAAATGACATGGTTTTACCAATTGATTTCCTGTTTTATTGATCTGCAGCTTATGTTATACAACTCAAAATCAATTTCACTCTGAGGAAGGGTTCCATATTCATTTTTCAGTGTTTTCTGGGGCTCTTCCAATTAACCATTCAAGGTATCTGAATGATCTGTTTATATAATGTCGAATGACCTTTGGCAAACCAAGTGAAAACATTGTGGTGAGTGTTTTGATATATATTTGATCATATTCACATGGCAGGGATCAGCCTTTGAGTCTAGCCATGTTTTTCATCAATGTCACCTGCTTCCATCAAAACAACAGCTGCTCTTATCAAATTCAATGAGAAAATGAAAATAGGGCTGCTGTTGATACAGGCGAGATCCAACAGTCTGCTGTAATCTGGCTGTTTATATGAGAATCAGATATTGTGTTGAGCTGCTGCAGGTCCACATGACTGTTGGCTTTACTCAGTTTTATGAGGACAAATAAAAGACTCTCAATGTAACATCCTGTAATATCCTGTTTCTACTGCCTCTCAACCTTTACACAAACAGTAACCTGTTGGTTAATGACTCAGTGTGTGCACATGAGTTAATGCTTCCGTATGTCCATGTACGCATTTACAGATTGTTTGTGTGTGTGTGTGTGTGTGTGTGTGTGTGTGTGTGTGTGTGTGTGTGTGTGTGTGTGTGTGTGTGTGTGTGTGTGTGTGTGTGTGTGTGTGTGTGTGTGTGTGTGTGTGTGTGTGTGTGTGTGTGTGTGTGTGTGTGTGTGTGTGTGTCCTGACCTGCCTCTGGTCTAGTCTCTCGATGGTTGCATTAGCTCCATAGGCATGGCAGGTCTCCACAGTGTAGTCAGAGCTGATGCCCAGCACTGAGCAGGAGTCACCACACGACCCATCAGCCACCACAATCACACGTGGCCACTCGTTCCGCGGGATCCGCCGCAGGTATTCCTCTGTGAACTGAAACAACAAGAGACAAAAAAACAAGTAAAAACTGGTTATCGGATATAATAATTGTATTTACAGTCAGTTAGCATTTGGAAGGGGAAGGACACAGCGCTTTTACTGAGCTGAAGCATAAATATTGTATTTTTCATTTGAGTTTGCTTTCAAAAGAATGTTCCTTATTGCGCATAGTATCTTTAATTGCTTACATATGTGGGATAGTTGGCACAAGAGTATTTCAAAATAGCTTTTACATGATAGTGGTGAAAGTAATGATTATTTTCTTTATTCAATATTTTGCCAGTTAGTTAATTAGTTAGATTAATTCTACAGATATTTCTTTACTGCTGATACTTTTATTTCTTTTTATTTTAGTTGCGATGTATTAATACCCTTACAAGCCATGAAAATGGCCTCATGAGGTTGTGCTTGTCTCGGCAACAGTGCATCTCACAGAGAGATTTATTGTTATGCCTGTGTATGCATGGCTGCCTCTCAATAAAACAGGTACTTTCCTGTGCAGAGTAGGAGGCAGAGTAGAAGAAAGTGATTTTTTAAAAAAGCCTTACATTGGTCAGGATCCAACAATCTATGTTTTATCCATTTAGACTGCAGAGAACAGGTAATTAAAAAGAACCTTTTGCATTATCAGACATTTGAACCTCTGGCAGGCTAGGAGGTTGAAACTAAATATGCATCAAACAAAATGTCCTGTTTAATCAAGCAGAGACTCTAAATGAAACTGAAGTTTGTTGTAATCAAAGAGCCTCTTGACCCTGCTTTCCATCGTCCAAAGGTTGGTGAGTCAATGGATAGCAGGGAGGACAGCACCAACTAACAGAGATGACGTTGAAGCTGAGGATGAAAGAAGCTGTTTGCCAGAGGCAGGGACAAGGAGCAACACACAAATGTAGCACTAAGATAGTTTTTTTTATTTTTTTTACAGTCACAACATACACAGTAACTCTTACTAGAGCAGTAATACAGCATTGTCTCTGGTTTCCTGCCATGACACAAATATTCACAGAATTTTTCAAATGTGTTTGCCCTCTCTGATCACTCTCTGCTTCTCCCAGAGTAACCCTTTTAAGGTTTTGTGTTGTTGGGTTTGTGTTAGTCCTATGTTGAGGTCTGGCTAAGACTCTTTGTTACCATGTTACCTTTCTGTTGTTGTGTGTGTCATGTAGGTCACAGTGAGGGCTGTACAAATAAACATTTCTTTTTTATAAAAGAGGCATAACATCTGTGATTATATAATAATGCACTATTGAATGATGAATATATATATATATATATATATATATATATATATATCACTATATGAATATGTATTTGGCTTGAGAATACCTTCAAACAAATGTCTTTTTGTATTTTGATGAAATAATGTTTTTGAACTAAATAATGATTTGAACTAAATCAATATATTTCAGCAAATAATTGAGTGAGCTATATATTAGACAGCAGCCTTGTTCAGGGGCACCTGATCTGACATATGAACAGACATCTCTGTCATCATCACAGCTGATAGATATCAGACCCCTGCAGAAGTGGAGGAACAAACCAGCCACTTTTCTTTGACCGCTGCCACTAAGGGAGGATCAGGTTTTGAAAGACTTTGAAGGCACAGTCATTACAAAATTAGGTAGTGTGAGACATGAAAACTACCTTTCCCCCATGCAAAGTCTGCACACATTATCTCCAGAAAAGTGATGTAGCCTATTTGGTCAAACAGAGGAAATTGAAGTTGTGTGACATAGGATGTATAGCCTATTTGCCAGAGAAGCACATGAAGGGTATTTTGAGAGAACAATTGCATTGAAGTGCCAGAATGATTGATAATGGTTCATTAAACTGTGGTCCGAAATCCGTAAGGAGGCTATACCTTGTTTCCCAGCTGCACTTTGACGTCCACCTTCTGTTTCTTCTGCTCCAGGATGCTCAGCAGGTACTCCTGAAACACGCCTATCCTGGTGAAGAAGTGCTCGTTGTGCCAACAGCCCTCCATGTTATCAAAGTCCACCCCGAGTCCCAGCAGAAACTTCACACTCCGTGGATCCAGGGCGATCTGCTGGGGCCGACAGAGCAGGGCAGTCCGGTACCTCTCATCCAGCACGGTCAGTTTCAGCACCTTTCCCGAGCGGACAGCGACCAGGGCGGCTGTCAGACCCACAGGACCCGAGCCCACGATGAGCACCGAGATCCTGGCCCGCCACTGTCTGAAGCCGTCCAGGCTCACTTTCACCACCACATACACGGCCACTGCCACCAAAGTGCTCAGAGCAGTGTCATAGGCGAGAGCGCGATACCTCTCCTCCGCGTTTTCCCCGATACCGCCAACTCCAGCGTTTTCTACCTGCAACCCGCCCATACCGCGAACAGGAATTGCACTATAATAACGAGCCAGCAGCTGAATCCCCCCTTATTATTCAGCCGAACGTCCTTTCCTCATGCATTCACTGAAAGAGAGAAAGCGTTACATCCATGCTCACATTCAAACCAGACCATCTGAGACGCTGCAAGTTGAGTTGTTGCAGCTCCCTGCTCTCTGTCTGTCTGTCCGTCTGTCTCTCTCTCTCTCTCTCTCTCTCTCTCTCTCTCTCTCTCTCTCTCTCTCTCTCTCTCTCTCTCTCTCTCTCTCTCTCTTTCTCTCCCTCTCTCTCTTTCTCTCTCTCTCTCTTCTCTTTCTCTCTTTCTCTCTGTCTCTCTCTGTCTCTCTCTCCCACTAGCACTATCTCTCTCGCTCTCTCTCTCAAGCCTGAAGTAAGGTGTTAAATAGTGTCATCAAATAAAAATTAATTCAGTTTTATTTCAGATTCCAGGACTTCCTAAACTCAATGGAAACTAGCCGTAGGCATGTGATTGTCCCGTGCTAAAAACCCAATAGATCTTAACAGCTAACTGCAGGGCTGAACAATGTGCTTGGGTATTACTCTGAGAAACTATTGATTTACTGTTGAAAAACAAGAGGTCGATCACTCTCGCTCTCACGCACTAACAGTAGCAGCAGAGTATCTGCTGAGAGTCAACAGTCTTAAATTGGTGGCAAAAAAAAGGGAATGAAGATAGCCAGAGGAAAAGGTCTGCTTGTAGAAACATCTCTAATTTCTTCTGTACCTTTTGCAAGCATTTCATTTGACTTTATCTCTATGTTAATCACTCTGCCAACTAATGTTGTATATCATTCCAATTTAGATGTATGTTTCCTTTCGATCCAACCTCTACTTATCCTCTCTGAACTAAAGGAAGCAGTGGCCATTAACACACTTCACCATGGTGACTGCTCATCCGAGGACACGGACAAATTATATGAAAAGATCCATTTATGTGCTGCCGCTGCATCTTGAAATTGATTGCAAGTAGCAGAACAGAGATGATAATGCATCGGCTTTGGTCTTTTCATTTTAATTCAACTTATTTCTGCTCTGTGACAGACCAGTGACCTGTGAAGACATCTCCTTTAAAGAGTAGTATAGGTTCCCGTTGCTTATATGCATATTATTCCTAAGTGTTTTTTATTACAGTTTTTTATTCAACAAGGCACATCTTCCCATGTTTGACAGCAATTTTCATTGATGCACTTTACCTCTTTGTTCGCATCTCTGTTTGTTATTATATTGTGAAGTACAGAAATAACACAATTCCCTTCTATACTGTATATGGAAACAATGGAAATACATTTCTTCTCAAACCTTCATACCCCTTGATAAATAAAGAAGTGAAATAAATGAATATTGTAACCAAAGAACAGCATTCAGTGCCAAACTCCTTCATAGAAATTATTCATCATATTTCTTATCTCTGCTTCCACTCTTGAATAACCCCAGTGCTGCACATTCATCACAGGGTTTAGCATTTTAAATAATGTGACCTTTAAGCCCCATTTGAGTCCTGCTTACATAATTAACACTTTGACGGTGGTTATGGCATCAATACACCCAAAGTGACTCCTGATATAAAGCAAAGCCTTCACAGGAGGATGACAGTGAGGTTCCTATAACAAGGATAGCGAGACAATCTATAAATCCAGTTAAATTGCTCGTGATCAAGAGAGAACCTGAGGTGGAGAAGAAAAACACACACACATAAAGAGACAGAGAGAAAGGGGCGTATTGGTGTGAGATGCCGTGCCTCCGCCAGTGATTGGTTTCCACCTCTGCAGAAGCCTGGCAACCATCACACTGTCCAGTGAGTCCAGATGAAAAGAGATATTAAGCTCTAATTACAGCTCAGACCTGCAAGGTGGCAGCCAACCACAGACAAAACATTCCCTGGAAATGAATGGAAAGTTGTTACCTGGAAACAACATGAGCTAAAATATCCCATTTGGTGCATCACTGATTTTACAAATACACTTTTGATTTTATCTTAATGCAGAATAATATGGCCTTTTAAAGAAAAATAAAAGCACTTAGGCATGAAACATTGAGAACTAGACTAGATAAAGTTTCTACGTGTTAGTGGATAGATTCTCATGTAACCCATCATTTTTCTACATGCTGTACCATGGACACTAGAAAACAATTAAGCTGCCTTTTTTCTTTGATTTTCACATTGGCATGCTAATATATGCAGTAACACATGGGCAATGGAGAGTATCCTTCCACCAATCCTGGAGATTTGAATGTGATAATGACAGTGAGTGGATCCCTCACACATCCTGCTCTGACACAATCCCACACCTAAACAAAGGCCCACATTAAGCAGGTTTTTATTTTGACCACATCTTACCGCCAGTAATGGGGCCAAACATAGATCTGAGATAATTAGAGAGAAAAAAACTAGTCGGGCCCCCAGATAATGAATACAAGCCCTCATTGATGTCAGGGAGTTCAGGCCTTGTTAAATCAGCATGTTCACATACAGGGTCACTGCAAAGAGAATGGGAGGAGGTCACCTGTTAGTGTGTAACATATTTGAGTAGTGTGGACAAGTGGAAGTGAAATGAATATGATATGATATGATCAAGAGACAGGCCTTACATAAATCAGAGCATCGTGTTTTGAGATTCAAACACCCAAAGCACAGAGAGAAATTCCCAGTTAGAGAGAAATCAGCTGCTTGGCAAAATGCATTAATATATGGAGTATGAATATGTAGTGTTACTCTTTACTGAAAACCTGTTTCAACCATAATCATCCAGAAACGGCAGTGTATTCAACATGTTATAACTTCTATAGTTCAGTATATGTCTCAAGACATGTTGTACTGTAAACTGTATGATTATGTCATTGGGATTGATCAGTTTGACATCCTCCTCGTAAGCTTTTCATATGAAATCCAATTTGACTAATTGTAACCCCTGGGATATCTTCTTAGCATAAAGTGTGTCCTTTCCGTTGGCATAGTTCTGCTCTGGGACATAACAGAACTCACACAAACACTCAGGGATGACAACACACAGAGATTCCTTGTTAATTTACAATGAACTGCAAATACTTTCCACTGTACCATCATTTCAAGGCCCTGGCTAAGCAAACGTCACATCTGACTCAACGAATGCCAAAATATTTAGCTTAGTTTATCTCAAGGTCAGGCAGATTGATGACTCCATGGGTGGATACATTCAATGAGTTTGGATCTGGTTAGTTCACATTCTTGAATTTATATCTTTCTGCACTGTATGTGTAAAGAAAATATTCTTTGCTGAAGGTTACATGTCGGAGGTTGAAGTGGGAAAACCTAGCATATATTTCAAGTGTTTGCGCTGCCAACTGTCAACCTATCCAGCTTCAGCTGAGTCTCAAGTGGTGACGTGCTCAGAGCTGACAGACTGGAACTGCGGTGACGTGGGCTCAGCCGATCACACTACGACCACAAGGAACACATCAGATCACCATGGTAACTCAGTGTAATAAGGTCAGAGTGTGACGCTGTATGCAACCATCGTAGCAAACTTCTGGCAGCTTTCCATAAGCAATCAGCTGTAGCAAATCTAGGTTTTTTGTTTCATTGAATTGCAATCCACAAAGCACTCACATTACATAATTGCCTATTTTAATCTGACTACTACATTCTCAATGAATCCTTAAGCCACACAGGGGCAATCCAAAATGTTACTGGAGCATGTCATGGCACATTAACAGAGTTCGTAATTTAAAAAACGATTTCCCTGCAGACGCATGTTCTAACGACCAAAAACAACTATGGTGGATAAGAATAGTCCCATTCAGCAATCCAGCTGTGGACAAGAGAGAAACCAAATTAATCTTGAAGGATGATGATTAACTTTTCCCACAGAATAAAAAAGAACAATCCCAGCAGCTGGTATAGCAAATCAACACTTTATTATTACTAAGATAGTACAGAGACTGAATTGGATTTATAATTAGCTGAAAACTCAAGCATGCACACAGTGAATCTGCATTAATTTAAGTTTGTCAAAAAAAGAGTTCAGAATCACAGGCGTAATAAAACTTACATACACTGGATCTTCTTGGCTAATGACACTTTATCATGAAATGAAATCTTTGAAAAACCAATATTAACAGAATAAGATTTGTAAATACAATTGATCCTTTTTACATTTCCTGCATCAGTGGGATTGACTCAAAGCATCCATGAAAAGAAAGGTTCTCCCAGTTTTCCCAGAAGTTCACAAGGACAGGTCTAATCAGACTCAACGGTTATTGAGTTTTCTCCACATAAATCTAGGATATTTTCATCTAGAAGTTAGCTTTACTCTATGGCCCTTAATGTCAAAGATTTCGATTGTTGCCACAACCACAGTTTAGACATACCTAAACCCATAATTGCTGTGAACAATTCCCATTTTGTATTGTGATATAACTGACCGGACAGACTTGGCCTGCATTAAGTGACAAGTTAAAGAGCGTTGTACTCCACACACTTTGAAGGAACAGTTGTGAAGTGTTTCTGGCAGATGGTCATTAGCCTCTTCAGCCCCTGTTGAAACAAAAATAAAATGCAATTGTTCGTTAAATGTAAGAAAAGGTTTTCTATATCCTACCTGGTGAATTCAGTTTGTGAAATAGCAGCTGATTTGGCATATTTGACACTATACCTTTTTTTGAATGTGCATATGTCGTGATTTGTCAGAGTTTATACTAATATAAATCATCAACCAACCTGAACTCACTAAAATACACAAGTTGTATTATTTATATACAACAAATATCAATTTATGCAGCTGTGACTGTAAACTAGTGGAAGTATAATGCAGCAGAACGTGTATAGCCTTCTTTCTAAATATTCAGTGTTAACATGATGTTACTGTATGTAAATAGGAAGAGGATTTCCTCTGCATATTTTGTGATTTTACAAATATAAGCACAGAAATGCCATGTAGATAAGAGTACTCTCCTATTTAAGTAATACAAATTAAATTGGGAATACAAATAATATAATTTGAGTGATTAATAAGCCTGAACATCTTCAACCATGACATATTGGAATATATAACCAAACATGCGTTTTATAGCGCATACAGCAAAAACTGATTGATTCCTACACTGTCAGAGTGCTGATCTTGCAATCATTAATATTTGACATTGAATGTCACTTTGCTAGAAACAATTCCCCTCCTTATATACAGTGGGGAGAACAAGTATTTGATACACTGCCGATTTTGCAGGTTTTCCCACCTACAAACATGTAGAAGTCTGTAATTGTTATCATAGGTACTCTTCAACTGTGAGAGACGGAATCTAAAACAAAAATCCAGAAAATCCCATTGTATGATTTTTAAGTAATTAATCTGCATTTTACTGCATGAAATAAGTATTTGATACATCAGAAAAACAGAACTTAATATTTGGTACAGAAACCTTTGTTTGCAATTACAGAGATCAGATGTTTCCTGTAGTTCTTGACCAGGTTTGCACACACTGCAGCAGGGATTTTGGCCCACTCCTCCATATAGATCTTCTCCAGATCCTTCTGGTTTCGGGGCTGTCGCTGGGCAATACGGACTTTCAGCTCCCTCCAAAAATGTTCTAATGGGTTCAGGTCTGGAGACTGGCTAGGCCACTCCAGGACCTTGAGATGCTTCTTACGGAGCCACTCCTTAGTTGCCCTGGCTGTGTGTTTTGGGTCGTTGTCATGCTGGAATACCCAGCCACGAGCCATCTTCAATGCTCTTACTGAGGAAAGGAGGTTGTTGGCCAAGATCTCGCGATACATGGCCCCATCCATCTTCCCCTCAATACGGTGCAGTCGTCCTGTCCCCTTTGCAGAAAAGCATCCCCAAAGAATGATGTTTCCACCTCCATGCTTCACGTTTGGGATGGTGTTCTTGGGGTTGTACTCATCCTTCTTCTTCCTCCAAACACGGCGAGTGGAGTTTAGACCAAAAAGCTCTATTTTTGTCTCATCAGACCGCATGACCTTCTCCCATTCCTCCTCTATATTATCCAGATGGTCATTGGCAAACTTCAGACGGGCCAGGACATGCGCTGGCTTGAGCAGGGGGACCTTGCGTGCGCTGCAGGATTTTAATCCATGACGGCGTAGTGTGTTACTAATGGTTTTCTTTGAGACTGTGGTCCCAGCTCTCTTCAGGTCATTGACCAGGTCCTGCCGTGTAGTACTGGGCTGATCCCTCACCTTCCTCATGATCATTGATGCCCCACGGGGTGAGATCTTGCATGGAGCCGCAGACCGAGGGAGATTGACCGTCATCTTGGACTTCTTCCATTTTCTAATAATTGCGCCAACAGTTGTTGCCTTCTCACCAAGCTGCTTGCCTATTGTCCTGTAGCCCATCCCAGCCTTTTGCAGGTCTGCAATTTTATCCCTGATGTCCTTACACAGCTCTCTGGTCTTGGCCATTGTGGAGAGGCTGGAGTCTGTTTAATTGAGTGTGTGGACAGGTCTCTTTTATACAGGTAACGAGTTCAAACATGTGCAGTTAATACAAGTAATGAGTGGAGAACAGGAGGGCTTCTTAAAGAAATACTAGCAGGTCTGTGAGAGCCGGAATTCTTACTGGCTGGTAGGTGATCAAATACTTCTGTCATGCAATAAAATGCAAATTAATTATTTAAAAAATCATACAATGTGATTTTCTGGATTTTTGTTTTAGATTCCGTCTCTCACAGTTGAAGTGTACCTATGATAACAATTACAGACTTCTACATGCTTTGTAAGTGGGAAAACCTGCAAGATCGGCAGTGTATCAAATACTTGTTCTCCCCACTGTAGATTTAGATGCTATCTGTAGAGGATAATCTCAGGGTCTCACCTGGATATATTTTCTCTGCGTCTCATCGTTGAGGACGTGGGCCACATGCTTGGAGAAGATCTTCTCTCGCCCAGTACGAGCGTGGATACCCACCATGGTCACACCAATGGGCCAGGGAGCATTCCCTATGGCCATCTGCAGGTAGGCATCATTCGCCTGGACAAAACATTGAATATAGTTCATACATTTGTAAATTGTTAAAAAGGGCTTAAATGGACCAACACTGTTTTTCAGATAATAACAAACCTTGACATATTCTCTCTCCAACATGAACTTGATGATGTCTGTGATTGACTCTTTGATGTCAGCTGGTAAATTCTGAATGACATGATAGAGAATGTATAACCATTACAAATTAAGAAAGACATTTTTAATTAAAAAAACATCCCTGCAGTTTTTCTATTCACTCCAAAAATTTTACCTTTTTCCTGAGCTTCCTGAAAAGAGGTTTGAGGTAAGACTCGGTCTGTGAGTGAGTTGCACTGGCCAGCTTTCCCTGAACACTTCTCTTCACATGGTCCTCCCGGCTGTTCAGGTCTTTGGCCCAAACACCAAGAAGAAACTAGAATGCAACAGGAAATGAGACGAAACAGGACCATAAGTATTGAAATGGTGAGAGACAGAAGACAGTAGGATTTTTATCTTGAATTGGGTTAAAGCACATAACAAAATCCTCCAATCATCACACACCTCATAATATTTTTTGATCTAGTTAATAACCGTGCAAATCAACACTGTAAATGAACGACGTAATCAGCATCCACAGTAATGTTAAACATGTTTTATCAAAAAGCTCGCTCTAGTTTAAAGTGAGAGGATTATTTTCTTGTCTTACCCTCAAGAACTTGTCGATAACATCCTGGTCTCCGTTATCATCTCCTGTGCCAAGAGTTTTACCAAGAGCCTGGATAAGAGTTCAGAAATCACAAACGTTTTATTCGTCACACAGGTAGAAAATGTACAGCGTTACAACAGCAAAGGTACAGCTTCAGTATAAGACATAAACTGCATCGTAACCTTAACGTAATAAAGAACACCATTTATAAAAAGAAAATTGAACTTATACATTGTTTTGCTGGTTACAACAACATTTATAAAAAGTTATAAATTAACATTATTCAGTATTAACAAAACGCCCAACCAGTTACCAGAAAGAAAATACTTGAAACTGTTAACTGATAAATGCTTATTATACATTGTACCTCCAATTCTTCTATAGTGGTGTTTTCTTCATGCACTTTCAGGTCATGCTGCGTGTCAACTTCTCCTGGCTCGGTTCCTCCAACAATCTCATTCAGGTACTGCGCGTCAATTTTGTCCATAGCTGCTTTCAGGTCATTCCTCAAGCCCTACACACAGAGGCAGTGTTAAACAGTGTCGACCGGAATACTGTATATAAAGTGGCAATACACATGAATGTTTGCTATAACATATGACACTAAAATTAACGTTGATTGCACAACGTTAAGGCTTTGCTTAGAGATTGGCTAAGCTTTGATTTCACTATGCCAACAAGTACAATCTCCGGAAGAAATGAAGGCTCAGTTTAGAGAACAAAGCTGTTGATAACAAAATGCAATGTGTTCTGTGCAATGATGCCAACTTTTATCCAAATGATAGTGGTACTAGCTCCAAATTTTTGTCCAATGCTCATGTGCAGTTTCAAGGAAAGATTGAGACTGCCTGCACTCTACACCGCTGGATGGCGTAATAAGCCGTGGGCGGAGATTTCTCTGAGCAACATTAGGAATAAATTATCATTTTAAATATATTCCTTGCTTTTTCCATGATGGTATGAATAGGTCACTGAATGTCAATAGTTGTTGGCTTTGTGGAAAACAATAAGTGTTCTAGTTGTCTTTGGTCCACTAACAGTAATACTGCTAAGAAAAGCTAGGGGGGGGGGAATGTCCACTTTAAAAATGAGAACAATATCACTAATCGATTATCGAATGCCCCGGAGTTCAGTTCAAGGAGGAATGTTTTGGAATGTATAATTCCACGGAAATTCATATCTAGTGTGTGTTGACTCGGAAATGAAAGGAGATGCCTGTAACTTACATGCAACTCCTTTCATTGAAATTATACATTCCTCCTTGAACTGAACTTCGGTGCATTCGATAATCAACTTGTGCGGACTTTCCTTGGAGAGGACCTGGAATGAGGGGCAGTTGGTGAGTCTTGTAAAACAGTTATTTTTAATAAACTTCGGGTTTGCAAACTATGTTGTTGGTGCTCCGTTTTATGTGTAGGGACCCTGGTCATGCTACTGCAGAGGTTTGGTGCTATTTAGAGCAATGTTAGTGGTTAAAAAATGCTGTTTTGGAAGCGTTCTGCGCACTGCCCCAATCGAATGCATTGTAAGCCATTTTGGCTATTAGCGTTGCTCCCGGTTTTTCCAGGCAAGCTCAATACTGGTTGATGAACGAAAAAAACTCTGGAGGGCTTACTTGATCAGTTTTCATGCAGAAAAAGGCCCTGGGGTCAATTTTCGGACTATCCCTTTAAATCACGCAAAAATAGCACAACTCTGATTGCCTCACACAACTTTACTGCATCTTAGTAAAAAGTAGCACAATAAAATGACGATGGTAAAGGAACATGACGTACTTTACAATGTAGAGTATACTGTGTGGTTGTTTTCCAGAATGGACTTAAATCCGGATATCTTTGATGGATGATGTTTCATCACAAAGAGTCCTACCTTGTTAACTTCAGGAGTCAGAATCTCAATCTTCCTGAGTCTCTGGAAGGCATCGTAATCAGACTCTGCAAACATTCGGACGGGTTCCCCTCGCTCTCTAAGTCGTCGAATTACCTTTACAAACACAGTGATGCAAAAATGAGCATTAACTTCTAACATGGAAAGAAAAATGACTTTGAGGCAAATGTTAATAATTTAGATTTACTCACTTCCTGTCTTGACAGTGTCATTGGCAGTTTCTCTTCTGTTAGTTCCAGTTCTAACACTGGATTTGCTGAGGTGGATGGCTCATCTTCTTCTTTGTTATCAATCTTTTGGACAAAATGGAGGGAAAATCAATATATTTTTATCAAAGGAATAATTGAAGGTGAAACAACTATAACATGGTTTGTAACAACCTCCTAAAAAGACCCTAGGTATAAAGAGGTTGTGTCACTATGGTCATCTTATAATGTACAAACAAAAAAAAGCTTTAATCAAGATTTTAAAATAAAATTCATCTTATTTCCATTTGTCTATTCACAAGTCTAATCACAGGCAAAACATATTCAGTAATTATTGTAGCAATATAATACCAGATCATGCTTTTAAAAGGCACATGCAATCTCAGCACTCTTAGATTGTGGTGCTAGGGGCACAATCTAAAAGAACAAACAGAAACTGATTGCAAAAAGCCTCCCAAACAAACAACGGTCTGTTCTCAAATAAAAAACAAGTATACTGCATGTGTACAAAGAGCACAGCTTGATCAATTGACATGTTAAGCTTTGCACAAAGTAGAAGAGAAATGCAGCTTTCCATGGAGCAACTGTTACAAGGCAAAGCAAACTAGGGACAAAAAACTGGATTAACGCATCGTTTGTCTAAATATAAAAGCTGCTGTCATTATTTGCAAAATAAGAAACTCGACTCGTTAACACAATTATTTTTTATTTCAGTTCAGTATCCCATGCTGAAATCCACACCATGTCTGTGTCCCACTTGGCTTTGTCGATTCCTTTCCTTGTTCCCTGAGTTTCTGCCAAGTGATTTTCTGTGTTTGTACAAAGTTGGAAACACAAAAATGGTCCAGTGTATAATCTAGTTGTCATGATGGTTGCTGCATATACAAATAAACGGTGAAGAGCATAAATATGGACAAAGGTGGTATGTTGGAAGCATGTGGTTGTTTAGCAAATTAATTTAATGCAGGTTTAAATAATATTTTCAAATGTATTTCTGCAATTGACAAGACAAAGAAAAATCTATGAATATTAAAAATGTTCTGGAATACACCAAATTATCGTTTACATTAGGAAGGGACGTGTTCACTGACTGAGATAACCCAGGCTTCATGGGGTTTACTCGAAAGTAAAAGATGTCTAAACTATTTCTTTTTTTTTCATCATCACTGGCTTTAGTGAGCAAACTTTCAAAAAGGGTGCCAAGGAAGCGGAAGCCTTTGGGACACAGTGTGCTTTGTCTTTTTATCATGCATCCTGTCAGCTACTTTCACTGTGCAATCCCATACCTGGCTCTCAGGAGTCTCTCTTTGAAACTACCGATGCAGGCAGCAGAGGCAGGTTGGGGAAAAACAGCAAACACAAACACCAATGTACACCTGAGCATCAAAGCCTGACCTTATTTTGTTTCCTGGCAAAGGTTTAATTACAGTATTACAAGTGTCAAAGCAAACATGAAACAAAACTGAACTGGAGAAAGGCAGTGATTTATTTGCGTTTGTGTGTATATGTGAGAGTAAAAAAGAGAGTGATCTTGACATCTACCTTATATCCACATCTTATGAAGTAATCTTCTTGTTCCTTGCGTGCAAGATCAGACCTTTTGAAGAATTTCTTGTTGTCCTGAAAGCACAAAGATAATTGAATTGTTATAACATTTATAACAAAACTCTATATACAAGCAATGAAAACATCATACTAGTGGCCAATACTAGAATGGTATAAAATAGTAAAGCTCTCACAACAAAGATGGCACATGTTTTCCTCTTTCTTTTCTTTATGATGGTAGTATGTTTATCTTGAATACACAACAGCACTAGTGTTTCCCTTTGTGTTGGACTTAGTGTGAAAGTATTTAGCAATGATAAATAACACAACTACTTTTTTTAACAAAGCACTTCTGAATGTGGACTTGAGTTAGAGGTGTCAGATATTTGTATGTTATGTATGAACATTATAAGTTACATATTTAAGGATGACAGGGTACTGAACATTTATTTTAGAATTGATATTCCCTAACCTTTAACATATTTTCTGTATTACAGAACAGAGACTAATATCACCAATCATCAACCCATGAGCTTATTCGAATAAATTACACATACTTTATTAGAAGCTTAGTATATTTAATGGGTTTTATTTGTGTGTACTATTTAAGGTTTTAGGTTTAAATCCCAGTATTTTCTCAACAGGGAGCAAGCACATCTGACTGCAGTTTAATAATACCTTAAAACTTCAGAAACAGCCTGCACACCCATGCATGCAACGTTAACGCCACGTTACGCACTTGCTAATGTTTGCTGTTTTTTTTTAGTGACCTAAACCTACTGACCTACAGTAAGCTATATCAGAACGTGTAGTTCAAACAGGCCTATGTATTGATAGGTGTATAAACATACATGATTCTGTAAAGGAAACGGTGTGAGTTAGCCAGCATTAGCTAAATTAACGCTAGTAAAGATATTAGCAACAGGGCTAAGTTACCAAGCTAACAATAACAAGCGACTTAATCAGCTACTCACGTCAACGAGGCTTTTGTCTTCGATGAGTTTTCTTTTCCTTGCGATCTCAGCCTTTAGTATATCCATTTCTGTTAAGTAATGGTGGTTGTAAGTCGTTTATTTTAACAAACAAATACACAAGTAGGACTTTTGTAACAACGCCACCACATACACGCTTAACCCGGAAGTTGACCTTAAAACCGACACGAACCACTGAATTTCAATATAAGAGTCTTCGGTGATAGTGATAGCAACTGCAAGTTACAGTGCTGTTATGTAGCATACAATGGCATGTTACAATTATTATTATAAAATGTTAACAAAGCACTGTAAGAATATATACTCAAAGCATTTTTGGAGTAATCTAATCTGACCTTGCCCTTCCGCTATTGTTGTGTGCATATTCTAAAAAAATAAAGGACTAAATCAAATAGGGGCTCCTGGAGCTTCCTTTATTTTGCTGCAATATTCGACCACTTGCAAGATGGTACAAAATAGCTCAAAATAGTCTGTGAGTGTTGGTTTCGTCTTGTAAGTCCATTCCTTTTAAATCTCAGTTTTTGCTAGGTCTGACACAAAAATGAAAACCCCTTTTGTGGAAATGATAAAACAAGTAAGACCAACTTAAGTGGCCTGCGCTTGTATAAGTACACTATACCTTCTATTTTCTGCCAGTGACTCAGAATGTATAGCCTACTGCAGCCTGAAGCGAGGTCATGACATGAGGGAGGGAAAATGTATTCATTGATGCACAACAAATAAATATATAGATATCATCTATGCCTAACAGAATAGGATAACAACCTAAGTCCTTTATGGTATCATCTTTATTAAATGCAACATTAGGTTAACAACTTACTCATGAAATACAGACTGCAGTCAAACATTAGAGTTGGTCATTTTTTCATGTACATGTTATTTCATATGTAGAAAATATGTTGTCATAACAACAAAAAGGACACTAATAACATTATTAATGTCTTATGTATTTGAGAGTCCAAGAAACAAGTTGATGTTTGGTCATTTTTGCTTTAGTTTAAATGCCAGACCATTGTTTGGACAGCACAGTGGCAAATGTGTGACTCGACCTTTTAGATGAGAACATACCATCAGGTGGCGCAAAGGGATATGTGACGAAATTTTAATATTGAAGTAATTAATTTATGTACATGGTGAAAGGGAAGAGCCAGCATCCTTGTTGGGAGCGGGGATAGATCAGGGAATGATATTCATCAGTTTAAGCTTAATACCATGAAAATGTGCCGATGGCACGATCTGTAGTGCAGCCTGAGGAGGAATTTAACTGATTAATAAGGCAGACAGACAGAGATTGCGCTGAGTGTATCATCTGATGTCGGCTTTCTGAAGAGCGATTTTCGACTGCACGACTTACTCAAGACTATATCCCCCCGACAATGGAGTTTGGGGAAAGGAAGAGGAGAAGGAAGTCACAGAGCTTTAAACTGGTCACGGATGAAGGTAGGCTGCTGAATGAATGCAAGACCTTGCAAGACGCGCGTCTGTGTCTGGCTGTTTGTCTGGCGCTGTTTGCCAGCAGAGACTCTGTCAACAAAAGATATGACCATGACAATGCCCGTAGTCTCTGCCTCGTTAACAGCTAACTCTAACGATTTATTTATTACATGTCAAACCCTTTTTTGGCTCAGTCCCATAAGAGATTCACTAATACGTTAATTAAATGAATTGTTAAAGAACATGTAGCTGCAACATGTTAAGTCCAGCATGTTGCGCATTCTGAACATACACCATGCAGCTAAAATGATTCACTTTCTGCTTAAGCTATTGCGCTCCAGGCCACCTCTCTTGGATACACAACTACATACATGCCTACAGGTGGTGATTTTTGGATGCGATGGAGGAGGGGGGGTTGCTTCTGTTGTCATCATCAGCCTGCAAAAGCGTAATTGTGACATTGCAAATGGCCACAGCATTATTCTGCAACTATCTGTCACACATGGCATATTCTGAAATTAAGTTTTCATTTCTTTGCAGCAGGTAGTTCCCCTTCAACAATGATGAATTCCAACTGCAAAAATGTCAATGGAGAGTCTAAGGATGCTGCAGTGCATGATGGTATTTACCGTTTTAAGGATTCATTTCTACAATGTATAATTGCAGATCTCAATTCCCTCTCCTACTTCTATTTCTATGCAGTTTGGCTGAGGGATGAGGGAGTGGAGATCAAGAGGCAAATCACAGGAATGATGAGGCTTCTGAGTGATAAGACAGGCAGGGTGTATCAGCGTGTGGTGACAGAGAAGGAAAGCTTAACAAAGGAGCCCCAGGATAGGAATCTGACCTGGGCAAATCAGCCTGCACCTTCATGTCTTGTATCAGAGGACCACCAGAGCAACAGCTGGAACTCTGCGGGGGACCCAGGTCCAGCTCCAGCTCCACCTTCATCCATTTCCACCTCCACCGTCAACGGTCCAGGCTGTGGGCAGTACAGCACCCGCTCCAAGGCCTTGAGGATCCTGAACCACACCAAGGATCTGATCAAAACTAATGACGCTAACGGTAGGTTACCAAAGCAGGGTTCAAGAGTAGAAAACCAACAGACACATCTTTATTTTCTCAATAAAAAAACAACACCCTTTTTATTGTACAGGTATTTGTGTGAAAGGCAGACACTTTTATTCATTTGTGAAAGCATATTACACCCATATGTGTATGCATGTTTAAGTAGACATCACTAACCAAATGTCTTTTCAGCAGATGTAGTCCCTCCTGCTGCGCCCGAGACACCCTGCTGTATGTGTAACTGTAAGGGCACTTTGCAGTCTATTTTGCAGGAAATGCGTGCCATGAGGAGGCTGATGCAAACTCAAAAAGGTCAGTGGATAAACACAAACACTCACACATTGTGGGAAAGTGAGAAAGAAAAATGAAATGTGTTACTTTTTCTAGGATCCTTGGAAAGACAGGATGAGGCAGCATCACCATGCCAACCTCGTCTTGTACCAAGCCCTGTTCCTCGCTGTAGGCCGCGCAAGAGAAGGCCAATCTATAAAGTGGCACCACTTACTGTGTCTAGTACTAGGAGAGCTGCTCTTGCCCCTCTCGAGGCATCACCACTTATAGCTGCACCTGCAGAATCTGGAAAGAGGGAGGAATGTGAGAAAGAGCAAGGCTCATCTACACCAAACAGCCATCCCACATCCTCTGCTCTTTCTGTGCTGCCACGTCAAAACAACCCAGTTATTGTCAACAACAGACACAATACTCTCCTGAACAAACTCAGGGAGCCTCACTTGTTAGAGGTAATATACACGTTAGTATATTTGTATGTGCTTGTGCCTATGCGTGTTTTCTGAGCCTAAATAGTATCTCTTGTTTACTGCACTCCCACAGAAAATCCTTTTGAATGTCTTTTCACTGTGAATTCCCTCATGTATGTGGTCTTTGTACTATTACCAAACTAAAATACATTTTTCTTTTTTACCGCAACCTAAAGCACATCTGAAAATCTTAGAATTGGCGGGTGGAAATACATGTGTTAAAATCATACAACTACATAATACTGCCCTAAAGTTATTCCGTATTATTTAGAAAGATAAAACAAATACAGTTGTTTGTTTAATATTAATTTGTTTCCAAGGATGACCTTTGTGTTCCAAGAGCTTTTTGGATTCCAAATTATAATTTTGGGAAAGTATAAGATATTAGGTTTTCTAGAAAAATCCTCATGTTTTATTGTAATATTGCCTGCAGTCTGTCTATTCTGTATTTTTTTTCTAAAAACTAGATATATCTTGTGTTTTCTTTAACAATTTTCCTTAATACTTCACAGTTCACAGTATGTGTTATTTGATTATTTTAGTCTGAGGTGCGTCTTGCAGAGGATTATGACGTGTATATCTCAAAGGCTCAGCTTGACTCCATTCTGGTCAACTATACACGCTCTGGCAGCCTGCTGTTCCGGAAACTGGTTCGCATCAATATGTTTTTAAGAGCCAACTCACAGGCTTTTGATTGATATCAACTTTGCAGTCACTAGATGCTTATATTATATTTTAAACAGCAACAACAAATATCTTATAATTGACTTAACTAATGAGCTATAAGATCACAAAAGGCTCAACAGTGTTTTAACACGGGGCTTTGTGTTCAGGTGTGTGCCTTCTTTGACGATACTACACTTGCTAACTCATTGCCAAATGGCAAAAGGAAGAGAGGGCTCAATGATAACCGTAAGGGCTTGGACCAGAACATTGTGGGCGCCATTAAAGGTGAGATACAAAATAACTAATCGGTCTTGTTGTACTAGTGCACCACAATAGGGATACTTTGATGAAATATGAATAAAACGTTAACACAGTTGTGTATATTGTGTCCAGTGTTTACAGAGAAATACTGCACAGAACACAAAATAGAAAAGTTGCCCGGTCCACGGGACTGGGTTCAGATCCTTCAAGATCAGATCAAACTTGCCAGGAGGAGGCTGAAAAGAGGTACAGTGAAGCCAGCAGCTAAATAAATGAATGGATAAGGATAGGTTAATTACAAAATGAACAATGAAAGAAGAGGCCTTGTTCAAACATGTGAGGTTAATGTTGTTCTTCCTTTGCCCCTTTAGATGCTGCAGAAGCAGAAGAAATCTTAAAAGGATCTTCCACATGTATGAACCTCAAAATAAAAATATTCACACACGTACACACGCACGCACACGCATGCACACACACACACACACACACACACACACACACACACACACACACACACACACACACACACACACACACACACACACACACACACACACACACACACACACACACACACACACACACACACACACACACAACATTTCCATCCGCCCTGAGCAGACAACACCAGACAACCTTGTGTTGTTGGCTTGCCTATTGTCATGATGTTGCTATGACATTTAGCATTCTCACATTCTTTGGTTTCCCAAAACGGCTGCTAAATACGTTGACACCTCTTTCACATTATTATATCTATGCCACAATAGCATTTCTCTTTCTGCTGGGTGTCAGGTTGATGTTTAGTAAAGAAACCAGTACAACATCCACCAAATGCACATTCAAATGAGCTCAAGCTTTTGCTGTGTTGACATTTTATATAATTCATTTTTTCCTTCTTTTATAGGCTGTGATTATAACAAGCCCGCAAGTGTGGAGGGGCCTGCAGTGGACATGACTGGTTGATTTAAGGGCTGTCACAATGGCCTTACAGAAGATTTGTTGAATGTCTTTGTTACTTGATTACTTGTGTTGAATGTCTTTGTTACTTGATTACTTGTGTAACTTGATGCATTTTGCCACTTTAGATATTTCCTTTGCATCTGCTCTATGTTATGGATGTAAAGTGGGGGGGGAGGAACAAATAAAGAGGAAGTCTGCTTCTCACTCCCTCCCCTTCTCTCTTTCACACACACACAAAGACAGATTTTGTGGTCCTTGAGACTTTTCAATACACAGATACTGCGATCCAGGATTTTGTGCCAATATACACTATACAATTGTTAAATAATGTCAGATCATGTTCTTGTTTAGAAGTGACTTGATGTTTTCATTATACGCTACAGCTTTTACCTAGTTCTCATATGTCCTTAATAGGAGTCACAAGTTTAATACAAAACGAAGTTGGCCTATTGTAACCGTAGAATTAATATACACAAATTATTTTTACGGAAAGTTTTCCATCGTGGATTGTGCCTTAAGTGACCAGTACTTCACTCGGTGTAATGTGTGGTGAAGTGTCAAGATTCATTACAAACATACATCCAAAGGTAAATATGTGTAATGGGCAATTTTGCAAATGAAAAATAAGTTGGTAAGCTACAATTGGTTGAAAATGATTAAATGTATAATATTATATGAATAGTATTATTTTTTTATTTTCATTATTTGAATTGTAATAATGCAATGCATTACTACTGTGCTTGTTGTTAATATTGTCATGAAGTACCAATTTATTTCATGTTCAATCACTGTGCATATGAAATTAATAGTTGGTTCCACCATTAAATATGTTTCCCTGGCCATTTTGTCCTGTTTGCGTTTTATTATTCTAGAATTATAAGTAAAAACAACAGCAGAAGAAATAAAAAAATATCTAATATTGCTGAATTTCTTCCTGAAAAATCTCATGTGCCTAAATCAATATGAGCATATTTTTAACCAGTGCAAAGTAACTGTAACGAAATACAACATACAATTCTATTAAATATACGTTCATAATGTAAGGCTATAAGCCCCAGCCTTTGTTAAATACGTATATTCCAGCCAGGCAATGTTATAATGTTGTGGGTGCAATTGGAGGGAAAACAGTAAATTAAAGGTACACTCCATTGTAGAGATTTTGTTGCCAGACTTCGCAGATCATTAAAGGGGATGTTAAAGCCGCCGCTGTTCAGGCAGAGGACCCTTTGAGATCTAGTGCGTTTCCTCTTTATATTGCGAATCTTATATTGTTTTATAAAGATAAATCGTGCTCGAAAACGTCTATTAATTCAAATATTCTTCATTGTACGTGATTGTCTAATTTATTTGTAGTCTAGTTGTGAGTTAGAAGAAATAAATGTTTCACTTTCCGTCAGGCTTTCTCGGAGGACGCCCGATTCTGGCCCCAATGCATTCTGGTGCCTTCCCCGCTCTTCTGTCGGGATCCACCGCTAACGTGAAGCTGGTAAGGATAAACTGGACACAGCAATTAAAGGGGAAATGTTGCAAGAATATAACTCCGCTTTGGTCCTAAAATCGCATTTAGAGCCATTGTAAACACGTATATTGCAACATATCATTACAAACGTGGCACAGGTTGCATGTTTAGTGCTGTTTTATTGATACGAACACTGATGTTGCACACATCGCATGGCGATGGACAGGAAAGGGTTAATTTTTTCCGCCGCCGACATTTTTTTTCGGCGCTCTACGGGAACTTTTTAACTTACATGTGCAACGAGCTGACACTATGTTACACAACTATGTATCACATTTAGTCCTAAGCCTTTACTGTGTGTGTTTTTAAATGCAGTACAGCTCGCACACTTAGACTCTGTGTGTTCTTTGTTGCACAGAGCTGCTCATCAAAACCTCATGCATTGATCAGCGTTTGCAAGCGAAGCTAGCATTGAAACGGAAACGGCATTTTTAACAAAACAAACAAGCGTAAAAAGATATTGCTGTCACTATCAGCAAATATGTCTTACAGTTCATCGACCTATTGTTTATAATACGGCATTCGTTACACCGAGTACTGTAGCACTGATTGGCAATGATATTATTACAGTGCCTCAGGGTTGAATGAACTTAGCAGCGTTGTGTCTCTTGAACACTCCCACTGTGTACAATCCGAGGCTCCTTACAGCAGTTGAAAACAAGCACTGTTATAAGTAACCAATAACTCTACTGGCTTCCCTGTCACGTGCCTGAGTTTTAACCATTTTCATGTTATTCTGGGTCATTCAAGCATTTCTTTTTATTTCCCTGTAAATATATGAATCCACCAGCACACAACAGCTCACGGTGGAGTTTTTAAATGTTATTTCGTACAAAACTGACCCAATTTAATAAGCATTGTGACTGATAATTAGATGTTTTGCCATTGATTTGTCAACATGGAATTTTAACTCAAACATAGATGTGTCTGGGTAATCTTATTCAGTTCAATACATTTGACTTACAATACAAGTGTTTGTAGTTGTGTACTACTGTAAGGTGTAACCTCAATTGTGTCTTCTAAACAAATGAACTTAGTCTTATTAAATGTTAATTTGGCTTTGCAGCTATGTATGACACTGGGATAAGAGACATATTCATCTGCATGTATTTTATTAATTGTTTAGATTATTATCAGTGACTCAATTGTGAGAATTTGCAGATTTTCTTTGTATTATATAGCTATAAACTGGACTAAAACTGAATATATGTTATATTTTTGACTGTTTGTCAAAGAGATGCACATTCATCGGATTCAAGCCAATATTTTTCAACTCATTTTGGGTGATGGATATCCATGCATGTGTTTTCCCACTGGCAGATGTAGACATAAAATATTATGCCTTTTTAAATGTACATGTCCATTGGCCACAAAGTACTTAGCTTTAAAATGTTGGTTACTTTTTTCTGACATTTGAAGGAATAAAACAATTAATTGATGAATCAATAATGTAATTGGCAGATTTATTGATATTTAAAAGAATTTGTTAGATATTCTAGACAACCGGAAATATGACAGCAGAGTTGAACAGCTTTCTGACATATAAGGGCAGGATACATTGCAGTGCTGAAGATTTTCTAGAAGCTTATTGGTCTTTTGTCATATTTCACTCAAAATGATGCAATAAAGACAACACTTGCTAATAATCTCAGGTGGCATTGCTGTGTGGTGACTGAATTCAGGTTTCTTTTATCTGTTTAATTATACACAATCAGATTTTTTTTAGCCAATCGCAACATTTAACAGTGTTTCCTATAACCCATTTTGTTGTTTTGTCTTGGTCATTGATGTGGTTCTAGTGGTGAAGACCCAGAGCTTCTACAGACATGTCGGTGAGGGAGTCCTTTAACCCGGAAAGCTATGAGCTGGACAAGAACTTCAGGCTCACACGCTTCGCTGAGCTCAAGGGCACAGGCTGCAAGGTTAGCTCTCCTTATAAAAAACTGTCTTGGATGCATTCCTGTCTTTGTATATTTATCCAACTGACTAAGAACATCGGATACAACATTGTATGATAACAACATGGTGGTTGTTGTCTTTGGTCACAGGTGCCCCAAGATGTTTTACAGAAATTGCTAGAAACCCTACAGGAGAACCACTATCAAGAAGATGAACAGTTCCTGGGGGCAGTTATGCCTCGGTTAGGTAATAAGGATCTTTATACAGCGCTATAATAACAAACAACTTGACTTACAAATTGCCTAACAATAAAATGTTGCAGTCAATACAAAAAAAAAAAAAGCCATCTCACTGCTCCTAAATCCAGATTTTGTGTGCACAGTACCAGAACAATATATCACATACTGAGCTCTTTATTTTTCAAGGCATAGGCATGGACACCTGTGTGATCCCCCTCAGACATGGTGGCCTTTCCCTCGTCCAAACAACAGATTACATCTACCCCATTGTGGATGACCCCTACATGATGGTATGGATCTCTCTATATATTATTAAATATACAACTATATGACAAACCGAAAGATGCCAATGTCATATTTCTGTGTCTGTCTACTATTATATGCTGAGATGTAGTCTTACTTTACACACAAACCCTAGAAGTGCTTAATTATTATTTCTATTTTGTAGGGGAGAATTGCCTGTGCCAATGTTCTAAGTGACCTGTATGCCATGGGAGTGACTGAGTGTGACAACATGTTGATGCTTCTGGGAGTCAGCAACAAAATGACAGAGAAGGTAAGAGGCATCTCAGCTAATGTATACACTTTTTGGATAGCAAATAACTGTGAAGAACCAATTGAGTTAATAGTAGATCAAACACAATACCACTTACAAAACATGTTATTCCAGTAAACAGTGTTATTTTATAACATGTTTCAATATGTTATTTGTCTTTACAGGAGAGAGACAAAGTCATGCCACTGGTCATCCAGGGCTTTAAGGATGCATCGGAGGAGGCGGGCACATCAGTAACAGGAGGACAGACGGTGCTCAACCCCTGGGTGGTGTTGGGAGGAGTTGCAACAACAGTCTGCCAACCCAACGAATTTATCATGTAGGATTTGAGTTGTTACTACATCAAATTTTCTTATGTATATGTATAATGCATAACTTTGTTGTAATATATATTTTTGACTTTTCTCAGGCCAGACAATGCAGTGCCAGGAGACGTGTTGGTTTTGACCAAGCCACTTGGAACACAAGTGGCTGTTGCAGTACACCAGTGGCTAGATATTGTAAGTCAACCTGCTCAATCATGAATCCCTTTTGCTGTACACTCCTTGTTTTTAGTATGAAAAACCAATGCAATTTATGTTTTTTTTTTTTAATCTCTCAGCCTGAAAAGTGGAACAAGATCAAGCTGGTGGTAACCCAGGAGGATGTAGAGCTGGCCTACCATGAAGCCATGATGAACATGGCTCGGCTAAACAGGACAGGTAAAACCTCCATGAATGTGTCCACGTTTTTGAATTGCTGTAATACTTACACATTTTTTCAATTATTCATAGTTTTTCAGTGAATTATTCAGTTAAGCTGGGCCTAACTACATCAGCTGTGTGTCAGATAAACAATTAGGGACTTTTTTTGTGAACAGCGGCATCCTCTGCAGCAACTCTGCTGTATTGCACCTACTGTCGTTAAGTAGTCTTTGCTAAAAAACACAAAGCATAAAGAAGAAAAACCATGATATATATATATATAACCATAACGGTGTATATATATATATATAAATAACCATAACGGTGTATATATATATTTATATATATACACCGTTATTTGTCCTCTTTCAAAACAAAACAACACGCATTTGGCCAGTCTTTGGCATGTCAGAATAGTTAATATTTCTTCCTCACATTGACTGATCTTCAACCCTGAAAACAGAGTTGTGCATACCCCGAATATCAACCAACCAATCAAATTAATTTATCAAACTTCCCTCTCTCTGTCTCTCTCTCTCGATCTCTCTTTTCTTCTTTGTAGCGGCTGGTCTCATGCACACCTTCAACGCTCACGCCGCCACCGACATCACAGGGTTTGGCATCCTTGGGCACGCTCAGACGTTGGCACGACAACAAAGAAGTGAAGTGTCATTTGTCATCCACAACCTCCCGGTGCTTGCCAAGATGGCCGCAGTGTCCAAAGCCTGTGGGAACATGTTTGGACTCATGCATGGCACCTGCCCTGAAACATCAGGTTTGTGCCATAATCGTTATACATATTGCCTCACAAAGGGCTCTTCAGCTCAATTAAAACGCAAAAACAAAATGCACCACACATCAAAACATCAATATAAGACTGATGCATATTATACATTTTCTCTGGTCATAATTTGTTAGGGCAGTCGAATCAGCACAAGATGAGCATGACTAACTTTTCCAACATGGAGAGAGACAACTATGATATTTAAAAGAAATCCAGAAATATCTCAAGCAGCAACAAGCAAAAAAGTCCCAGTAATTGTATGTTGGAAGTTGAATTGAAGGTCATTTGTACCTTTTTAAAGCTATACTTACTTGTATAATGTTTTTGGTTTATGGAAAAGGAAGAACTGATTTCCTAGGAAATGGTTTAAAAGTGAACACCCTTTTTTGAAACATTAAAAACACAACAATATACATTGTTTTAAGCTACTTTTGTCGCAGTAAGATTACATTAATTCTGGTATCCACAGTATGTTCAAGTGGGATCCAGTGAAAGGAAAACAAGCCTGGACTGAGAATTCAGCCTTGAGGCCACAAAGAGGAGCCCAAAAAGATGATACATCTCTTAGGGACAACATTTAGACACATAGGATAACACTCTCATACTCACAAGCATCAATACACATTGATATCTCTATCGGAGACCCTTGTGACTGAAAAAATCCCTTTCCTTTATAGGAGGCCTGCTCATCTGTCTACCTCGAGAACAGGCTGCCCGTTTCTGTGCTGAGATCAAATCCCCAAAATACGGCGAGGGCCACCAAGCGTGGATCATAGGAATTGTAGAGAAAGGAAATCGCACTGCTCGCATCATTGACAAACCACGGATCATAGAGGTGGCACCACAAGTAGCCTCGCAGAATGTCAACCCAACTCCTGGAGCAACTTCGTAATCCTCCTGTGCCGCAACACAGACCCGAATCCCAAAGCTCTGCTGAGTGTTTTTAGACACGCAAACTACAAAACCATCCTAGAGTGTTGAAATATATACACAAAATAGTATGTACACAGAAAAGACTGGGTTGGTGTGCGTCTACATGAACAACAGCCCCACACAGTGGCCAATGGGGCTCGTCATCACCCAGTGGACTCAACCTGCAGTATCCCCATGCTAAGATTAGAGCATACTTAAAAATCCATTTGCCTTTTGTGTCTGTTGCATTCTGTTTTATTAAATGTGTGTGATTGGCAGGCAGCTTCCGATAAGAGAATGATGCTGATGACGAACTGATGCTGTGATATGGTTGATTCATTTTGAATCTTAGGAAGTCTGGTGTTTGTTGCCTCTTTGGGTCTTTAAAGCTGCTCTCATCATGCAAGCAGACTGTGGGATGGGTTTTTTTTTTTTGTCCCTTCACTTTGTACAGTTATAAAGCCTAGTTTTACTTCATTGCTGTAGCTGATGCCTTGAAAGATGCGGAATGTTACCAGAATGGTTTGTTTTTTATTACTTTGACTTTTTGTATTGTCCCCACATAAACTAATAAATATCCAAATAGAAGATGGTTTGTTTTTGCCTGCGCTAAGGGCGGCCCTCATGTAAATGACCTGAAATCAGAGATGAACTGTGGTTTAAAGTCATAAAAGTGAAGAAATCTGCATACCCTTCAGGAGATTAACCTTTTACCATATGTGTAACTAATATGTCATCATATTGAAGGTAATATGGTATGGTGTATAGAGTTGCAATATGTCGTCACACACTTGTAAAACTGTAAAAATTGGTCTGGATTTTTAACAAGAAGCAGTCTTACTGTGAGTGTGTTGCCTTTTTCCAAGATCTGGTGCATTTAGTTTTGCTTGCTTTAAGTTGTTGCGAGCAGGCTGTTTTATTGTCATGAAACTCCCAGCCAATCGAAGTCCAGATCTATTTTGTTTCTCCGAAATAGCCTGGATGAATCTGGAAGACCCCTGCAAATGTTCATATGGATACCAGGGGGAAAAATTGACCACAACCCCACCTCTTAAAATAAACTTCTCATATAATAGATTGTTTTTCTGTGTCTGTTCTGATGTTTTAAAGCGCTAAATGATTTTGAAATGTGTAAAGAATAGAAAATAATTCTCAGTTACCAGTGAGATAAACTCATTTTTAGTGATTTGCATTACTAGTGTTTGATTGCACCAAAGCCGCTAGTGTTGAGCTACTGTATGTGATCTTTAAAACTGAAATCAAAGATTACAACTGAAAATGAACAGTAATTCATAAATACTGAAATTACGTTATTTATAATAGTATGTTCTTTTTGTAGATATATTTAAAAGTTTAATATGCACAAAAAAGAGACCATACAAAACGTTATGTGATGATTTATTAAATAACATGAGCGTTATATACAGATTATGCAATAAACTAACAAAAGAGAGTGTTGTGGTAAAATATAAAATATAAATACGTTTGTGAAGTAAAAACTATTCCTTTAGTCTGACTAAGTGCAATGACCAGCTCCTATGTGACCCACGAGGAAAGCAAAATATTATGAATGCCACCTGTCACTACATTTTGTTTTGTTTCTATTGAATGAAGCATTGAATAGGTGGTATGCAAGCCCCATCCAGCCTGCCTCTTTACAGAGTCTGTTATTTGTGCTTTTTCCCATTTTCCATTTGTATATGCTTTGCCTGCTCCACCATCTTCTTATCATTTTCTGACTTGAAAAGTGCTTGAATGTCCAGCATAGCTTTCCCAATATGCTGACCAAACCGGAAGGAGTCCTGCAGACGATAACCGAGAGAGAGAAGGGTGGTGTAAATGACAGCAAGATGGATCTATAATATGCATTGCTGTCTTTGTGCTCTCTTACTGTATCAGGGCTGGAAAATTTGCTGGAGATGTGGAATGTGATGAGGTTTTCCCCAACAATTATATAAGACACACCATACCCGTCATCGGCCACCTGGTGGTAGACAAGATATGTTGTTACTGTATATTGCTGCACAGTAGTTAGACGGCTAGGTGAAAACGTTAGCATATGCTCATAACAACATGACAATATTACTCACTGGGCCGAATCCACCACCAGCACCCACATATTTAGGGAACTTGTTGATGTCGACTAAATTGAGCTGCTGTTGTGGAGTCTGGCTAGTAGACAACTTCCAGGGCTCTGAAAGCACCTAGAAGAAAATACATTACATGTTAGAGCATATTGGTTAAGAGAAAAATTGTGGATGAGAAACTAATAAAATTAGAGCTATGATAACAGTTCTAACCTTGGTAAGGAATGGCGAGTCGATACCAAGGTATTTGGACACTATGTAGAGACAGAAGAGATGACGGTCGATACCAGAGCCAGTCATGGCCAGACGATACATGTTTTGATGCTTATCTGCTGCTCTCCGAAAAAGAGCAAGTTTCTGGGCATTCTGATCACAAAAGCAAAAGGCACAAAAATAATCAGACCTGTACATTGAGGTAAGATCACAATTACCTTATTTCCATTGATGCAGGTGTTAAAGCAACCCTGCCAGAATATCAGTGAGTTCAGAGTCCAGGGCACCAACATCAAGTCCTAAGCACTACAAAGTGACCCCTCACAGCATGCCCTCTCAAAATGTGTCCATGCCCACCACTAGCTGATTGCACATTTGTGAGCCTGATAACACATACTACAGATGCTATGTCAAAAGTGTAAGTGTTAACTGCATATAGATTTTATTGTCTTAATTCCTGCTGGTAATTAAATGAATCCATTACTTATAATACAAATAGTTGAAACCAACGGAATCAAACTCAGCAGATCTTTTTGGTTTTAAATTTATTTGTTCCCACTGAAATGTTTCTGTGTGATATGCTTACTGTTGCACCTGCATCCTCCATGGCTCTGACAAATGCAACAGCCTCAGAAGTGCAGGAGCGTACAGTCTCTGTCCGACCGTCTCTGAACATACGAGTCATTGATGACTCGTACGTCAGACAGAACACTCTCTGGTCCTAAACAGAAGATGGATTAAAGTCATTTAGCGAGGTTGGACGATCACATTTTCTAAAGTAAAAACTGAGCAATAATTTCAGCGATTTTATAACAGCGATGCCAGCCATACCCTGAACTGTGCCAGCTGCAAGGCCAGCTGAATAAAGGCATCAGGGCTGCACCTGCACTTCTTGATCAGTCCTTTTCCAAACTCAGTAAACAGATAGCCATGAAAGTCCACATCATCAGCAATCTGCTTGGCTGACAGGTATGAAGTCTCGATGGCATCTTGGCACTAAGAGACGGTAAACTGTGCTAAAAACACAGCTAATGCAGCAAACACTTAAACATACAAATCAAATAGGTCAATGCTAATAAATTATTTAAAGCTCTGTTTTACCTCCTTTGGAATCTGCCACTGAAGTCGAGTGGGATTAGGCAGGCCTTTATTTACATCCCCTTTACAATGTCCCTCCTCTGTGTAGCCAAGATGGAAGCAATCTGTTGCAAGGACATACTAGACAGACAGGAAATCGTGAGTGGAGATACCTTCTAACTTTGAATAGTTTTTTTCAAATAAAATACCAGCTAACATGATATACCTCCCACATATGTCCAACAATTGGTGCATCCGCCCAAGAATGTTCAGCATTTATACCCATTTTTCCATTTGGATATGAGATTAAGGTGAAGGACTTGTCAAACCACCTGCAGAAAAAAAAAAAGTTTTTTAGAGAAATAAAGAACTAATATCCAACAGCAGAGGCCTTCACATGACTTGTCTGCCTACCTGTCATAGCATTTTCCATGAAGCAGTGATTTGGCGTAACTGTCAAGTGATTTGGTGTTTGTAGGGTCATACCGCTGTGGCTCGTCATCTAGCGTCAGGAAGAAGGCAGCGGACTCAATGGCGTCCAGGGAAAGTTTGTTTCCTCCCTGGCTAAAATATTTATTCCGAGCCCGAGCCCATGGAACTCTAGAGGGGAATGTCAGAGTAAGAATGTTATTTTTTGTGTTTATGAGCATGTTTCGTGAGCATGTGTTTCTGTGTGATTTTATACCTGTTCCCTGCAGTCAGGGCTGCTAATTTGAGTTCTCCTGGCTGAGGTTCTGATGTGTCATTGAGGATCCTTTGAAACTGTGTCTCAAGTTCACTGGGTAAGAGGTGGCGCCCTCCAGTGTACAGCCACACTTGGAAAAAACGGCCCTTGTGGTAGACAACCAGGTGCTTACGGTCAGTCAGGTGCTGCACAATATCTACAGGGGAGGGCCAACAAGAAGAGGAGGATGTGAGGAAACCAAGGGGAACAGTAAGGGTGGAAGCTGCATATAGGATACGATTAATAGATGTTTTCTTACAGTACAGTTGTTAGAGGGTAAATCAAACTAGACTTGGGGCTAAAACTTTTGAGCCAGTAGCACTTCTGTTCATACCTCAGTTCTTAATGACAAAGCAGATATTTAACTTGTAACAGCTGATGGAAAACGTGCTATGACATCAAGTTTCAACCCAGTTTTGCCCCTATGATTTTGAGTGTTGATGGTGAATGTTGATGTTTTTCCTTTAAACTGCACAGGCCTGACCAGTTGTTTACCTGTTTCTATCCCAGGGATGCGAGTGGTGTTAAATATCCTTTCCATCTGAGTGGAGCACATGGGGACGGTCCCTAAAGCCCTCAACTAAGGAAAAAAGAGAAAACGAAATCATCAAAGGTTTAGAGTTTTACCCGAGGTGGTTTCATCCAAATGGGGCGAACAGGTTAGATTGATGGCAGAAGAAGTCAAAGTCATGGCAAACATTACCGGGGCATGTTCACCACGCTCCAGTTTGCGTCTGTATTGCAGCATGGCATGAACCACATTCCCCGCTCGCGCAGCCTGTCGATGTGTTGGGTTCACGTACAGGAGGTCCTAATGCATTCACCACAAGGACAAATCACAAATATAAATCACAAAAACATATACTTATTCCAAACACAGATATCAGGTCCTCAAGCTGAAACACATTTGTTTTTGTTCCTATAACAAAACAGGCCTTATCTGTAAGTGTCCAGCTTTTGCTTTTTAAAAAACCTTGCCACTAATGTTTTCAGACTGCACACTGCTACTTCCACATGATGATGATGATGATGATGATGATGATGATGATGATGATGATGATGATGATGATGATGATGATGATGATGAGAAAATAACATTGCTAATGCATTGCACTGGTATAACAAACTGAGACTATCTTACCATTATGTAGAAGTTACTGTTCACCATGATAGGACTCCGGCCTCTGAGGTAAATGTACTCCTCCCACCAGTCACTGACCTATAAAAGATTACACTTTATTATTCCATAACAATATGATTTAATTGATTTTAGTTACAATGTTGTATCACTTTTTAATACTACTCACATAATTTGTCCCCCACCAGGATTTTAGGATCAGGTATCTCTGTAGCTGGGCTGCTAAGGAATCTTTAAAGTCATTTGCCAACGTCTCCATCTGGTTGTACTGCGCACTGTCCAGCAGAGGACGCACTGACTCTAGGTACTGTGGGAAAACATAGGGGGGTGTTATCAGGACATAAGACCCAAGTACACATACATAATATCTCAAAGACATCTATTTGTGCAGGAAGGGGGCAAAAACAGTAGATGAAGACATTTAGACTATGTATGTTCTCTAACAAGCTGCATTAATCAAAAGGTTAGAAAGGCTTCATTGGGTTGGTTACGAGCTAGATAGGTTTAAATGAAGGTTATGTGCTTGGTAAAAATGTTAATTAGAAATGTGATATATGGTGTGAGGTTATCAAGGGATGACATGGCAAATGGTGGTGTTTAGATATCACTTAATGACATGCAGGCATTTATTGTATCCATGTTATCCATTTCAAGATGCCACATGTGTGGTTATACAGTGGGGCCAAAAAGTATTTAGTCAGCCACCAATTGTGCAAGTTCTCCCATTTAAAAAGATGAGAGAGGCCTGTAATTTTTATCATAGGTATACCTCAACTATGAGAGACAGAATGGGGGAAACAATCCAGGAAATCACATTGTCTGATTTTTAATGAATTTATTGGTAAATTCCTCGGTAAAATAAGTATTTGGTCACCTACAAACAAGCAAGATTTCTGGCTCTCACAGACCTGTAACTTCTTCTTTAAGAGGCTCCTCTGTCCTCCACTCGTTACCTGTATTAATGGCACATTACTGAACTCGTTATCAGTATAAAAGACACCTGTCCACAACCTCAAACAGTCATACTCCAAACTCCACTATGGCCAAGACCAAAGAGCTGTCAAAGGAGACCAGAGACAAAATTGTAGACCTGCACCAGGCTGGGAAAACTGAGTCTGTAATAGGTAAGCAGCTTGGTGTGAAGAAATCAACTGTGGGAGCAATTATTAGAAAATGGAAGACATACAAGACCACTGCTAATCTCCCTCGATCTGGGGCTCCACGCAAGATCTCACCCCGTGGGGTCAAAATGATCACAAGAACGGTGAGCAAAAATCCCAGAACCACACAGAGGGACCTAGTGAATGACCTGCAGAGAGCTGGGACCAAAGTAACAGAGGCTACCATCAGTAACACACTACGCCGCCAGGGACTTAAATCCTGCAGTTCCAGACGTGTCCCCTTGCTTAAGCCAGTACATGTCCAGGCCCGTCTGAAGTTTGCTAGAGGGCATTTGGATGATCCAGAAGAGGATTGGGAGAATGTCATATGGTCAGATGAAACCAAAATAGAACTTTTTGGTAAAAACTCAACTCGTCGTGTTTGGAGGAGAAAGAATGCAGAGTTGCATCCAAAGAACACCATACCTACTGTGAAGCATGGGGTGGAAACATCATGCTTTGGGGCTGTTTTTCTGCAAAGGGACCAGGACGACTGATCCGTGTAAAGGAAAGAATGAATGGGGCCATGTATCGTGAGATTTTGAGTGAAAACCTCCTTCCATCAGCAAGGGCACTGAAGATGAAGCGTGGCTGGGTCTTTCAGCATGACAATGATCCCAAACACACCGCCAGGGCAACGAAGGAGTGGCTTCGTAAGAAGCATTTCAAGGTCCTGGAGTGGCCTAGCCAGTCTCCAGATCTCAACCCCATAGAAAATCTTTGGAGGGAGTTGAAAGTCTGTGTTGCCCAGCGACAGCCCCAAAACATCACTGCTTTAGAGGAGATCTGCATGGAGGAATGGGCCAAAATACCAGCAACAGTGTGTGAAAACCTTGTGAAGACTTACAGAAAACGTTTGACCTCTGTCATTGCCAACAAAGGGTATATAACAAAGTATTGAGATGAACTTTTGTTATTGACCAAATACTTATTTTCCACAATCATTTGAAAATAAATTCTTTAAAAATCAGACAATGGGATTTCCTGGATTTTGTTTTTCTCATTTTGTCTCTCATAGTTGAGGTATACCTATGATAAAAATTACAGGCCTCTCTCATCTTTTTAAATGGGAGAACTTGCACAATTGGTGGCTGACTATATAATTTTTTGCCCCACTGTATGTGGTTAGTTATGTGTAATTTCACACCCTGTGAATTGTATCATCCACACTGGGCACAGGGAGCCTGGGTAAGGAGGCCTGGAAACTGTAGAGCAGTGGCCTGCATCCAGAGAACATCTTCACTAGGCTCTGGTAACAGACAAACAACACCCACAACATCAGACACATAATATAATATACATTTTGACAAACAAAGATGTATTGTGTACTGGTACCCTGACAATTTAAATGAAAGACATAAGAACAAACATACCAGCCACACTTTAGTAGATGTGCTCATTTTCCCGTGGGATTCAAAAATCCATCCATGGTAGGAGAGTAGAGCTTTGAGAGTGTATCTCAAGAGGTAGATGAGGAACAGCCACAGTCCAGTGGCAAACAGGATGGCACTCAGCACTGCTCGGGTCTGCACTGACATACAGTCTCTGCTCGGAAAAGGAACAACACTCCCCGTTTTAGTAATGTAAGGTATGAAATCGAACAGTAAAATGAAAAAATTACTTTGTTTTGAGTAGCTGATTTACTGCAGAGCTCATCTTAGAAAACCTACAGGTGCAGTAGAGTTTGTTCATGCTGAACCACAACACTTAATACTGGCTGTAGGAGATTTCAGACCTGTGTGGTAGGGTTTCCTTGATTGTGTCAATCATCCCCAGAGAGGGGTCGAAGGGGATGTACAAGGAGCTCATCATGGCGATGACAACTATCAGCCAACTGGAGGGACTGGCAGGATAGACGCCAGCCAAAACACCATTCTGTGAAATAAAAACAACAAGATTTTATACAGTATTAGCACAATATATATCTGTATCTCACATGTTCTGTTGAGCAGATGAATGAATGAATGAAAATTCACATCTAGTTGAAACAACTTAAGGATTTTAATGCTTCACTTGAAATTCAGTTTGCTATTCAGTGACTCTATATTTTTTAACACTGATAATCAAAGTGTTGAATATACCTTGAATTGAATGGCTCGCTTTTTCCATGCTGTCACTCCAGACAAGTAGATGTTTTTGATGACCTCTTGACTCAGTTTAAGATCCAGACCATCTGGGCGCACAGTGAACTGGAAACCCACCGCCTGATGGGCCTCAGCCATCTCTGAATAGTAGTGACTTAAATGGAAATCAGAAGGAAGCTTTATATGTCATCTGCTTTCAAACTGGTAAAAATAAGCAACAATGATAATGACTAGGAATATAAAGTTCAGGGGAATGTTGATCCCTTGATCATTTATCTTAATAGCTGTTAACCTTATGTATGTCTTTATTAATAATAATAATAATAATAATAAACAAATTATAACATAAAGTATAACATAAAACTGGTAGACTCCAACAGATCTGGCTCACAGTGAAGACGTTATTTGAAGGAACGTTGTGTTGTAGTGTTTGTTCAAAATGAGATAGGGAAGGCCACTGATATGAAAACTCTTTAAAGCATTACGAAACAAATATGTACACATATATATGTTTAGTGTAAAATTAAGTTCATGTGTTGTCTTTTAAATGCAATGCCCTTGTTGAATTATGAACACAAATATTTGGAGTTCACAAACCACTTCTTCTAATAGCCAGGATGACTAGGATATCATTTTCCATGTCATGTGACTACACAGTCACCAAGTGGGACAAAGTTCAATGGCCAGATATAGCAGTACTCTCCGACTGAGCATGCGCCAGACCTCAGATGGGTAAGAAAACATAAACACTGAGTACATCCAACAGATTAATGCCAAACCATTTGGTATTACAGAACACTGTGAAAACCTATTAGAAAATGTGGAGGTCAGCATTGAATTGTACTGTTTAACAACTGAACATGAGTGAACATGTTATTGTCAACACTTGACTTCCTCATCATGACATGCACCTGTTATTTTACGGACATGGTTGATACAAGTTAAAAATAAATTAAAAAAACACTTAAATATTTCAATGATATAGCATTTTCATCCTTCCCTTTTATACTTGTATGTGATTTAACCATGGGATTTAGTAAGGCAAACAGAAAAACCCCTGCCGTTAACACAACTAACTGAATGGCTAACTAAACAAGAATAATAAATAAAGACTCATACTTTACCTATGTCAGAACAGTGAGTATAACAATCCAGTGAGGCAGAGAAAACCTGTGACTTTGGTTTGCGTCAGTGAGGCAGTGAAATTCCTCTGCACTCTTGTGTGCTCTGTGTGACTCCAGTGCCCTTGATTTAGCTTTCCTCAGGTAGTGAGATCAGAGCTGTCGTCTCCTGTACTTTCCTAACCTCCCTCTCTCCCCCTTCCCCAACACCACTCTCTCTCTCCCCCTCTATGCCTGTTCCTCTCTCTCACCGTGACATATTTCTTTTTGTAACAAGACACCAAACATAGACAAAACCTAACCTCATTTGGCTTGAGCTCTGTGCTATGTAACTGAATCTACTGCAGTGAGAGCAATTTGATGTTTCCTTTCAATGAATAAAAGTGCCACCAGCGGGCTTATTTAAGCGTGTTAATAAAATTATGTGTAATAGAAAAAACAGCATACAGATCTCAGATTTTAATCTGCAGATTCAAGCATTTCGATTTTGCCTCCATTAAATGGAAGTTAATGGTTTTCATTGAGACGAGATAGAGAAATGTATTTTGGCAGAACTAGTTTTTGGTCCAACCATTACAACTTCAAATATTAATAAATACTGTAATATTAGACTGGGTTGGGTTTTTTAGCACACCCTATCTTGGTCCTTATTCTTAAATAATCTTTATTAATGAATAAAAAAACAAATTCATTTTTTCCAAACAAAGTAGAACAGCATAGCCTTTATACATACAGAATATATATGTACACACAGAGCACTCCTTTGTCTTTAAAACTAGGTTAATATTCTTTAGTTTTTCTTTTATCCAGGGTAATACAGTGATTTAGGTATATGTTTAACAATAATATTCTCTTACTAGTTAACTTTAAACTGGAGGACTGAGATTTTAGAGAGAAGATAAGACAAACAATGTTTATCTATCCAGGGAGAATATCTCTTTGTGCTTGAGAGGGACTTAAGCACAATAACATTAATCCAAATATTCATAAAATATGAGCAGGAAGGTGAAAAAGAAAGCTAACATTAAAAGTGAAGATAAAAGACAGATTCATAGCAGGTGGAGATGGGAAGAGGAGGAAAAACGCTGAGCGAGAGAGTTTGAAGATCCAACCTTGCAACAGCATTGTGCTCTATACTTGGTATGAGGACCTGGTTCCCTACAACTGTCCCCTGTCCTGCAAATGCAACTTTCTCAGCCCTGTGCACCTAAAATAAGAAAAAGATAACAATGGTAAAATATAAGGTATCTAGAAGAAAGTTATTTGTTTTTAAGATACACATAACTCATGTCAAGAAGAACATTTTTCTCTTTTTGTCTCTTTGTACCTGTCCCCATGTCTTTGACTGTACGCAGAATGATGTCACCACATTTTCTGAGTTGTTCCCACCAATTATAACCAGCCTGTCAGTGGCACCCAGGAAATACAGAGTATGGAGGTCTGCATCTGCTCGGGCAAGCGTGGGGAGCAGCTCAGACCAGGAGTCTAATAAACCAGGAGAATAGAAAAGCACCATGTCTGTAGTCGATGTTCAAAAATGATCAAAACTGTACAAACAAGTTGATGGTTAAAAAAAACAAACCTATTCCTCAAACATGCTCTTACCCTGCCTCGTGTTGTACTGCAGTAGTAATTTCTCTCCAGTCCTTTGGATGCTCCCCAACACGTAGAGACAGTCTCTGAAGCTAGTGGCAAGTGGCACATCATAGGACAACGACATGGTGAACTGGAAGTCAATGAGTGGCAGTGAGGCGACAAACCTGAGGCAGAGATAACATTTAGTCACTAATACATCAACAAATAATGGAATCATGTTAGTGTTCTAAGGGAAAACATATCAAATGTTGTTCTCAGTATCCTTGAATAAACATGCCATCTGAACTACACTGAAAAAGAGGACACAAACCTCCATGTGTCCTCCCAGGGATCATAGCGTTCTACAGCTGTGTAAAGAGCTGTGCTGGAGTCTGGGGTCACCAGTAAGTCCAAGTACCAGCCTCCCACAGCGTAAATAAAGCCTTCACAGGCCACTGCAGTGAAGTGCCTTCTGTGCTGTTGGTGCAACATATGAGGACAATAGTATTATAAATTGGCTGCGGAAAGAAAGGAACGTTTCATTTTGGGTAAAACAAACACTAACCTTTATCATAGGAGCTGTGGAAACCCACCTATTAGTGGAGGGATTATACCTTGAGGAGGCCATCTTGAACTCCCAGCGTCTCTTCACACGCTGCCGGTAACCTCCAATTACATACAGGTAGTTATACAGCACCACTGTAGTGAAACACCACTTATCAGCCGTGAAAGGAAGCTCTGTGACTGTATACCAGTCACCGCTGTCCTCTGAGCCATTGAGGGTGAAGATGTGTCGGGCACATTCAGTTTCCGGGTCTTTCCATGTATGAAGGTTTTCTTTCCTAAGGCTGCACAGACGTCGGTCTCCTTGTGTACTCCTCAGGTGAAAAACTTCTTCCTTCTCTGGATCCTTCAGACACCTGAGGAATTTATAGGTTTAAGGAACAACAAAGAAACGTGGTCAACTGTTGGAAATCCTAATGACAGCCAAAATATTTAATGTATCGCATACTTTATGAGGTGAGGCAGCTCCAGCAGGTTTCTAGTCAGGTATATAAACACCGTCATCTTCAGCTCCACACAGCAGATCTCCTGAGCCAGAGCCAGGTAGGACAGACAGTTTCCTGGGCTGAGTTCGAGGACTGACAGACACTTTGAGAGGAAGGCCTCAGCCAGGAGATAGCTGCTGACCTCCAGAGTTGGGAAGGGAAAAAGACGATTTGTTTCGGGGTGAATCACAGCACTAAGGGAAAGTATTTGTGATAGTGACATAGACGTGGAGAAAGGAAGACTGCTTACCTGGATGTGTGTGCCCAACTCCTCCTGAGGGACTTTAAACTTATTGTGGAAGGAGAACTCAAGGAGATTGTGGAAGACGGAGGAGGACACATGGTCCAGGTAGATGAATCTCTCTGAAGTCTCCCTCATTCTGGATTGGGACAAGGCTCGGAAGTACTCACTACACTGGGAGAGTCTCCCAATGTCCACCTTAAGAAATCAATAATTAACCCAACATTGTTGAAGCCTCCAGTTCTATCTGGTTAATGTGTACAGTTTAGAGATTTGTGTTTTGTTTTTTACCTACATGGAATGCATATGTGCTGGTTTGCACTGTAACCATGGTTTCATCTCCATCTCTAGGGTGATATGTGCAAAGTGCCTCAATGGTTTTCCAATCCTCTGAGTCTGCTTTGCATGATCCTCTATCTGTGACACCTGGGGATACTATCTGGTTTTTGACTGCTGGAAAAGCTTCCCATAGTCTTGTAAGAACATATTTCAGCCAGAAACTTATTCCCTCTATTAATATGATAACACATTGCGTGAGAGGATCCATCTCACTGACAGTGTCAGATGTAAAAGAAGACAACTATAACTGTTTTAATACAGCATGTACCTTTTTCTTTTGTTTAAACTCCACAGGCCTTAATACGCTTTGCACCATACAACCACTGCCACAATCACATTCAGACTGTAAGAGCTCCAAATGAGGGCAGACAAGCTTCCAATATTACAAGCAAACACAGCAATGGCAAATAGAGGACAGAACAAACAGTGGAGTCCATGTTTCACTGGCTCATCTACTTTTCCTTCTGCAACGCTCACTGTCACATGCTCTTTGAAAGCACAAGTACGGAAACAGCTGAGAGCAAATACCGAAGACAACATGCCAACGGAAACAGCTTGTAAAAGAAACAAGTGCAATGCAACGCTAGGCAAAACTTCAGAGTTCCTGTTTGTTCTGCTACAGATCCAGTGGATTCGGATGGCTCTCGATCTTTGAGCAGTGCACCTCTTTCTGGCTGGTCTATTTTTGGCACCTGGGGTCAACCCTCTGGGATAAACATGGTCTCCTTCAAGCTTCACGTGATCATGGTGCAACCAAGTTACAGCTGCAGTTATCAAAGTAACTTTATCATTCACAAAATGTATCAACACATTTGTTAAAATATATTTTAGGGCCGATATATTGTGATTTAGAAGAAAAACAAATGCATTGACACAGGTTCTTAACATGTGTTTATTAGATTTGAACTACAGTAGTAGTTTTTACTAGCAGGACCAACATAATACATATAACACAGTATTAACTTGTACAGGAAGTGTTGCTTTAAAAACATCTACATAGTTAATGAGGCACAGTTAAGCTGCTAAACTGATGAGGCCTTGTGAAAATGTAGTACATTCATGACATTTGGTGAAGAAAGTACCTTGTCAAATACAGGAGGCCTTCTAAATAAATACAATCATAATGGTATTCAAACAATAACATTTAGTTCATTGTAGCTAAGCAATGTAGCTTAACTTAGTTGACTAGAAGTGCCAGAGTACATTTTAGTTATATAAAACTACAGATGAGATGACAAATGTTAGGATTTTCTTGGCAGAAAAAAAAAAACACAAAAATGAAAACACAAAATAGGATAGGTCTTATAATATTACATTCATACAATGATAAATAGAAGAGAGAGGTAACAAGACAGTTTGCAGTATATAGTTAATGGATCCAATATTACTGACATAACCTTACACTTGTCTATCATTTTGTTGAATGTGAGTAATTAAGCTATCAACTTAACATTATTGGACCTCCAAAGAATAACCCTAATGTAGAATGGACCTCAGAAAGAATGAGCGAGGTAGAATAAAACTAAAAACTCTAAATTACTCAAATTTACAGACATGACCAGAATTATTTACTACAGTAGCAGGCCATCATATTGAGCCCCTCAAATGCTAAACAACAACAAAAGAATTTCACATTGCAGAGAAAGGTGTTAGTGCTTTATTAGGATGGATTTCTGAATTATGTTCAAATGAACATGTGTATCTTTCACCCAAAATTGCTTGTAGTAAGCAGAGCTGCATAGTACTAGTACATTTTATATTAAAACACAGGGAATCAGGAGAAGGCTTTCTTTAACTTGAAGTAGCAATCAAAGCGGCACTGGGCATAGTCCTGCAAAACAATAAAGTTTACTTCATGGCAATATCAAATAAATGAGTGACAAAACATGATTGTGTTTATTGAAATAGATGTATACCACTGGTGTTCGTTTAAGAATCTGAAATAAAATATAATTCCTTACCATGTATCCAAACTCGATCTTGGAAATCTTTGCTTGAATGATGGACCAAAGCCCCCAGAGGAAATGTGAAGCTAATGCATACCTACAAATCACAGAAAGAATGGACCAAGCCTTTGGTGATTCTGCTATAACGTTTAATCATACATAGCGTTGCTGTAAACCAAGTTTTACCTGTTAGCTTCAACTATCATGTCCTCCTCCACCCGTGTATCGTCCTTGGATATGTCAGAGTGTCTTCTATGCTGTGCCAAATAGGCTCTGATGAAATGAAGCTGAATTTAAAAACAAGTGACACGTTAAAAAAAGTTGTTAAAAAAGGTATCATCTTAATGATTAAGATCATTATTTGTTTACCCATGTTGTGATCCCCTATATCTGCACTGTTTAACGTACTGCACTATGCTATCAGGAAAACCAAGTCTCGTTACACAGAAAATGGAAGAAAGCTAATTAAACTAGTGACCCCTCCCACCCAGCCTACATCTTCTCCCAGTCTCTCTCCACTGGATAGTGTTACAGGCTTGTCTTAACTAATACCAATCAACTGCAGACCCTGGAAGGATCTCAATGATCTGGAGGATTAAAATAATTTCAGTTTTTCAAATTTCCTTTTTGTTTGCATTGTTTTGATGGTTATCGATTATTTTCATTTATTTATTTGCACTAAAACTGAGATTGCATGCTGTACCAATACAGATTCCAACAACTAGGTTGCAGGTTTATAATCTTATCTAGCCTTATTTGAAGTTCACAGAAAAGTTCACTATTGCCATCAGAACCTAAAATGTGCATTAACAATTTTAACCACTAGATGGCACTGAATGATCAGAGCATATCTATTTCCCAAAAGAGATTGCGTTATATTTTTGGTTTAAACATCAACACTGTGAGTGTCTTTTATGGGAGTCTCAAGGATTTGGCTGAAAAGGGTGCTTTTGTTCATCTCTGGTTTGGACTGACCTGCTGCTCTCTGGTGGGATAGTTAGCCTGTATGGCTTTGAAGAAGGGCCACTGGTTATAGGTGTAGTCATACATCCACTCACAGAAATGGTTCCCAAAGTCAAACCCCCTACATGAAAGAGTAATACATTAGTCATTTGAAAACAAAAGAGCACAATTCAAGTGTATGCATCTAAGTGTAGCCCAAACAACATATTTCTCAGCAAAATGAATCATTACGGTCGATATATTGATCAACGCCTTTACCTGTAATTGTAACTGCTGTACTCAAAGTCAATCAGCATGAGTCTGTCTGTTATGTTGTGGTCCTTGTCTTCCAGCATCAGAATGTTACCTGCAGCAGCAAAACAAGGTTTTGTCTTAATCATTTTAGCTACTGTGAGGTATGTCACATCTTCTGTTATAACTGAACTTCTCGAGTCACATTGTTTTGCATAATTAATACCGCTATTGTAGAAACATATATATGTTTAGCGATTCAGGGGTTTGCATCTTATAAATACAGTAAATGGCCAATAGTGGAATGTGGACATGCTCATATGTACTTTTGGTCTCGGTTTGGACACTACTATTTTTTGTGGGTCACAATTATGGCTTTATAAGATACTGAAACAAATAGACATAAAAGTAGGAGAGAGGGGCCAACATGGAGCACAGAGCCACAGGTCGGATTTTAATTCTGGCTGCTGTGGCAAGTACTCAGCCTGGGTGCCCTCAGTTGTGGTAAATCCTAAAACTTCAGTGTACATAACAGTGTGGCAGTATGACGAAATACCTTATCTCATTCTCAATGACAATGTCACAATGTACAAAGTCAGCTCTGTGACAAATTTGTTTTCCCAGATAAGCGAGTACAAACTTGACTTGCCTGTACACAGGAAGAGCTGTAAAGCCACCCATATGAGCAAAACCTGTCATAGTATTAGTGTAATGTAAGCAATAATAACTCATATTATTTTAATATCGGATATTATCATAATCAAAATCAGCCATGTGTATATTTTTCACTTTTCCACATATCTTTAATATGTAACTTCAGCTCAAGTAGTTGCCTATTCTAAGAGACTTATTCATTACAAAGCTAAATCTCTGGCCACCACCTCGTATTCTTCATCTCCAAACACAGGAAGATGCATATGAATTTGAGCAGTTTCCATTAATAACCACACCGTAGCCTTTCTTTGACTTATGGTAATAACTGCTGAGGGTCGATCAATTAGCCCAAGTTAGAAGTTCGAGGATACATTAGCAGTGAGAGGATTAAAGTTTACCTTCCTGGACGTCATTGTGGCAGAACACCACTGGTGATGGAGTCTCTGCTAGCAACGCACTGTGGTGGGTTAAAGAGCCAGACGAACAGAGTAGATGTTGACAAAGAAAGGGAGAGGAAAGAAGGAGCTTGTCAGTGACGCCTTTGCAGGCAGTGTTACTTGCTAATTATGAATACAAATTTAAAAGAAATTCGGCGAGACAAAATAAAAGTATTGATGTCGTAGAGACTGCAGTTACTACACTACGGCAATGAAAACATATATGGAGCAGTGAATTACATAAAAACATATCTCCATTTGACCAACATCTCTACTTAAGTGGTATTATTTGCGAAGGATAGCGGGGAAGGAAAGAGTAATAGGCAAAATGTAATTAGTACTTGAAAGCATCTTTTTATGTAACCCATAAGATCATCCATTGTGATCATTAAGTGTAGTTTTGAGAAAGCTCCAGAGCTACTTTTTGAATGAATGGCAAAAGTGTTATTCAATTCTCTAGAAGCTTAGGATTATGGAACTAAAATATGAAATATACTGACGGGGGGTGGAGTGATGCATAATTCCTGATGAACTGACATGTTTACATCACTCCAAGAAGATAGCATGTGAAATCTCATATCTGTTTTCAGAAGTCAGTGGGAGACCGCTACATATCTAAAAGATAAAACATGTGCTCATAGATAAATAGTGACAATAAACACTGTGCTGATTGGCTGCCGAGATCAGCCCACCTGGAGGACTCAGCTGTGAAGTCGTGGATGGAATGGGACAAAGGTCAGTTCTTAGACTGAAAAGGAAAATACAGAGTGTCCTGTCTCAATGATTACATTCTTGTTTGCAAGAAATCCAAAACAATAACCCTGCGGCTTTATTCGTGTACCATATACTCTTTACATTTAAATATACATTTTGGGTTTTTGGTGGTGGTCCTGAAACGTCAGTAGTAAAACAGGCTAAACTGACACCTCTCCTAACATCTAGATGACATCAGATTAGGTTCAGCATTAATGTCAATGCACAGAATATTGAGTAAAGACAATGGAATAGAGATATGCATGTACTAGAAACAGTGTGAGCAGTATTTACAGAGGGTAAATTACAGTAAGCGATATGAGATGGCTCTTGTTGACACTTGGCTTAAATAAATGGTGATTGCATCATCGATTTTTAAACTTCCCCTCAAAATATTGTTTTGACACCGACTGCAAAACTCTGAATCACGATGGTTTTGCTTAAATGTGCAATAATCCTCCTGCTAAATTGTGATTAAAAAAAGAAAAAAATACAATATTTATTGTATCGCATTTTTATCCTCGCACATCTTGCATGACTGTGTATGTTTGTGCGTTTGTATTTATGCTAGCCAGTAGTTGTTTTGTTGTTGGTATACTGTATTTTCAGTTTTTTTCTCCTTATCTCTACTTCACTGTAACTTTGAGGTTTTATTTATACTATGTATAAAATCACTTCATGCAACACAATATTGATGTTATATTTATGTATATTTGAGGCATGTGCCCCAACTCACCGCAGACTCTCCAGCTCAGCAGGCAGGTCTGATTTCAAAAGCTTCTTGTACTTCTTTACATGTGCTTCACGTACAAAATTAAGCTTCATAACTTGATCCATGTATCTAAAGGAAAAAGAAGAAATTACATCTAATTATTAAAAAGCAGACAGTTCTAGTAAAAGAAGGAGATACCTTCTTTTACTTACTTGTCAAGGGTCCCAAAGAGCCACCTGGGCTCTTTGTTAAAGGGCATGCTCATCTCATGGAAACATGCCACCTTGGTGGCAATCTCAGCTGATATGGCAGGATCGGAAAGTTGATCTGTGCGCATACGGGTATTCTGTAAAAACAGATAAAAGAGGATACCAATGCTTACTCTACATAAGGCACTAGATCAAATACATATACTAAGACCTTTAAATCCCCACACATTTCATGGTACTTACAAGATATAATGTTAAACCTACAGTTATTGTTTTTTCATATTCAAAGCAGAAGAAATGTGTTCAACGGAAATTAAGATTTGATTTGAACCCTGAATGTTGAATGCTTTAAAACATTATTTTCGTGTGTGTGTGTGTGTGTGTGTGTGTGTGTTATACCGGAAAGTACTGTTCTAAACGTCCCTGGGGAAAGATGCCATAGAGTTTTGGTCCTAAAGTTCTTTCTGCCAGGATGGCAAACATCACACTTTCCAGCACCAGGGAGTCCACTCCCTGCATCACAGAAAGGCAGTTTGTTACATTTTTGCTTTAGTTTAGACTTCCAGGTGGAGGAATATGATAGAAGAATGACTAGGGAGATTATATTTTTTCCTCCATAGTAAATCAACATGTGAACAGACCAACCTGTAAGATGGCACCATACACTCTGAGGAGCACCACGCGAGGTTCCTCTCCCACAGCAGGCACATGGTCAGGCAAACTACACAGGTAGAGCAGGTTACTCAGCCCCCCACTGCAAAAAGGAAAACAGCAGTGCTATCACATCAGGGCAAAGTTAATGTCATTACACATAGTTATAGGTGTATAGCTATTGTTTCATTTAGATAGTTGTTATAGTTAAATAGTTATTAGTCACTAAACCAGTACAATACGTGCAAACCAACTGCATTGCCATAGTGTCTAAAGTGACCGATCACTTGCACTAAGGTTGCTGTTAAATCTTTTTTGCTTCCTCACTGAGCGAAAGAACCTAAGCGGGAGCCATGACCTATTGATTTCTTTGGAAGATAAGCAAAGGAGCTTTACTCTTCCTTTATTATCCCCTTCAGCATAGGATACATTGTATCATCATTAAAGTAACACATCTTTGGCTGTTGTCCATGTTTATACAGCCTACATGAAACAGTATCATAAGAAGCCACACGCCAATGTTTAAATGTGCCTTTAGAAGTCTGTCTACATACAATTGTAGTTTTACTTAATTAAGTCCTGATGAGCCTCACTAAGGTTAAGGAAATGTGGTTAAGAAAACACAAAGGACCTGTTTTTTTTTTTACATCTGCAGCTCAAGACTGCTTGCCTAACTAGCGGCTGGCTCAGCCTTAGTAGGCAACATGGTGCACCTTCTCCTCAAATTATCCCTTTGCTGTTTTCACCTATACATATTTTAGTGCAGTTATTGTAAATACTTTTAGTTTAGTATTGTTTACATTACCACTATACACACACATCAATATGAAACTTCACTGCTCTTTTCACACTAAAACCAGAACTTAAAAAATGCATAGATCTAACTGTATCAGCAGATACCGTTGTTACAAAATGTGAAATAGGCGACACAATACACTACACATTGTTTGTGACTGTAAACATCAACAAAGAATACGAGAATGATTATTACCCATTTCACATTTGGGGTCAATTTTAGTGTACATAATGAGGTGCGATGATGTCAAGTAGATATGTTTTTGTATTAAGGGACCCCAAACAATTACATTCGGATGTATAAAAGACTGCTAAAAGACTGTTATAAGAAATTTAAGACATCGACGCACCAGTGATCCACGGATACGTTTTAAAATTACCTTATTTAAAAACCTCTAGTATTAAGATAAGGACATTATAGTGTATTTCATCTTCAGTAGGCTTACAGCTGTACTTTCCATTGTTTACCTAACAATGCTTATTTGAAAATCCCGTTCTTTGATGGTCTTCCACGACCCAGACAGAAAGTCTCTGCACCAGGCGAACGCCCTGCTCCTGGTGTCCCGGTCCACCTCCTCGGTTCTCCCATCCCGGAAAGCCTCTGCCTCCGAGTCATCATCACAGTTGGCCCCAGATAAGGGACTCGGGGTCCTCAGGTTTCTCTCGTTGACGACAAGCATGCCTCCCACTCGTTTCTTCTCTGACGGAGGACCTGCATCTTCTGTTGTGATAGTTGGAATGTTGCTAGAGAGCCCCGACTTCTGTGCTCTGCCCGGGCCCTCCAGGAATCCGCTGCCATTTCCACCCGACTGCATCTTGAGTTTCCAGGCGAAGAACAAAGCGATACCGGTGTGATGTGTCGGTCTGAAGACACAATACTGACTCGCTGGCGTTCGCAGTTTAACTGTAAGGCTACGCAACCGGAAGAGGCAAACATAGCCGGATAATCTGAACCGCATGGGAGGGGAGTTCGCAAGTATTAAAGTCAATTCGGCTTTTAAAATGGGTGTTTCTCCTCGTCGGACGCGCAGTAACTGGTGATTTGCACAAGAGGTAAACTGGCATATTTATTGTCCAATCACATTTCGATTACCTGTTCTTGAGCCTGTTCTAATTGGTCGTTTCTATGTGGTAACTTTTGACGTCGTCTTCCTGCACACTGAAGGATTCTGGGAAGTGTAGTGTTCATGTTTGGCTATGCTACTTTACGTTGTGTATTTTGAACGGTTTGGTTAAAGAGCATATTTGTGCTGTATATTGAGTCTTCTAATTCTTTTAAGCAATTTGTTGTTTGGTCTCACTGATAATGATACACAAAATAACACTTACGTACTTGATTAATCAATTATTGCAAACTCCAAATTCGATATCCATAATTGTAAATGTAGGCTACATGTGGGAAACCATGATTTATTGCTAAGCACTGAATTTAAACAATAAGCATACATATTCCTATGATTTAACACTCTCTGAAACAACAATAAATAAAAACAGCTTACTGTTTAAGAATTGTTATCTTTTGATAGAGGTAAGCTTCAAACATTGACTCTTTTTTCTTTTCTGTGTGTGTTTTGGTCAAACAGCAGATGTTTTTGGATGTGCTATAAATAAAGCTTGAATTTAAGTCATGTACAGTATGTTGAGGCATAATATGTCAATGTCAATTCAAGACTCGAAAACATATTTCAGCAACTTGGGTATTTATTTGAAACTCAATGACTTTTTACTTTACATCAAGAAAAGAGAAATCATGATAATGTAATGTCTGGATGTTGTTATTGAATGATGACCAGCTCCTTACTGCTAACCACTATGGTCTCATCTCTCGAGCCTCTCACGACAGAAACGTCTCTCCCTGTGTAGAATACAATGCAAAGGTCAGTTGCTGTCAGACTTGAGGTTGAAAAAGACATAAAATGATGTGTTTTTATTTTTCAAACCATGTATCATACTTTTCCTATGTAAGACTTAAAAAACATGACTCTTCAATTTAGAGTGTTACTGTGTTTGACGGGTCTGCTTACAAAGTCAGAACTAAACATGGAGAAGCATCATTAATTATTATACTCCAAATATCTGGAATAAACTCCCAGAATGTGAATTTTACAGACTTCAGAGTAAGATAAAATTGGTAAATATTTTCACATTGAATATTGTTATGCTTACTGTTTCTGAGCACCTGGGTTCACAATTATCTCCGACAGACGGTTGGCACACAGCTGCTTTACAGTGGATATACACCTGGTAAAAAAATGTTTGTAATTATGAGGACTGAAGGTGATATTACAAAAAATATATATACAAATGTAACTCCTTTGTCTTAGATGTTTGTTTCTTATACCTTTTCCTTGAGAGGAGTCATAGCATTTTGGTCAGCACCTCCAACAGATACAAACGTGAACATCTTGAAAACAAAACGCCTGTGGTGGGTTGGGTACATGAGTCCTGATGAGGCGTCCACAGGGACCAGAGAGGTCAAATAGCGGTCGTCACGGTATGGGCAGCTATGGCAAAGAGTGAAGAATATGTTTTGAGTATAGCCTCGTACAAGGTTTAATAAAAGCCTATTTCCAAGTCAAATGAACACCTACTCTTACCCATCAACCAGCAAGTCCCACTGAGGAAGACTTTGAGAGTAGGGGTCGGCAGTTGCCCAGCATCTTCCAAGAGTCAATACAATGTTGGGATCAGTCCTCTCCAGTATACAAACTTCTACGTACACAGGGTCTCTGAGTACCTTCGTGACGGGGTAGTCAGAGTCCACGTAAAAAGAGCTGAAGGCCTCCTCCTCTGCTCAAGCAAAAAAAGTTGGTTAGTGCACAACCACTGCCAAATGAGACTGACGGCACAACATACAGTTTTTAAATTTCCCCTCTGTGGGACGAATAAAGGGATTCTGACTATGTCCTTCACTCTAACCTTCATTACATCCCTTGACTGAACACTGTCCGTTGGCCAGCCTTAGCTCCACACTCAGGGGTCCTGGAGCTGCAACTGGGGGTGGTGGAGGAACCAGGCCAACCTCAATGACTAGAGCCTCAATTGAGGTGCCAATGTATCTACACTGGACAAGCAGCCTAAGACAAGAAATTAGGTGTATGTCAGTGAGAAAAGTCTTGTGAAATATCACAATGAACTAACCTCAACCCATTGTAGAGAATTCAAGGTCAACTCATAGTATTTTATTGATACCACTAAATTTTCTGAATACTTTGAGCCTTAGCAGAGCAGTAACAGTAGCAATAGGAGTAGTAATCTTTCATGTTGTGACCACTAAGAGTTAAACAAATAAAAATAAATATACTCATAGTGACTGTCCCTGGTGATGGCTCCATTGGGTCCAATAGCAACCTCATAATAGGAGGACATCCGGTTCTCATAGATGATAACGCCAGGCTCCTCCTACATTAAGTTGGCAGTATTTCAGTTTTAATTACTACCCAATGAAAATGAATACTAATGACATTATACAGTCAACTAAATCACAATCCTTACCATCATGACAGTGCCGCAGGCAGTGACAGGGAATTGGTAGATGGCAAAGTCTGAAGTTGTGCCAACAGGATTGCAGGTTTCGTCCACTTCAAGGAAATTAACTGTTTCTAAGTCAATGTTGGGTAGGGTGGCATCTTTGGCCACCACCACAATGAATTGACCATCCTTGGTGCACTGAAGGGTCACTGAAAACAACACATTTAAATGTAAAGACTATGGCTAATGCTAAACTCTTTGAACATGTTTTAATTAACAGAGATACACATGTTTTTTTTTCTTTTTGAGGAGGAAAATCATTTACCAGATTTTCCATAATAGCACCGGCGTCCATCAAAGCAGCATTTTATCGCTTCACAGTGTGCAGCAGAGATGTCAGGAGCTCCACACTGTATCTTTTGATGCTCAGCAAGTTCACAAGATTGAACTGCTTCTATGTGATTCTGGGGCTGTTGAGGCTGCTGAGGCTGCTGAGGTGGGCTCCATTTAGGGGGAGTTGCTGGCTGCTGAGGCTGCTGAGGTGGGTTCCATTTAGGGGGGGGCCGCTGGCTGCTGAGGCTGCTTAGGCCTCTGTGGCTGTTTAGGCTGCTGAGGCTGCTGAGGCCACTGAGGCGGCTGGGGCTGCTGAGGTGGGCTCCATTTAGGGGGGGCCGCTGGCTGCTGAGGCTGCTTAGGCAGTTGGGGCGGCTCAGGCCTCTGTGGCTGTTTAGGCTGCTGAGGCTGCTGAGGCTGCTGAGGCTGTTGAGGCTGCTCAGGCTGCTGGGGCTGCTGGGGCTGTTTGAAATATTGAGCGTCAATCAGACAGCCAAGCAGGGCAACTGCCAAAAAAGAACCACATATCAGCTTCATTGCAAAACGAAATACTGTGGGAAAAAATGGTGCTACTATGCTGACTTTTATAAGGTTGGCATATGGGTAATGTTGACTTGATGAGGACTCACATCCTATTTGCTACCCAGAACTTCCAATCAGATAATCCTAATATATAAACTCAGGGGACAACAACATGAATTCTAGAGATATTGCATCACAAGATAGAGAACTCACTTTTGAATAAACATGAATATTTATTAATTAGTCTCCAACCAATGCTTGAGAACCCCCTGATTTATTGACACATATAAATGTTTTATTGAATAAACAAACACCCATAAAAACAAGGATAGCATGCAAATGAGTCAAGTATAACGAAATGAGTCAAGTAGGTGCATGTGCGTATACGTCAAGCCTTTCACCATTCTGTAAATGGCTGGATTCATGCATATATACTATCAATTCATATATTTATAACATTCATGTTCCGTTTATTTCATTTATAAACTCTTTCAACTAATCAAGATCACCCATCTATTTTATCTCTAAGAAAACACAGTAAAGGTCATTTAGAAATATCCACCTGGAAAGGGAGGACCATATTGATTTGCAGCTCTCCACAAAATGTACTTTGGCAAAATATTGAGTTTGACATGCCATGCTGAGGGCAGGTAGACCTGACCCAAGGCCAGCATGACTTTTTGTGACCACGAATTTTGGAAATTTCAAAAGTTACTTTCAAATGAGACCCTCATTATTATGCAAACCATCACATTGTTTTATGTCAGCAAATCTAGTTTTGTGTTCATAATGCTATTTATTTATACTGCTCTTTATTTTTTAAATAATCTAAACCTACTTGAATATGCATGACCAGAGCTGTAGGCATTGCTTTCGTCAAAGCAGCAATCATTTCATTGGCTTAGCATTCAAGCTCATCAGGTCTGAGGGGGAATGACCAACATAAGGGGTGGGAATGTTGTGGAAGTAAACATGATCGCTTAATATAAAAGTAGGTGCACATGTCCATCTTCTTGACAGCACCTAGTGAACTGTGTAGAACACCCGCTGTTGTGAAGCGATGATGATGAAGTGCACAGTTTTGTGCCTTGTGGCACTTGCCTTATTTGGCAGCTTATGTGAAGCTCAGTGGGATAAGCTGGCAGCACCTAAATACCAGAAGCCAGCAGTGAGACAGGAGCCGGTCAAACAACAGCCTACGGTGCCCCAACAGAGTAAGCAGACTTTTGAGAGACCTCTCACCTGGGAATACCCTGAAGACCCCAAGCCTGAGCCCGAAGTCGAGGTGCCTTTTGAGTTGAGGTATCCTGTTTCTGCTGCAACTGTTGCTGTCGAGTGCAGAGAGAGCACCGCTCACGTAGAAGCCAAGAAGGACTTTTTTGGGATTGGCCAATTAATCAACCCTCGCGACATTACCCTGGGAAACTGTGGCCCCGTCGCAGAGGATAATGCTGCTCAAGTGTTGATTTTTGAGACAGAACTGCACAGTTGTCTTAGCACATTAACTGTAAGCACAATAAACATGCTAGTCACTTAAAAATTAAATAAAAGATTGCAATGAATGTTATTTAAAAAGATGATAAACCAATATGTTCACGTATGATGCCATTTGTTTGTGCTATATTAATTTCTCGACTAGATGACAGAAGATTCCATCGTCTACAGCTTCACTCTGTTCTATGATCCCAAACCTGTGGGCGATTCTCTTGTGGTGAGGACCAGCAAAGCTTCCATAATTGTGGAATGCCACTACCCAAGGTAATAAGACCATTAGTGTGAAAACGAACAGAAAAACATATAATAAATAACATAAACTGATCTCCATTGCCCTAACCTAATATGTCAATTAACCATGGATCACCAAATCCGATTAGTTGTGGGGGATGCATATTAAAATGACTTTGGCTGCATTTTAAGCAAACATATTTCATCATTTAGGAAGCACAATGTGAGCAGCCTTCCTCTTGACCCCCTGTGGATCCCATTCTCTGCAGTTAAGGTGTCAGAGGAATTCTTGTATTTCACCTTGAGACTTATGACTGGTGAGTTAGAAAAACATTTAATCTGCAGAATATACATTTTATAAAGCTTTGATTTTAAATGTATATTGTGCAACAGTGTTAAAATGTTATTTTATGTTTGATCAGATGACTGGCAATATGAGAGGCCAAGCTACCAGTATTTCTTGGGAGACACCATAAATATTGAGGCTGTTGTCAAGCAATTCTTCCACGTGCCCCTCCGTGTTTGTGTGAGCAGCTGCGTAGCCACCATTGCACCTGACATGAACTCAAGGCCTAACTATGCCTTCATTGAAAACAATGGGTGAGTTGGCTCATTTAAATTGATGTGTACAGTGAAAATTGGCGATCACAAACCCAAGAGTTTCCTCTAATGTGTTTTTTCTGCATGCAGGTGTTTGGTTGATGCAAGGATCACAGGCTCTAACTCTAGGTTCATGGCTCGCACTGCAGAAAACAAGCTTCAGTTCCAGTTGGAGGCCTTCAGGTTCCAGGGCACTGACAGTGGACTGGTGGGCATCCCAAGACTGATTTAAAATGTTCTGCTATACATCCCATGCAGCAAAAATACATCTTATAATAACTCAACTCTCCTCTTCTAAAAGCTCTACATTACATGCCATCTGAAAGCTTCATCCACCGCCTATCCCATCGGAAGTGATTATAGAGCTTGTTCCTACATCAATGGGTGAGTCTGTGCTTTTGTGAAAATGTGTTATTGGAGTATTTGTACAGTATTAACTTTTCTTCTTTTCTTCCTAGGTGGAAGGAGGCTAGCGGACAGGATGCAGCTTGTGGCTCCTGTGAATCTGGTGGATTTGGAGAAACTGGTGGAGCTACCGGAGTTGGGTCTGCCGCCACACCTGGTCAGTGGGGTCAGTCAACTGAAAGGAAGATCCGTGATGTGTCCCAAAATGAAAATAACGGTATGTTAAATTATTTTTTTATTGAAAGCATTTTATATTGTATGCATTCCTACTGAATGTGTGCCAGTGTTGTAAGACAACCTGTGTCTTCTGTCTTTCTTTCTAGTTTTGGAATGGGAAGGTGATGTCACCCTGGGCCCACTCACCATTGGAGAGGTGGTGATCGCTTAACTCAATTTCCTGGCATGGCTATGAACATGAAATTAAACATTCTCATTGGTTAATAACTGTCTGTATGTTTTTATAGTCCTTTTCCCTCCTTTTCATAGTTCAGCTTAAACAAGAAGATAAGCCATATTTAGGCAGAATTTGAAGTATACAAAAACTAATAAAGGTGTAAGACACAGAAAAGAAAAAAGTATAACTTGCTTTACATTGCCCTCTGGTAAATGCTCCATATTTTATTAGGAGAAAGCCTGTTCAGTTCATACTGTTGACTGTAAATCGTCGTTTAAGTGTCCTTCCATTTCATCAATTTGTTGGTTGATAACTTCTAGTCAAGGAAAAGGGCTGTGTGTAAACGTTTACTGCCCCCGTGTGCCACAGAGTGTAAACTGCAGTTTAGCGATTTACACTTCAGTACCACAGGCAGTGAACAGCTCCACATTGCTCCTGCTCGGTACGGTAAAATACAGTACCTCAAAAGTCTCTTCATTCCCCTTCAAACTCAAAGTCTGGGCTAAGTTGCTCTGCTTGATAATTCACTTACAATCTTTGATGCAATAAAAAAAAAGGTAGCTGATCACCTTTAAGTTCCCCCAATGCCTATATTTTAATGTATTTTTCTCTGAAAGTCAGAGCGTTATCTGGAGGAAAAAAGATCCATATGTTCTGTTTGCCTTATTATGATAATTCTACCACAGATAATGCATTTTAGATAGGTGTCAGGTGTGCTTAAAGACCTTTGTTCATAATAGGCCTACCCTACAGAAATGTTTCAGAAAATAAATTGTATAACAACAGTCTATTTATATTGAGCACGTGTTTCATTTTGCATCTTACCTTTTTTAAGACATTTTCTTCTTCAATTTATTTTCTGGCACGTTGTCTTCGTGTCCTGATATTTCCCAAATTTGTACCTTAAAAGTTGGCTATGTGTCATCGACCTTTGCATTTTGATTTGTTTTACGTTTCGGTGTAATGTCATTGGAAACACTCTATGGGATTTGCCATTTCATGCCACTGTTTTCCTGTATGCTTGCAAGCTTCAAAGCTCTGTCTGCATCCACACAGGAAAGCCTGCTCACACCGTAACGGCACTGACGTTATACCGCCTCTGCTACACACCCCTCCTCTCTGTCACTGCCTGTCTCCGCACTGCTGGCCTGTATCCGCTGTGTCAAAGGCAGCATCACACAGCAGCAGATATTTGGCGAGGAAAAAGGCGGACTGCGGTACCATCCTGTCCGCTCATGCTTCGCGTGGACGTATCGGGAGGACACGGGATTGTATTTTGATTTCTGCGGTCTTGTGCACTGCTTTTTGAAGATCATTTCTACATTGTCACCCCCTTGCTTCCCCGCTTGTGTGGATGTTTGAATGCAGATTTGATGGTGCTGAGCAGGCTCGTCTGATTGAAGGCTTTGCGGCCAGGGGGGCATCTGTGGGGCCGCGGAGAGAAAACCTTCTGTCCACAGCTGCGTCTATCCTCTGCCCTGTGACTGTGAATGGACTGCGCTCCCCTCCTTGATTTTCTGCAGTCGCTCTGAGTCATTTGTGGAAGAAGATGGCGGACAGAGCCGAGATGTTTTCCCTATCCACTTTCCATTCCCTCTCTCCTCCTGGTTGCAGGTAAGAGCTTACAGTGGGGGGATGATGGGGGACGATGCGCACGGTTGATGAGTGGAGGAAAGGTCACTAAAGATGATAAACACATCTATCTGTTTTGTTTTGATTTGATATTGCAAACGAACATTCGCTACCATGGATAGTAATAGATATTTTAATAACCTCCCAGGCCTGCCTCCCTGCACGCCAATAGGTACTGCAGCTGATCAAAGCCGGCTGTTTGTGTTTTGGATGTGATGCATTCCTTAAAGACAAGGTTTTTTTTAATTCAACTTAGAATATTCCCAGAACAGGGTGAAGAAGAATACATTTGAAAAAATAGATGACAAATGATTGATCTTAAACGGTTAGTGAAAGGCACCCGCCTTGCGCATTCTCTGTGCGAGGCCCACGCCCTGTTGAGGCAAGGGCATGTTGCTGAACAATGATTCACGGAAGTTCTGATATCGATATAGTTTCAAACGCCTCTCAAATGACGTCTGAGACTCACAATATGAAAAATCTGCTTGCGTTTTCTTCTTGCCTTGACACAATTCAGAGTGTGATTCTAATGGCTGTTACCATTGATCAATAACTCGCGCATATTAAGTGTAACATTAGCCTACACTATTCTCCCCAAGGTTGTTTATGTTTTGTACATGATACATGACATGGTTTCTTTAGTATAATTGTTGTTGGTATGTAAATGAGGTAAGATGAGGACACTATGCTGTTATTTGGTGAAATTGTGTTAAGGCTGCTGCAATACTCAGTAAGCTTTGCCTTGAGACATACAGTATGTTATAAAACACGATAGGTTTATTTCCATTTCCATTTTGCAATAACTTCATGCCGATTGATGCTGATGAAAATACAAATACAGCAGAAAAAATCCTAGGCAACATTACAACAACCATTTTTGTATTTCCTTGTTATTATATTGTTTTGCTACAAGGTTGCAGTAATTTTGCTAACTCATCCATAGAGAGGCAGAAATAAGGGGTATTATAGTATTTATTTGATGTTGCTCACAGCACCAGAAAGTTTAAATAAAGTAAAGATGTGGCTCTCTGCACTTATGGATATTATGCCACAGCATTTTCCTTGTCTGCCTCTGCTTGTCTAATGTCCTTACTGAAAGCAATCACATTAGTAAACCAGGTCCCAGTGGATTTTATATCCTCAACATGCACTCATGGTGGATTTGGTTACACACTGGAGCCTCGTCTCATGGACAGATCATATCGGATCAATAGACCTGATTTTTTGCATGACTACCCATGACCTTAGTTTAAATCACAGAGCCTAGCTTTGGCTCAATAATTTAAATTTACAGTTTTGCCAAACAGTTGGAGTAAGCTGCTTTGCATTTATCTTTTATTTATCTAATAAATATTTCTAATTACTCTTTATATGTGCTTTTTCTCTGACTCCAAATATAGTCTTTGCAGTTTACTTCTCAGCTGTCAAAAATAAATGCAGTGTTACAGAAGATATCTCAAGGGCAGCTGCATGCCCTACAAATGTACTTAATGGAGTGGACATTAACAGCTACATTCTATATGTTTTAATTAGTTTATGTGCATTCAAGAGTACATACAAGTTTATTTCAGGTCAGCTATTGATCATCAATTTCAGACTATACCTATAATTCACTTGATTAAATATGAGTATTTGGAGCAATCAATGTCTGTATTTGTAGATTGTCGTTTTAATGTGCATCTCTCATTCAATAATGTGTGTCAATGTTTGTGCTTGTTATGTCTCAGTTTCTGTGTTTGACTGATTTATGGACGATCCACTGGTGTTGTGCTGGTGTAGTACAGTAATCTGCTTTACATAACCTAAACACTGTTTCCAATGGGCAACATAATCCGTAACTAAGAGAGCCTTTCTTTCTCTCCTGAACACCAGAAATGATTACTATTTCTCCTACATTGCCTGGACAACAAACACATAGCGCTCTTTTAAATTGATGTAACAATTTACAGAAACCTAAAACAAATGTGCTGATCATCACAGGTTAACTCATAATGTATCAATAACCTATACTTCAGAATTCATGGATTTTGTTAAAGGAGTTGTTTGAGTAGATTTGCTGAGGCAGCAGTCTCAATGCAGTCTGGTGAGGTCATTTTTTTGGGTGCCAGGCTGGTAGTATGCGGGAGGGATGGATGTGGTTCCTTGATGGTTAAATAAATCACTTACCGACTCTTTATCTCATTTTAATCTAGAACACATTCACATTGTGATCAAGCTCAATAAAACACAGTGTGGCATATGTGAGGTCAGTCATTAAGTATCTATTTTTTTGATAGATCTTCTTGCTTAAAGACTGAACAAAGCTTTAAATGGAGACAACCAAGCTCCATATAATTAGTAGATTAATATATCTTTGTATCAACATACTGTATATTTTTATTATCAATCTTAATCTTTGAGGTAAACATGCCAGAGACTCACTGGTTGGAGTTTCTAGAATGTGAGTATTTTCTGTTTTTTTTATACATTAATATATTTTTAAAATATATTTAAGTTCTCTGATACCTATAAACAAATCGCAAATGTGATTGCATGTTAACCAATATTGAAAGCAATCCTTAGTTTCAGCCTGACAATGGATCTAAATGGTTTTGGATTTGAAAAGATCATTTGACCCCAGATTGATACAATTGTATTCAGCCAGTGTTGTATTCATCAATGCTTTAAAGCTTGACTACTCAACATTTCCAGTAAGCCTCCCAACGATTGCCTACCCTCCCTTCCCTATGAATCTGATATGTTTAGCAGTCGATGTTCCACTTTTGCCTACAGTCTCTTTGAAGGCTGTTCGAGAAGGCAGGGGGAGGGAGTGAGTGGTGGGTATAGTAACCATGGGGTAAGAGGCTTACATCAAATACAGATTCAGTTTAGCTTAAGCATCCCATCTCTGCCTCCTGCTGTATTTCTATCTCTCTTTGTATTTTGGTATTTCCTCTCTCTCTCACACTATGTACAGCTAACACTTGCTATGTTTTTAGATGATAATAATTGAACAAGTCACATTCACACAGTCTATTTCCATCTGTTTATCATCAATATTACCGCAGTGAATTTTTCACATACAAGCAACATTTGCTTTACATCTGAGGACATGAAATCATCACCGCTGAGCAAACCGATGCATCATCTCCGCCTTTGGTTCAAAGACGGTGTAATCATCAGGTTTGGATCTGACACAGACAACAGAAAGTGCTTCATTAGCTTAAATGTATGACTCATATGTGTGTGCCCGAGTTTATTTGCTTGTGTGGGTGTGTCTCTACATTACTGAAGACTGATGGTCGGTAAAAAGCCTGGGAAATTGATCTTGTTAATGAGTCAGTAGCAACCACATGATATATCCTTTTAAAGATGATGATGTCACAGTGAAACAGGTGTTGATGGTTGAAAGGCAGCGCAATTACAGAAGACGCCTCATCGCCCATCCCCCCATGGATTTCTATTTGATACTGTTCCTACATCTATTTAATACTGTCATCAGTGTTCAATTCTTCTCAGATTCTTATTTCGTTTCGCTTTTATTTATTTATTTTTTCACATTTATTAGCTATGGTTATCAGCTTTTTTTCATACATACAGTGTTACTGACATTTACTTTTTATGACATTGTTGTGATGAGACTCCCTGGGTTTTTTGGTGAGTGGCTATACAGCTTGAGTATAAAAAAATGTCCAAAGTTCCATTTTCAAATGTCCAAAACCTAAAAAGACTATAATAGTTCATAATCATATAATAATTTACTCTAATGTTAGACAAATAAAATCAGCAAATTCAGAAAAATTCCAGAAACATGAATGATTCACAATCAAATGTTGGGCATTATGGATGTTTTATTACTAATCAATTCTGAAAACTTGAACGAGTGTTGATTCGCAAAGCGCACACAACACAACTCAGGAGTTAGATTTTGCGAGACAGTTGACATTATTTTATCAGACAATTAAGGATCCACTGCATGGTTAACATGCGGTCAGTGTACTTACAGAATTAGACAAGCAAAGATGACTGTGTGCTGGTTCAAACATTTCTGTACTGGATATGACAGTATCAGCTGTGGCAGTGAATAAATGATAAAACAAATGTGGGCTGGAGAGATTGTCAAAGCATGAGAAGGGCAGAGAGAAAATGAAAAGAAAAGAGACCTGAAGACACACAGGGGTGGATGCTAAATCTAAGCAATGCCAGGATCTGGGTGTGCCATTGCAGCAACATGACCGCCATTAGTGATTGTTCATTTTGTGCTGACTGTTATTCCTTGTGTTAGTATTCTCATCTTGCTTAGCATATCACAATTCAGAATAGGTAGAGACCCATGGCTCTTTTCCTGCATGAATATGCGAGTGGTATGATTTCTAGTGGAGAGGAGCATGAGGGGTGAGACTTAGCTTCAAATCCCTATTATTAAGAATTATCGCAAGCGGAGGTGGGCTAAATGCAAAGGATGTCACGGTAGGCTGTCTGATATGCAGCAAGTGGTACACAACATGGTGTGACAGGAACGGCACGCTCACTTGGAAGCTGTCGAAACAAAAAGCAGGAACATGGGCATGTAATGTAGACACTGCAGTGGTGGATGCATCTCATGCAGTATAGATACTGAAATAGAAATAGTCCAGAATATTTCATAAAGGGACAAACAAATGTAATAAACATATCGGATGGATCCACTCTGTGTTTTAACTCTCCGAGGAAAGGACAGAGGCCTTTGCTGTTGTTGTTATTCTCTGCAGCTTTTCACTGACACACATTTTGAGGTTTTGCAGTTTAGGGGAAATGGGGCCACACTGTTGGGACATGCATTGCAGAAACCTCCTACACTCAGCAGATAAGCACACAAACAAAATGGAATCTGGGGGGATCAAAAAAGTGACAGGAGAAAGAAAATTAAAAACTGAAGAAAAAAAGCTTTTTAATCCTGATTCAATCACCGTGATGTGAATAAAAACAAGTGCTATGAAGCCCAGAGCATGCATATGTGCATTTGTCGGAGGATTCTCTAAATATTTGTTGTAGATTTGTAGTTAGATTTCAATATATTTTTCCAGGTTTGTAGGACATTTATAAAGGGACAGTACTTGTGGGATACATTTACAGTAGATGCACAAAATCTCAGGGTTAACTTTTAATTGAGGAAAACCCCTTTTATGAGCCTCAGCCTTGTTCCTGTGCTGTGAGGATAATACATTTTTAGAAGGATGAAATATTAAAACACTTGCAATAAGCATTTGAACCTTTATTGTTGGTAAGAATTATGCAATTTAATGTCCAGATTTTACATTTTTAGTTCAGAAGATACAAAACTTAATTTGAACATACCAGGAGGATGTACATATATTAATACCAATTTATTAGAAGAGTGGTTGAGTGGACACAGACTCCTTATATTCTGGTCAGGTTTATGGTTATGTTACAATGATGACTTTTAGGCAGCTGAAGCAAAGCCGACGCGGTTGTAGGTGCGGTCGTAGATGGAGTAGTACTCTCTGAGGAACACATCCCCAAAGATCCACAGGGGCTGGCCGTTACGAGAGGGAAGGTATGTGGGGGCGATGTTAACAGTGCAGTACTGGTCTCCATTCTGGTAGTGTTGGAGGTGGAGACCGGAGATTGGAAAGGTTAATTACATTGCTTACAAAGAAATAAAAAAATACATTATGCACATAAATGAAAAAACACGCACAAAATACAAGCTTATTTGGAGCATGCATGTAGTAACTTACCTGATTGATGTAAGCAGAAGGAGGCAAAGCTAAGGCAACACCACTAATAACAAAGCTGAGAGTTGGCAGGTTGTTGACCTGGCTGCAGTCCACCGTGTACTGGAGATCAAGACAACATAAAGATATTAAAAGAGACAGAAACTGAAACAAACTCCAATTAATACACTTTACGTTCCTGCTTCTCCTCTTTTGATGTGTGATTGGGACCCTCACTCTATGCTCATAATGACTTATAAATGATGTAGCTTTCAGATAAACCTGATCTCTATAAGGAATAATAATGTTGGCTTATTTTTCTACTTCTTCAATATGAGAGTGTCTGTCTGTCTGTCTGTTAATTTGTCTTACCATTCCATACTGGTTCTGTTGAGCGCCGATGGCCTGCATGATGTAACCTATGTACTGGCTTGGGGCCGTCAGTGTTGAGGTTCCAGTGTCCACAACGGACTGGCAGCCCTGAGAGCACCAGCCGGTCTCTTCACCATTGATCTGGAATCTGCAAAGCACCACAATAGTATATATTTTTCAGTTATTTCTGGAACACACAATAAGCACTAATGTAATGTAAGTAATCATCTGATGTTTAGCATTAATAATGAATGAGGAAAAGCACGGACCCTTGAACTCCGATCTGCCAGTAGGTCTCAGAGGTGACAGGGGTCCAGTAGATCTGTCCCTGGTACAGGCTGGTGTCATATCCTCCGAAAGACAGCACGCTGCCTTGCTGTCCTCCCCTAAATCACACATCCAAAACTTATCTGAAAGCTCACAATGTGGTTATACAGTAATATCTGAGGTAATATCCTCTATTTGATAGTGTATGTTTGACAGTACTTAAATAGAAGTCTTGTGACAGTTATACCTGGAGAGATAGAAAGCAAAAATGTCGGCACCCAGCAGATTCTGAGAAATCATGTTGTCCATGACGGGAGTCTCTCCTCCAGCTGAGATGCTTGGGTAGGACAGGCCGAGGATGCCGTCGAACTTGGCATAAACAAAGTTCTGACCAGGTTCATTTGTGCTCAGACCGATCTCCTGGTTATTGATCACAATGCCGCCAACCTATGGTTCCAAAAGCAACCATTGTGATGAGTAGGATGTCAATTCATAGATTGTGTTTATACATATTCAAGCTACAGCCTATATGAGTGTAGACGGCAACGTTAACAAACAATTAGGGTAGACCTCTGTTGTTCCTAGGAATCATCAAAATATTTTTTCTATTATCTAGTGTATACACATGTACAGTATATTTCATTGTCTTTTCACTAATCGAATACACTTCCTGTATTGAAACTTTCCGGTTCAATTCAACTCTCGCTACATCTTTGACTGGTATGTTTTTACTGTGAGACATGACTCTTTGAGGTGTTATTGACAATGTATGCTTTTGGTAGTACTCTTTCTCAGTAATTAAGAACTAGTCCAGTTCAGTGTTTTGTTCAACTGATGTTTTGTTTGTTTGGTGGGTCTGACTCACATTGACAGTGTCATATCCAAAGGTACCATAGAGGCTTCCGGCTCCGTAAGGCAGGTAGAAGGTTTGTCCTTTGGCAGAGTAGGTAGAGGACTGCTGGGGGTTGAACTTTGTGTGTGCGTCTGTGAATTACATGGTTTGGAATTATCTCTGGAGCCATGTCAACAAACATGTCCTCATGCCTCACAAGTCTTTTGACACTAATAGGTCAATTTCAATCTAACACATTGCTGATGCTTCTTGAAAGACTGACCATTTTTACTGCCATGCCTGTAAATTTACAAAAACTCTAAATCCCATAATGTAAAATATGTAATCTCATGGAAACGCGATGACGTGCTCTGCACGCTTGGCCTATTTCAGCTTTATGTCTACATGCTGAATTTGTTAAGAGTGTGACAGATGAGGGATTTAGTAATGTAAAGCCTGTTGGTTTATACTCACTGCAGGCCTCAGTGGTACAGTAGACGGAGTCCACCCACAAGTTGGCAGAGCCGGTGTCAAAGAGCACTTGGAAGGACTGGGGGGGTGTTCCAATACTGATGGCGCCATAGTAGGTGGTCTGGGAATCACATTGTTTGAAGGTAAACAAAGAGAGGAACATAATAAAATAAAATGCAAACCCCTCAGCTTTAATCAAAGGGCTGTGTGTAAAAGTGCCGTTAAGCTAGGATTTCTTACATCAGCGTAGTTATTGATGTACATGTTGGCAGAGGTGGAAAACTCATCAGGCTGGTACTTGAGAGCTGGATCCTGGTAATGCAGCTCGATCCCCTTCTCTCTCAGGGCCTCACGCATAGACTTGTGTTTATGCATAGGGACCCTGAGGAAGAAGGAAACATGAAGAATTTTAACCTGATATAACCATCCTTAGCAACTTTAGCGGTATATCTTCAAAGTAAGTTTTTAAAAGTCACATAATCTCCTTACCTGACGATTCCCTCAGCAAGCACCACACAGGCGAAAACAGCAATAAGACACTTCATGATGCCTCCTGTCCACACAGCACTCCTGGATGGATACAACTCTGAATCTTAACAGGCTTTATATACATATGGTTATGCCCAAAGCAGCCAGAGTGTTATCAAAACTTCAGTCATATCAGCTCAGACAGGGTGACCCCTACAGGTCACCCTGTCAGGTCTAAGAAGCTACACACTTAATTTGCGCAACATTATTTAAATAAACACTGACTCAAATGAAGGCCACACTCCACAAACATAGAATGTAGGAGTAATGTAGTGGTGACATTAACTCATCACACACTTTTGAATAATTATTTCCCTTTTATTAAATGTAATGAAGAGGTATGATGAATGTGTTTATTTTTCTCTGTCTTTTAAGAAGTTGATGCTGAGTACTATTCACTTACTTTGAGATATTCATAACTTTTTGTAAGAGCATTCTGTTGTTTACGTGGACAATAAAAAAAAGGTTGCATTATTAAAACAAATTTGTCTATAAAATATAAATATCAACAGTAAGGTCAAGTTAAATAGTTTGTGTGGAACTGTAACTTTCCACAAATGGAAAATGAATGTTATATCAGGGCTTCACTATCAGTAGCACCTTAACCACACAGTTTAATCAAAAGCTCTTGTGTTGTTCAGCTTATCAAAACTTTTTATAGTGTTTGGATTTGATAGCTTTTATTTCTTTGACAAGGTTAAGCAGATTCAATGACAAATACAACTTATTAATGCCTGTTCATTGAATGTATTCTTTCTGCTTTGACTGGATTATAGTAATAATAACGTCTCCCCCAAGATTGGCTTTTACTTCCCCTGTATTTGCTGTCAATAGCACCTTGTTTTATATCAAGCAGACCAATAGCATGGGGGAACTCTGATTACAGTGCCTTTTAATGACCCCATTTGTTATACAATTAGATTAAATCAGCACATTCTCATTTTCTCCATGGGATGAATGACATTGTGTACACAGGACCCTATGTGGCACAGTGATGTAAGCTTGCATCCATACGTAATAGGTGGAGTGCCCCTTTCCTATTGGGAAAGCTGCAATGCAGCATTTCCTTATACCCATAGTGATGTAGGGGCTGTAGAACAGAGATCCTGCTGAAACTAATGGAGCAAAGATGAGCAGAGCCTAATCAAGAACAACAGTTACAATGCCACAGTTCATTATAGATACATATACACTCCCCTGCTGGCTTTCTGTTGCTGTGTATAGAAGTTAAGGAACTCTGGTGTAAGAGGCAATTGCCAATAATTCACTTTCAACTGTTATATCATCCACACTTTATATGATGAAATTCAGTTAACTTTATTTGAAATATTGCCATTACCTTGCAGCACTGTGTTAGTGTTATCCCATCTTGTTAGTGGAATGAATACGAGAGGACAAGACAGAGGATGTGGGTGTGTATCTGTCCAGTATATGGGACTCAGTCACATATAGACAGTGACAGGCAATGACATACAGCAGGTCTCAATGTGTGGGCATAAATCAATGAGATATTCCCCTCTGGAGCGCTAAGTAATGAAACAGGCACTTTGCAGGTATAAGAATTGTTCTTCACAACATGTACTGAATATACTGTCTCTCATGTGTTTCCAGACCATCCCACGACATCAGCCTGGAGGAGTTTGATGATGAAGATCTCTCTGAAATCACAGATGACTGTGGGATTGGACTCAACTATGACTCTGATCCGTATGAGAAGGTGGGGCCCCTCCTTTGTTCCTATGTTGTTTTCTTTTATGCAAAAGTGACCTTTTATAGCATATTGTGTGACAATGTGAATGCAAAAACTAAACATGTATACACTGCAACTTATTTCACTGTTTGCAAACTTTAAATATAAATATTGAATGAAAATGAGCAAAAAAAATTAACATTAAGAGGACAGAAAAAATGCTGACTAGGTTTGCATAGCTGTTGTGTGTTGAAAACTGCTTATTTTCATATGGGTTATCTTATGTAAGCATCTCTTTAGCTTTTTCATCCAAGCTACCAGCATTGCAGTTAACGCACTAATGACCATAAGCCTCAGATATTCACATTTTTTAAACCTGGGATGAAATGAATACATCTCCTGGCTATGATTAACATAATTCTCTATGTACTCTGATTATCAGAATTGTTGTAAATCTGAGCAAACAGCATACATTCACTAAACTCCTTGGCTTCTCTACTTGGCATGTTATAGAAATTATAGTACTTCCACTAAACTTCCTTTTCAAGTGACTGCTATGAAGCATATGCAAATAATTGAGTCATTAGCTGAATCATCCCACATGTCTGACCAGCTCAGACCTTAATTACAGAATTTCTAAGAACTATTATCTCATATCCTCTCTCTTTTTCTGCACTTCTCATTTCTCCATCCTGTGGGATGTAAATGTTTAATGCTGGTGGCGTGGAGCCACGGCTGCAGCAGAGGGTGGGTGACCCAATGCAGTTTGCTGCTATGCAGAGACAACCTCCCTCCCTTACTCCCTCCCCCCCTCCAATGTGTCTTCCCTTGCCTCCCTTCCTGCTATGCAGAGTGTTGCTCGGAGACAGAGCTCAGATTCCCTCCCCCTTGTTCTTCTACCGCCTCTCCACTGCCTTTCCCCCTTAAAGCTTTGCTTCCTTTACTTTCTCCCTCTCTCTTTCTGCCAGTGACTGTGAACAGGGAATTAGCTCAGGGATAGCTGTTTCTGAGGGTTAAGCTCTGGGTATAAATCTGCGCTAGATATTTAGCTTCCTCCACTGTAATCCACCAACAAAACACATACTGGGTAGCTAGCCAAAGGCCTTCTGTATCAAAGCTGTGTTCACATAGACCTCCAGAAAAAGACATAATTTAAAGGGTAGATGTTTTGGAGAGGTCAAACGGTAGCAAACCGTGCCCTCTTCAAATTCTCACACACATCAAACACATCAGCAGAGGCCCTGACTGCTCTCTTCACAAACAAGACAGCGCAGGGCAGAGAGCGTCGGGCCTTGTTTCATTACATCATTGCCCAGAGGCAGTAATCTTGCTGACATGGGATGGATAGGACAGACACCCAGTTGCCCTCTGTTTGTTTGCGTGCACATTTAGATAACAGAGAATGAAAGGCGAGACAGAGAATTTTGTGCACAGGGTATTTCACATGGTATTTGATTTTGTCTGCATCAGTAGGATGGTTGACACCCTGTCAGCTCATCAGCAGCAGCAGTCCTTCCCTTTTGTGTCGCACCCTGCTGATGAGGAGAGAGGCTGCTGTTTTTTATATCAGTTAGGGATTCAGCCATATCAGGCAGTATGTTTTTGATGTTGAGGACAGCCAAACTAAACAGTGAGATTATCCTCCACCCCCAATCCTCGGCTCTGATTAATTCCAATTTGTTATGGGGTTCAAGTCTTAATCTGCATAACCCTTTAGATCAGTACTTAGCCTTTGTGACAGACACACACAAATGCATGTGAACAAAAACAAATAGACACACCCACCATGCCTTACTCTGTCATCCTGAGCTAAAGGCAGGCAATTAAGAATCGTTCACATCGGTTTGTTATGAAATTCATATTTTATATTTCTGAGGGAATGGTAATTGCGGCCAAAAAAAAAAAAAGCCATAGCATTTCTGGCTCAGGCTGTCCTTTCCTACTATCCATGATGTCAGAGGGGATTAGGTTTGACAATGTGTTTTCGACCATGTGATCTGTTTTTCTTTTTTGACCTTTCATTTTTTAAGTCATCATATCATTATAGCAAGACCACAATGGATGCAGCTCTCCTTTTTGTGTCCGAATCGTCTGACTCCCTAATAAACACCAAGGCGCCCTGCCGCTTGCTGCCTCGTCTCGCTCCAGATTCTTCACATCCTGTCTCTCTAGCATCCATCTCTGTCTCTCCAGAGCGAAGATTGAACACCATGAACACATGCATAATTCAGTATGTGACAGAGAAATGGAGTCTGTGTCTCAGCTGTGTTGCTAGTTTGAAATGTGGAAATGTCTCTGATAGATGAACGGCCATCACTCACTAGGTGGTCTAGGTGTAAATGGGAGGCTAATCGGCATCTGTCATACACTCCAGCATTAAATTCAGCTAAGCTACTTTTGGAAAATTGTCATTATGAGGGATCACCAACATTTAAAAATAAAAAAATAAAACAGAAGCCAGAATCATGATGATCACAACTACTTACTTACCAGCAGGAGAGCTTGTTTGCACAGGTTAAGTCACAGGGCTGGATGGGATGTCCTTGGGAACTGGAGACCACAAGGATCGATTCTCGCCAACAGACAACTGTTATTTATAGTTCTCTCTTTTTCTTAAAGCCTGCCTGTCTGTCAGGTGCCCTGGCTGAGAAAGGACTCTTGACAGTGCAGATTATTCTCCTTGGCAGATGTGGCATTTTCACAACCTTGCTGATGGATCTCTGGATTTTTACACTGTCATTGGGTGACGATGAGGTCATATATCTCCAGTGATGTATTGTAATGGGTCAGTGTGAGTACACAGCATTGTGAAACTTGACAGTACATACAGAAGTGAGAATCCGTATAATGATCTATTGAAAGGTTTCTCAGCACACACACAATTCCTTTCAAAACTTTGTTTCACATTAACAGCTAAATTACAGAAAACATCGATATGTTAATGAGTTATATTTATGAATATTCATGTAGAGTCTGTCAGCAAAAGATTGTGTGTTGATTTTTGTTGCTGTGGCAGCAGAATCGTGTTTGATGGTTGAAAGGGTGAGCTTTGATTCCTCCATTAAAGAGACTGCACTGAAAGGCAGAGAAAGTGCTGCGGTGTTCAAACTGCCAACCAAATAAATCAATGCTTGTGTTTGCATTGTCAAATTAAAAGTAGGGAAGAGATCAGAAAAATAGTATAGTGCACTCTGCGCCTGGTAACGATGATGTAGCAGCTTATTGTAATATTAGCATGAGCAATGTTTCCTGCGCAATGTTTAGGGCTCATCAGGGAGAGATGATGTCAGCATGATGTCACTGTCGGCTCCGTAAAGTTAAATTAGAGAAGCATGGGTCAATATGAACATGTCATTATCCCACAGTTATCTATATTATTTCCATAAACAATTAGATCAGCTTTAAACTCTTAAAAAGGAACTAAGACATACTGTAATCACATTACATTTAGGTAAGAAACTTATATTTTGATTGTATCAGCGATCTTTGGTAAATGAAAAACAAACAAAATATCATCCCTTGGTGTAAGATTATACAACTAATACAACTTGTGACAGACATTGCAATTGCCTCATCTTCCACAACTAGCAGACATTCTGAGATTTGTGTCAGTAATCTACTTAATTGAGCTTTGCACCACCATTAAACCTTGTATCTGTCAAATATAACGGCTACACAGCAACACTTTTAAGCTTACGGAGGTGCGGTCTATTAAACCTTAAAATCATTTTGTCCACTCCTTTCCAGTAAACTAGCTGAAACCTGAGAGACGTCTGATTGATCCATTCTCGTTTCCTTGCCCCACCTATGTTTTTGTTCATCTTTCACACATTATCTCTCCTGCCTTTGTTTTCAAAACAGTCCATCCTTATGATTGTTGTCCTGCTTTGTGCAAGGCTTTTGCAGAGTGACTTTGTATTAAGTGACTTAATTGGTTCGACCTTTTCACCTTTTTCTTTTTCCTGGGGAGGTGGTTATGTTGCTGATGCTGAGGGCTGCACCTACCTGCTCTTTTTCTTATGTATACAAACACACACACACACACACACACACACACACACACACACACACACACACACACACACACACACACACACACACACACACACACACACACACACACACACACACACACACACACACACACACACATACACACACAGAATATATTCACATGTGGTTATGCTAAACAGAACACACCCAAGGCTGCAAAAAAAAAAAATCCTATCAGCAAAATGTACTGTGGCGGTTTATGTTTGCAGAGTTGCCAACTACAGTGCTTTTATGTGTGTGTCTATGTTTTACAAATGCCCTCTGTGTAATCACAGAACATTGTGTTGCATGCAGTCCATCTGTGCTCTCCTTGTTGCATTCATCTTTTGGACAGGCCTGTTCTTGGCAAAGCTTTTAAAGGAAAAAGGACATAATATTTTGCAGTGCCGCTTTTCTCCTTTTATTTGTGTTGGCTTACTACGTAATAGTTTTCCATTTGCTTTCAGAGCAGGAAATGCTTTAATGAGTCTATATCAAATATTCTGAAAGTATTAAAACATAAAAGTCCCCCTTCTCTTTTCTGGCCTTAGGATTCCCTCATTCTGGAGAAGAGTGACATGCACCACCCAGTCTGCTCCTTCCAGGATGACTTCCAGGAGTTTGAGATGATTGACGACGAAGATGAGGATGATGAGGATGATGAAGATGATGAAGATGAAGAGGTTGACCCTGATGCCCCCCCATCCCCCTCTGCCTCGCCTCCTCTCTCTCCTACTCTTGGCACGCTTAAGAGCAGACCCACTACACTGAACCTCACCACTGCTGTGTCACAGGTTAGCAGCCTGAAGCTCTGCTCCCAAACAAACACTAATGTTGATTATGCACAATTCTTACTCTTTGTCATATTTCTGTTCAACTTTGTTCAATACCTTTCCTCTCTTTTCATTAGGATTCATTGAACAACAACAGCAGTCTGTCCCCAAAAAAAGGAAGCTGGCAAGACTCTTTACGGAAGACCTCACAGGGTAAATACCTGAAGAACTTATTATTACTTATTACTCCGGCCGTCACTCACCGACTCAGTCACCGAAACTCTCATTCACGCCTTCATCACCTCCCGTCTGGACTACTGCAATGGTGTCCTGTCTGGGCTGCCCAACAAGGCCCTAGACAGACTGCAGTATGTCCAGAACCCAGCTGCCAGGGTGTTAACGCACACCAAGCCCTGGCAGCACATCACCCCCATCCTCAAGAAACTCCATTGGCTGCCAATCAAACAAAGGATCTGCTACAAAATCCTTGTCCTCACCTACAAATCACTTCACTCATTGGCACCCCAGTACATCACCGACCTCCTCCAGCCGTATTCCCAGTCACGGTCCCTGCGCTCCACCAGCAAGGACTTACTCTCCACTCCTCGCACCAGACTCAGAACCTTTGGCGATAGGGCTTTCTGTGTACTTGCCCCTACCCTCTGGAACACTCTGCCCCCTCATATCCGTTCTGCCACGTCTCTTACACAGTTCCAAAAGCACCTCAAAACACACCTCTTCTCTCTTGCCTATCCCACTTTGTGAAGCGACCTTGGGTATTATGAAAGGCGCTATATAAATCCAAGTCATTATTATTATTTTATTATTATTATTATTATTATCAGTGGTACATTTGCGTGTGGACTATGAATTGTGTTTTTCTTATTGTCTGCCATGCATGATACATCACAAAATATTATACTTAATTCGACTGATCATAGATATATAGCCTGCATCAAAGATTTATTAAAATTATTTTCAGTATTATACAGTATTATATGTAAATATTATGTAGAATTTTAACATATAATACAACAAAATAACATATCCCTAAATTCAACAGAATGTAATAAAGGGGTTTTTTGTTTAATTAAAATGGTATGGATTGGTTCTAGTGTTGTACTTTGAAGGTACATTTAAAAAAAATCATGTATGCATGTTGATAACAAGCTTCTTTACACACTGCAGGTATTACTTTCAAAATGAATAACTCCTATCCCTCCAGGTCGTCTGTCGCCAACCCACAAGTGTCTGGAGGACGGTGTACCTGTGACAGGCCAGTGCCCAGGCTCTCCAGTTACCCAGGCACCAGGGTCTCAAACCAAAGGTACTCCCCCAAAACAGACTGGGGAGGGCGGGAACCCCCAATCCCCTCACAGGCCCCTCCTCTGCGACATGGAGGGCAACAGGCGGGAGAGGCCCGAATACGGTAACAAAAAGGCCAATCCCGCAAGCAGATCATTCCATAACCATCAGTGTCGTGTGGTGCCGTGATGTGAAATGGAGTGACGTGAAGTGAATTTGACTTGTTCAGTAGTACATACAGTATGTTTTTACACTTTCATGTTGATTCTTACAGTCCCATTTGCACATGTCCACTTTAGGGAATTAAATGAGTATGCTTCTGATGAAGAGATGACTGAACTTGCTCATCCCTCACCCTCTTTTTTGAACTTTGAAAATGTCATTTCCTTCATTATTCCAATTATGTGCAAATTTCTTTGCCCCCACAACCCTTATGACATGTCACCTTTCTGTGTTTGTACAGTATATTTTACACAATCATCTTCATTACTTTGTCATATGATATTTTCAGTGTCTTATGGCCCTTCTTGTTTTTCTGCACCTTTTTTTTTATCTCTGTAGGGTCATTTGGACAACACAAGTCCCACCCTTGTCATGGTGATCCCACTGAGCAAAAGGCAGATCCCTCGATCCAGAAGACCAGAGCACCTTCTGTAGATGAGCACTCCCAGTGTTCAGACACAGAGGTGGACCACGATCTCAACAGCGACCACAACCACAAACACTCAAACCGACGTGCCACCGACACTTACACAATCACAAGTGAGTCAGGTTTGGAGCCAGAGAATGACTTAGATCTGGATGGGACCAGTCGTTGCTTGTCATCCACTGCCCCCATGGGAGTCAATGATGGTGCAGATACACCCCTGTCTGATGAGGAGCTGGAGAAGGACTATGATGTGGAATTTATGTGTAAGGAGACCTACGATATGGTGTGTAAGGAGAATCGATGTTCATATGTGGAATTCCCCTCAATTGAACCGACCTCCTTCTCTAGCTATGTGTCCACCAGTCGTTCAGATGCAGCAGTTTCTGCCATGGAGGCAGCAGGTAACGACTCCACCTCTCCATCGTCAGACCCAGGGATAGCAGATATGAACCAGCAGGGTTACATGACTTCAGACCAGGATAAGGACCTAAGCTCTCCTGGCTCTGACTCTGACATTGAAGGGGAGCTTGAGGCAGCGTTTGTCTGTGGAGGTCCTGTGGTCTCCAACATGATCTCCTCTATCTCTGAGACAGAGCTGGACCTGACAAGTGATGACAGCAGCAGTGGGCGTTCGTCTCACCTCACCAACTCCATTGAAGAGGCCAGCTCACCTACATCAGACCAGGAACTGGACCTGGATACAGAGTTAGAGCAGGACAGTGGTATTATTGGACTAAAAACGTCTCTACTGCTTGGCCAGCCTGACCCAATCAAAGAAGGTTCTAATCTTCCCTCTCCTTCACCTCTACCCTCACCCACTCTTGCTACACCATCCCCTATTGACTCACCCTTCTTACCTCCTGAGCCCTACGATGATGGTCAAGCCCTGATGGGGCTGCAGAATGTGGATGATGAGCAGTCTTTTGAGCACCAGGCTGACCCCGATGAGACTCTGCCTCCCACCCAACAATCAGAATACAGTCTGTCCAGACAGATGGTGCTGCAGATAGAACCAGACCACAGTCTAGAGAGCTTCAAACGCTCCTTCTACCTGCCAGTGGGACCAAGGCTTATGCCCAATGCAGATGAATATGACGGAACCAGTGAAGGTGAGTCTGACTCAGAGAGCGAAGATGAACTGAGCGAGAACTCAGACTCACCGTGGCTGCTCAGCAACTTGGTCAACAGGATGATCTCAGAGGGCTCGTATCCCATCAGTTGTCCTGAGGACTGCTTCAAGAGGAAGGTGTCTGTGTCCGACACAATCTCACCATCCTCAGACATTGGAGAGGGAGATAGTTTCAATGATGAGGACCAAGAGAAGAAGGCAGAGATGGATGGATTAGATGAAGAACAGAAGGAAGGTAAAGGGTACAAAAAGGACATGAAGAAGCCTGGAGAGAGGAGGAAGAGCACGGAGCGTTGTGCAAACAACGGGAGGGGAACCACAGATGTAAACCCCTTGTATACAACAAAAGACTCTGAGAAGAACTTCACAGACAAACCATCTAAGAACATTAGGAGACAGGAGGATGACCAAGAGCCAAATAATGACTTGATGATGCATGAGGGAAGGAAGGAACTGGACTCCCCGAGCCTCAATGAAAGTGTGGTGAGCGACAAAGACGAAGGACGAGAGACTGAACCCAGGCCAACGAGCCGCTCCTCAGCCTCTCTTGAGCGTATCACCGAGGTTAAACACAGCCTGACACTGGACATACCGACCACCCAGACTAATCGCTGCTTCAGCCTCACTTACTCTACAGACAATGACGAAGAGGAGGATGATGGAGATGCTTACCCTTTCATGGGTGACATGAGGAAGCAGTCCTACAGGGAGAGTGACTTAGAGCTTGACAGTTCACCACCAATTGATTCCAGTGTACAAAATCATCCCTTATCTGACCAAGAACTCCCACTGTGTGAGAAAAATCTGTCTCTGAGGCAGACGAACGAAGAGGATGGACTGGCCTATGACTCAATGAAGTACACACTAGTTGTGGACGAGAATACTACGCTGGAACTAGTTAGCCTCAGAAGGTATGCTCTGATAGTCTGTGCAATGTATGAAATCGAAGGAAAAAAATGGTGTATGTGTGTCTTTGTTTCAAATGAACAGAACACATTTTATATTATTTACTTAATTCTACTTTAAGAGGTAATAATATATAACATAACCTTGATCAAACTCTACTTTCTGTAGCCGTCTAGTTGTGAATCAAGCATTTGAACACAATAGTGTCTGGCCCTAAATTGATATTTTAAACGGACAAATCTTGTCCTCTCAGATGCACATCCGTTCTGAGTGATGACAGTGAGCTGTCCACGCTATGTGATGACGACCCTTTGGAGACAGGACAGGTGAGCTTCTGTCGCGATAATGAAAAAGTGAGGCCAGAACTTCTCAGTTCTTCTGAGGACTCCTCCCCTGAAGCTGATCTCCCATTCTCCAAGAAGTTCCTCAATGTGTTTGTCAACAGCACCTCCCGCTCCTCAAGTAAGTCCCACACCCTTTTGGTAAACTCCCAGACACGTTCTTGCAAAGATGTCAATTTTAGGGATTAAAGGAATGGTCTGACATTGTGGAATTACACACAACATGTAGTCAATTATATAGCCTACAGGTCATAGCCCAGCAACATTATTGCTAAACATTTTGCCTCAGGGTCCTTACCATACATACACTAGATTTATGTTTAACACATTGCTGTCAGCATGGTACAGTAGCTTGTGATCTAAATTTGAGAGGGAGCCCACAGAAGAGCTAGGGGAGGGCTCTGCTTCCCAGTACATCAATCAGCAATCAGTACTCTAGCATCAAGATGTATGTCCCTAATGAAGAGTGATTTGCATAATGAAAGGCTCATTGACAAATCTAATTACCTTCCAAGTAGACTTCCTTGCAAAAAGTTAATTTAAGAATATACCACCAACAAATAACTACAACCATACAATAATGTATTTTATTTGAGACATTTGGACAAGGTAGATTTCAGGTCACCTAAACAGTCTTATATGTGTCTGCTTTCTAGGCACTGAGTCTTTTGGACTTTTCTCCTGTACCATTAATGGAGAGGAGAGGGACCAGACACACAGGGCAGTCTACAGGTAAGACAATCTAAAGCACACTCATTCTTGATCATGGGACAATATATGGGGCAATGTGAATTACATTGAAAATTAGATCTGTAGATACATACAGCCAGGTTGTAGAAACATAATGGTAAGAAGGATTGTCAATGCCATTAGCTCCAGTTTTCAAATTGCCCTTTTATGTCTAGGAGAAACCATCTAGATGAAAAAAACTATATTTATTTAAGGTGACACTAATTATGTTAGGGAGGAGGGCAGATGTCCAAGCTACAGCTGGGGCCGAGAGCTGCAGGGCGGCCAGTGATAATCACATCAGCCACCTGCTGTGTCTCTGCTTGAGTGTGCGCAAGAGTGAGAGAGAAGGCTACATGCTCCTTAATTGTATATACATTTACATAATGCATTTGCTTTGCCATTGCTCTCTTTCAGTAAGTACATCCCCCTAATAAGAGCACTTTGTCTCTTTAATATCAACTCCTTTCTTCCCCTGGTCAGCTGTTTTCTCATTTCTATATCTCAACTCCCCATGGGAGTCACCCAAAACCCATCAGATGCTTCCTGATCAAATTAACTCCAGTCTAAAGGTTGCACAACAGCAGGGAAGCCATGCAAAGACACAACGTTTAACCATTTTCATTTGTCTCTCTGCTGCTCTCTGCAGGTTCATTCCCAGACATGCAGATGAGTTGGAGCTTGATGTTGATGATCCTTTATATGTGGAGGAAGAAGAGGATGACTACTGGTACCGAGGTTATAACATGCGGACAGGGGAGAGAGGCATCTTTCCCGCCTTCTATGCCCATGAGGTCATAGGCCAGTCTAAGGAGTTGTTGGGTGAGCTGAGAAATACATCATCTGTCATTTTCTGCATCTCAGTGTGAAGGTCAGAAGAATCAAATGCTCTGTATGTATGTGTCTGTAACCTAACCTGTAGGAATGAAAAGAAATCCTGCATGGATCGAGACTTTCAATGTTCAGTTTTTGGGGTCAGTCGAGGTGCCTTATCACCAAGGCAACGGTATTCTCTGCGCTGCCATGCAGAAGGTAAGTTAAGTGGAAAGCACATGCCCAATCACAAACAAACATGTATTCACCATTAAAGCATATTTGTTTTGACACAAAAATATCTTCTGTACATAAGATTGCAATATCAAGGAAACGGACGGTACATGTGCGGCCTCCTTCTCTGTGTGAGCTGGAGATTAGCTTGCAAGGAGTGAAACTGATCATGAGCCTGGAGGATGAATATGACGCCCTTGATGAGGTATGTAATTTACATTAACTTATAAATTACCCACATACAGATCGATCATTCCTTTATTGTGAAATATTGTTGCATCGATGCTTTGACGGTTATGTCTTGACACCTTTGTCCCCGCATCTCTCTCTTCCTGTAGTATGACAGATGTAGTCACTTCTTCCAGATGAAGAACATCTCATTTTGTGGATGCCATCCTAGGAACAATTGGTAAACAAACACATTGGGTTTCTGTCCTCATGTCAACATTGTTTAGTGTGACTGTTTTCATCATATTGTTTTCTTCTCTCTGCAGTTATTTTGGCTTCATCACTAAGCACCCGATGCTGAACAGATTTGCTTGCCACGTGTTTGTATCCCAAGAGTCTATGCGACCTGTAGCAGAGTGTGTTGGGTGAGTCCAATTCACATTATCACATCACTTACAATACATAAGAATTACAAAGGCACACTAATGACCAGACCACCTAAAGCATGAACTATTTATCGATACATCATATTTGAACTACTCTATGATGTTTAGCTTCTGAAGTCTTATCACAAAGTCCTGGATGAGAGTGCGTCTTTACTACCAATCACTCTTATCTGTAGCTGGATAAGTGAGCAGTGATCTGGGTCTATTTTGCACTATAGCCTTTTATGTGTGTGCATGTCTGGGAGCTTAGTCATGCCGGATTCCTACATATTGAATTTCAATAATTAAAAATAGATTGTTTAATGTTTCAAGGTAAAGCAAAAGCAGGCAGAAGCGTGGGGCTGCAATTTTGTTTTAGATGAATCTGTTCTTTTCTGGTATATTACTGTTGGAAAATAGTAGAATGTGCATATTCGTTGCTTAAAGACTTAGGTGATGTCTTTTAATGTCTTTTGTCAGTACAAACCCCCTAGATATTAAGGTCAATATGATATAAAACTAAGAAAACTGAATATTTGAAAGGCTGAAACAGCATTTCCTATGATTTTTGCATGAATTACTGCATCCATCATCAAAATATGTGTTAATCATTTTCTCTAATTCCATCAATCCATTAGTCAATTAATCATTGCAGCACAGCGTTAGGGTTGGGCAGAGCTTTACATCGCGCTTTGTCTGTGAAATAGACTAAAAACAAAGGCAAACCTTATGATAAAATAAAAAAAGAGTTGCTTTCAGGGAGATTGGTTCTATATTTGCTCTGGAAGCATTATTTGCCTTGGCACCAAACAGCCATTTCTTTGTAAATAGTCAGAACACGGCTGTGTACATTATGGTAATGCAATATGGATCAATAAGTAAGGCTGTCTTCTAATTGCTGGCAGGTTGATCTTTAGTCATCTGTTTGTCTTATCTGCAGACGGGCCTTCCAGGAGTATTACCAGGAACATCTGGAGTACGCCTGCCCCACCGAGGACATCTACCTGGAGTAAGCAGTGTTGCCATGACGACTGCTTTCTCTCTCTGCAGCTTGTGTATGATTATCGAGTTTGCCACCAGAGGGCGCTGTCAGTGGGGTCTTCTCTCCATTGTGTCCCTCTGAAACTGGGATCTTCATTTCTACAGTCTGCTAGGCATTTGACTGATTTCATTCATCCCTCTCTCTGTCTTTATTTCCATTATCTCAATGGAATGATTGCCTGTTTCTTTATCTTTTTCTATGATATAAAACTAAAACGCTGAGCACCTTTTTATTTTAAGGTTCCTCTTTTGAAATGAAAACAATATACCTACTACTGCTGTTTCACCTTTCAATGCATGGCTAGTAGGGTTACTGCACACAGACACACCAAGAAATACACATATCCAAGTGAATGGCAAGCAGCTCAACAATCAGTATGGGAATGGTGTAGAATCAAGAGGTTGGCGTTTAATTAGCTGTAAATATGTATTTGTTCAATATTGACAAACTGCTCATTTGATTTTTACTGATAGTGACATTGGAGCAAAGTAGAGAGAGTACAGTGAACTGTCCTTGGTCCAAGCTTACCCCTGTGTCGCGTTCAAGACGTAGTTTGTGTTGTAAATACGTATGTATAGAAAGTAGAAATACAGGCGCCTCATCCAATCTAATTAAATAATCCACGAACACTCACAGCTGAGACTGACGGAGCGGATTTCGATTTGTCATTTGTCAGTAACTGCAGGAGCAAGAGCTTTTACAATAATGACTTGTAATATACTTTGGATGTCATTAGCCCTGCAGATATTTAAGTCAGCTTGGATTAGGGGCAGTGAGTGTCAGCGCATTTAGGGTGATGTGACATTTTACCTTTGTCCTGTCCTCAAAGCTGCACTGCTTGCTGACCTTCACCGTGGGAAGCTTTCTCAGAAAATCATTCAACTGTTAAAACTGCAAATCATATATAGTGATTGATGTGACCTTCAGGTCAAACAACACTAATGCCCTCTGAAAAGCCATACTCTCACACCTCCGACTGATTAACTGTGTGTGACACTTTAGTCTCCGTTTTCTTTTGATTTGGCAGATTCAATGAGGGGAAAGGATTGAAAAGACTGAAGCGGTAGCCACGTTTAGTTATGAGGTCCTGCAGTGCGCTTACTGTACAGTGAGAGGGTCCTAATTATGGTCAGGGTATCACAGTGTAAACAAACCTTTGATAAACCATTAAAAGGGAGGTTTTATAGTTATGTAATTGGTTAGACTTCGATCTTGTTTTTTCAAGGATGATGGGTAAGAGAGATGGTCACAATTATTTATTGCTCTTAGTTTGGTTCAAAGGTTCAAAAGATCATTCGCACATTACACAATAACCTGCACTGGGGTTGTTGTAGCATACCATAGCTTACAGTCTAGCACCTTATATAGTGGAGGGGGTATATTTGAAAAAACAATGCACTCACTACAGGCTTCTAGTTCCCGACCATCCATTGTTCTTTCAGACACTGTTTAGCAACTTGTTCTGCTGCTTTAAGTCACAGTCCACCAGAACAAACACCTCAGTTCACTGTTGATATGGCAGGAAGGATGTAGGGTTGTTATATGTATCGCTGTCAGGTAGACTATGTATATACAATAGTGAATCTAAGATAGTGCTGTGTCTTTTATGTTGAGTATGTTATTAAATTAGTATGTACATTATTAAAAAGAAATTAAAGGAAAGATCACAAGCAGACAGAAACCCCTGAAATAAAAGAGAAACACATAAATATCTGTGATCTGCAATAATTTTTTTTCATTGTGTTATGTTTTTTCACTCGGTATCTGTCACATAGAAGGAACTACGGTTCCAGAAACCTCCTTAAGTCTCTGAAGACAGGCTTTAGCAGCACATTTAGGGCACATGTGTGAGATGTGACATCATTATTGTGGAAGCTAACAGACTACTGACCAATCTGCGGTTAGAGCTGAATAGTAAGTTATTCAGATGCCATTGAAACAACTATTACTGCATCTTGCCGATTATAGTAATCGCCTTTAAGCTCCAAGTGACCCATCTCTGATCTGTACCTATTTGCTTCTGATTCTGTTTTTCTATCTCGTTACAACCTAGTTAAACCCCCTTCTTTCCACACAGCTACACAAAAACAACCTCTGAGGATGATCTCGTCCCATATAGCCACTGAGACATACACTAACAGTTAAACCAAACTTTTGACTTTACTACAATTAACAAGATTCTTTACTGTATACCTAGAGCAAAACAGTATGTGACAGAACAAACATATCCTATCTTGTATCTTTAAAAACAAAGACTTGTAGAGTTAATCAAAATTCCAGGGAAAAACAAACAAAAAAATTACAAAAAAAATCAATCTGCCTTGTCATGGGTTTGGTCTTATGAATAAAATATATGCTTGATGTCTGAAACCTTCATTCTTGTCTTTATTGTTCAGATCTCATGATTGCTTGTGTGTTTGAGATAGACTGCACAGCATTTTTATTTTTTAAATCACATAAAATCCATGCATCAATGCAAAATGTTATCATTATCAAGAATGTTGAGGGGAAATATGTTATAATAAATTAATGGTTAAAATATGCATTAAAATATCCAGGAAATGTATACACTACATTCTTCATCTTCTGAAAAATGAAAAATCTTGAGGTCTAAATCAATGCTTACTTTCATTGTTTTCCCAAATTGTCATTATTACCTGGATTTGTCCCATCAACACTTGCAGCAACTCGGCTTGGGGCTACACTGAGGATTGCAGCAAGGCTCCAGGTCCGGGTCTATTCCTTTTGATATCTGGCTCTCGCCGAACACCATTGATGCCTCAAACTGCTCCTTGATTTTTATAATCTTCTGCAGCAGGGCTTGGAGGTCAGGTTTTCCAAACAGCGTGAGAGGGTAGTGCTCTGAGGGGTCGGCCTCTAGGTTGAAAAGAAGAGGGGGATCGTGTGCCTTGAGGACTGCAAATACTGGGCAGTCTTGGTCTGGAGTTGTACCACTGTGTGTAGCACCTGATGAACAAACATAAACAAACATGACTCATAAATAATTTAATTCTGACAGTGATTATGCTTCTGGACATTTCTATTTTTACTGTTTCTAAAGGCCAGCTGTACCTCGTGTATAGAAGTGGGCTTTGTACTTCCCTAGCCTGAGTGCAAACAGGCCATACATCTCACTGGGATCTGTGGGGTAGAACATCATGGTTTCCCTTTTACCCTGCAAAAGAGTAGGTGGATATACAAATGAAAACATTGGCTTGGTTTACACATTATTTTAATCTCTACACTGTGAGCCACTACCTTCGCTTGGTTGATAAGGATGTCTGTCATATCGACTCCGTCCAGCTTCACCTGTGGAAGTTTGGCTCCTGCCAGACGTGCCATAGTGGGGAGGATATCTAGAGTGCTGGCCATCTCATGAGTCACACCTAAAGAGAGGCATACGGGGGGGGGGGGGGGAAGGCAGCATTCATTAAAGGCAAAAACGTATGGCCTTCAGTTAGTGTGTGTTGTCCTGTTTTTTGCAGTGTGTTGCGGCTTTCAGAGCGATTCAGCATATTGAATTGGCAACCATCTGCCAAAGACCAGTGCATTCTTGAAATGGATGAAACGATGGTAAACAGTAAAGCTTAGTAAATGTGACTGAAATAAGCAAAACGGGAAAAGGGAAATATACACTAAGTGGTTTAAGCTCTTGGTGTGGATGTCCAAACCTGGACTGATGGTGCCAGGCCAGAAGGCGATGGCGGGCTCCCTCATCCCTCCCTCATAAGTTGTGCCTTTTCCACACTTCAGAGGGCCAGAGTTTCCTCCACGGGACAAACGCATCAGTTCAGGCCTACAAAACAGAAATGAATAACACACCATTTCATAAAGGACAATAAATGCATTATCACAAGGCAATAATTCAAAGATATAGGGCAAAGATATAATGCAACTTCACCTTTGAACAGAACAAATATTTATCACTGTACCAATGCTATCATAGAGGGAGATATACATATCTGCACAAGACACTTTAAAAGCAACCGTGCTTTTATTTGCATGCTCTGTATAAACTCACAGGGTTAAAAAACCAACCCATTGTCTGAAGTGAAGAATACTAGGGTGTTGTTGATCACTCCTGTTTTCTCCAGAGTTGTCAGTAGGTTTCCTATTGTGATGTCAAACTCAAAAAGAGAATCTCCAAATTGGCCCCTTAAAGTACGCCCGGCAGCCTCCACTCCTGCATACTGGGGGTAGTGGGTGTGCTGTAGGAGGAAGTAGAAGAAAGTGTTAACCATCTGAATTGTTCTTATCCATCTACATGGGGTTAAAAAGATTGTGTTTTGTTTTGAAGAACTCAAATGGACATGGACATGTTCTACACATGTAAATACATTATCACAGAATGTTCTGTTGCTTACATGGGATGGATAGTAGAGAAAGAAGGGTTGTTTATTCTTTGCTGATGTGGCAATGAAATCGGTTGCAAAATCACTGTAAGATCTTTCCAGTTCCATGAAGTTGACTGGTTGCTGCTTGATGACCTCATTGTGCATTAGTGGGACAGTGACAGTACCCAAATCACACAATCCATAACACTTAATATCTGGAGGGAAACATGTCAGGTTCCAACAGGGACCCTAGGAAAAACAACAGGGGGACAACAAATATTGCAGAGAAAATCTTTCCATTTAATAATACTATCACAAAGTACCTCAGTCATTTTAGATTGGAGCTAAATGTATTCACACTGACCATGTCGTGGGAGTATGGGATGCCCAGGTAGTGGTCAAATCCCTGCCTGGTTGGAAGAAACATCCCATTGGCACCAACTCCTAAGTGCCACTTCCCTATGGCAGCAGTAGCATAGCCCAAAGGTTTAAGCACTTCAGCAATGGTGGTTTCATTCAGAGGAAGACCCCCTCTGGAGCCTGGGTAAAAAACTCCTGGGTAGACACCTGAGCGGGTTTGATAACGCCCTGTCAACAACGATGCTCTGAAAAGACATCAAAACAAGGCAGGGTTATTATTTAAAGAGGACATTTGCTCATTGTCCTATGTCCCTACTTGTATTTTGAGTTTATTTCGATTCAACCAGTTTTTTTAAAAAAACAAAATAATGCTGAATCTTAATTTGAAAAAATGCACATATAATAGAAGGTAAAATCTCCAGTGTAGTAATAATATCTGGTGTGTATTTGGAGTCACTGGGTAACCCAACATGAAAGCTATTAAAAAACACCTTAAATGATCTTTGATACAAGTATTTTTGGGAAATTCTTATCATAGTACATCCGTTATCCATAAACATTGACATATTTATTATCAGAATGTGCATGAATGGCCTTAACGGTAATTTGTTGATGGTCCCTAAGTGAAACCCTTTGGTTAAGAGCAAGGCTTGGATATGAGCTATCGTATGTGTCTGTGTAAATGAGGAACAATATGCCACAAGATCCGGATTGGATTTTTGTGAAATATCAAACCTAAAACTAACTCCACCACGGTGGTTTAAGACATAACATTAAACGTGACACGAACATTAAAAAAACGTGTGCGCAGAGATTAAAACACATTTGTTTATTGTCTTTTTGGGACATTCTCTCTAACTTACAAACAATGACATTACATCAGTCAGCGTCGGTCCTGCATCATTACAGACAACGTAGATACTATATGTTTTTAAAGGTAGACACCTGGACGGGGTGCAGACGGGGCTGGTGCAGTAGAAGTCTGTAAACCGGAGTCCTCCAGCTGCCATTCGGTCCAGGTTTGGAGTGAGAGAACTTGGATGGCCATAACAACCCAGGTCACCGAAACCTAAATCATCTGCAAAAAGGAGGATGAAATTCGGCGGTGAAGCCGAAGAGGTGCAAAAAATAAAGGTGCTTAAGAAGAAGAAGAAGAAGAAGAAGCGGATGCTATCCATTCTGAGTTATCCTGCATTTGAAGAGTCGGAGAACATCCGCGTCAGGTCCACCTCCCAAACCAAAACAAAACGTCACGTGTTCACTCGGGGGAACTGGCGCGTATATTTGACGTCACGCGGGGTTAGGAAATGTAGTCTTATTTTGCACCAGCCTAATGCATTGTTTTTTAAAATGAGGAAATTTGTGATGTTGCCTGTTTATGAGGAACAATGTGTACTCAATCTTTCCATATCCATAAGAAAGGTAGGTGTTTACAATGTAAAACATGATACTGGTTATAGACCCTGGTCAATTTTTTAGTATTAATAAGACATTGAAGACTCTCATGTCCTGTGACTGTGCTACTGTGTCTTTGATACTGTTGCAGGACAGACACAGTGTTTTTGCCTCTAGTTTTGTCTACCTCTAGTTGTTAGTCTAAGGGCCTGCTGCTGAGTTTCTGTCCTCTCTGGCAACCTCAGTTTCTCCCACTGATTCGACCTGACACATGTTCAACTGGGGAAAATAAAGCTGGTGCAGTGCTGCAGGACCAACCAGTCGATGAGATTTGATTTTGAGCTTTTTCTTTTATTTATTGTCTGAGTAGTGCGTCAGTAAAGCGGTCAGGAGAAGAAGATGAGGCTGCCATTTGCATGTAATATTTTGATGTGTGTTTGTATGAGGGAGAGAAAGAGAGAACTAGTGAGAATACAAAGATAACCCTATAAATTAGTCATTTTAATCAACTGTGTCTTCGATTTAAAGGGGATAAATAATGCTGATATCTGAAACGGAATCACTGAGAAGTTGGCCTACTGTTGCATTTCCAGCTCGTCCGATAATGGCTTTTTTCTTTGGTCCTGATGAATTATGCAACACACCCACTGTACCTTTTCACTAGTGTGTGTGTGTGTGTGTGTGTGTGTGTGTGTGTGTGTGTGTGTGTGTGTGTGTGTGTGTGTGTGTGTGTGTGTGTGTGTGTGTGTGTGTGTGTGTGTGTGTGTGTGTGTGTGTGTGTGTGTGTGTGTGTGCGTTTGTGCGAGAGTGCGTGTGCCTATTCATGTACACAAATCAGTTAGCTTGCGTGCTGTCCAGCATTCCTGTTTGCCTCAGGGTATCATTCATCTGGCGTCAGATGATAGATGGTTCTGATTTATTTTTTACTGTCACATCTCTCCACAGGACTGACCTACATTCAAACAGCTGTGTGTGTGTGTGTGTGTGTGTGTGTGTGTGTGTGTGTGTGTGTGTGTGTGTGTGTGTGTGTGTGTGTGTGTGTGTGTGTGTGTGTGTGTGTGTGTGTGTGTGTGTGTGTGTGTGAGAAAAAGATAATTCAGATAAAAGACATGAAGAGGCAAATGTTTCAAAGTTATTTCTGCAGTTGTATCTGCTTTTTCTTTTCTCCTGTTTGTCTTCTTTTTTTTTAATGCTGTAGGAATATCAAACTCACCAAGCCGTCCATAGATGATTGTAATCTGCATTAGCTCTGTACAAACTTAATGTCATGGGCTCCCTATAGCTAATCATCTAAGACCCTAAGCTCTGGAAACATCCCTGTGGGGTAACAACTTTTACCACAAGCTTGGAGGAGGGCTGACATTCCTTCTTTTCCATGGCAGGTTCTGATTTTAAAATCCCTAAAATAATTAATGCTCACTTCAGATAAAAGAATGAATCAATCATTGGTCCAGTAATGGAATACCTAGAAGTAGCATCATTAGCAAAATATAATTTATGATAATGACTGTTTAGGTTTTGCCAACACTGATGACTTGTGAAAGTGTTTGCCAGACAGCCCATCTAACGGACAAGTCTCATGGAGAGAAGTGGGGAAAACCGCTGTGGATAAATGACAGTCTGTGTGCTGCAAAGCCCTGCCTTCACCAGCATTCAGTAAAAGATGACTGCTCTGACCTTTACTGTGAGTAAATGAAAACTGTTGTCAGTGATAAACGCAGTGCCGAACATGTAGCTTGAAGCAGCTGAGGCTACACAAAGGTCCTCACCCCTGCCTGTGTGTATGTGTGTGCGTTGGGTATGAATATATGTGTGGCCATACGTCTGCCAAGTTTCAGTTGCCATGCTTTTTGCACAGGATGATGTTGCTGGATTTATTGTGGGTTGAAATTTGAGCATCTTTATGTAAGATGGATTGTCCTGTCAGAAAACTCCTCTGATGTAATGTCCCTTGACAGAGAGAGAGAGAGAGAGAGAGAGTGTGTGTGTGTGTGTGTGTGTGTGTGTGTGTGTGTGTGTGTGTGTGTGTGTGTGTGTGTGTGTGTGTGTGTGTGTGTGTGTGTGTGTGTGTGTGTGTGTGTGTGTGTGTGTGTGTGTGTGTGTGTGTGTGTGTGTGTGTGTGTGTGTGTGATTGTCTGTGAGAGTGTGTGTGATTGTCTGTGAGAGTATGTGTCTGAATCTTGGGTGGCTTTTAGCTTTGAACATCTGCTTTCACAACCTATGAGAAGGGGGTACATTTGTGTCTTTGTTTTTGTGTATGTGTGTGCAGTAAGAAGTGTGTGCATTTGCTTACAATGCGATTGCTTCAGGCAGTTGGAGGATGGTGGTGTGGTACCAAACAACACAGTAGAGCTGATGGAGAAAATGAATCCCACCATCCACGCTCATCCCTCAATACAGAAACAAGGAGAAAGGGAAACCACCTCACACCTGCAGGGACAGTCTCTCTCTCCCCACCTCTTCATCTCCCCCTCTTCCCCTTCTCCCATCTTTAGAAATAACAACTCATGCTCACACATTTCTGCACATGGTGTCAGTCTATTTGACTTTAAAATAGGCAAAGCAGGTAATACCTAATAATAGTCAAAAGTAAACAAGCAAAAATGGGTCCTTTTTCTTGTCTTTTGCTTGACATTTTTTAAAATTTCACACACTATTAACAGTCTGAACCTGTGACTGAAACTGTGAAGGGTAGTGCCGAAGTGTTTTCGGACCATTAGTCCATGTAAATCATTTCCAATAAGTGCAGGTAAACCTTTTGAGCTCTAGTGGGCGCCATTGGATCGCAGTTCCCTTCAACATTGTGCATGGACTGGTTTTAACAGTCCACAGACAATCTGTTTAATCTGATCTCTCAGGCTGTCCTACATGATACATTGAGCAGTAATAGGCCCATTGAGTGTTGATATGCATCTGTAGGCTGCAGCAAATGTGAAATTGCACTTCTGACATTTCTAGGCTGGGTAATGCTAATCTTTCAGGTCTTCATGTTTCTTCATGCAACCCGTTGCTTTCTTCCACTTCTCATAACTCCTCGTGTTGGAAATCTCATTTAATGCCCTCTGACCTTTTGTGTTAACTTGGAAATGACTTGTTTGAGAAGGTAAGAGGCAAGGTTTACGTAGGATAACTGAAACGATTACTCTGAAAGAAGATTAGATAGATAGATAGATAGATAGATAGATAGATAGATAGATAGATAGATAGATAGATAGATAGATAGATAGATAGATAGATAGATAGATAGATAGATAGATAGATAGATAGATAGATAGATAGATAGATGGATGCCTGGATAGATAGATGGATAGAGAGACTGATGTAAGTTATAGAAAAGGAGATAGAGGCAGGCGAATAAATTGGTGGATAATTCAGTGCCATGGACAGTTCTTAATACTTTGATTTAGCTCTGCCCTGACAGCAGAACGGTTTTAAATGAGCGTGTCTGCTATTATCTTGTCATCATGAAAATGCATTTTGAGCAGCATATACCACAACATCTTTGAAGTTGCTCCTGAGAGAAGATGAATAAGGGCAAACGTCTGTTGTTCATATCCAGCAGTTTTCAGTTTGGACTGCACAGACAAACTGCAATTCATTGTGATGAATACAAGCTATTAGACATAGTGTAGGAATGCAGTTTAAAAACAAATGAACACAATTTAATTTAGCTTGTAAAGCAGGATTACAATCAATATACTATGAAGACAGTTCCTTAAGGCAGTAGTGTACACATTTTGCAACAATCTGCTACATGGTATCAAGCAGTCTTTTCGATGATGAAAAGTCATTGTTATTCTGGCTTGTGAGCTGAGGGAGCAGTGTTAGAAAACATCCTGCCAAATAAACGGAGGTTCATTGGCACAATAGATTCTGGAACAGAGCACAGAATTATGCAATGAAATCTAACAGGCCTCTGTGGAGCAACATGAGCTGAAGAACTCATAAATGTTTGAGGACCTGCTGGGGTAATGTGTACTGTTGTTGACGTTCTCAGCTCTCACATTGAAGCTCTCATTGTACTAAACATGGGCAAATGTTCTCTTGAACAACACGTCACCTGTGCACACAATAACGATGAGACATTGCAGGAAAAATAAGCACTGCTGTTTCTTTTCCTTTTTTGCTGCACAATCACACACACATTGACAGTCTGATATACATCGCCATCATCAGAAACACCAGCTGCAATCCAGTTGACGTGTCCCTGTGTGATCCCTGCTTTCCTATGATGGACTACTGGTGGTAAGAGCAACTTGCTCTCATGAGCACTTCTTCCACAATTGTTGGGTAATATCATAAAGAAAGGAGGTATTGGTGGACCTTAAGCCAGCTGTCCTCCTCCATCTACCCTCAGGCTGTCGTCTGCTGCCACTCTGCAAAACTCCACTAGTGACTAATTCTGTTTCAGGCTGACTTCTGCCTCACCGCTGCTCTCGTCATGCAAACAAACGGGCCTGAGAGACACACAGAGATGACTCGAAAGGAATGGGCCTGCAAAGAGTAGGATCACACACACACACAAACACACACACACACTCAAAATGTTTCTGTGGCATTTCGTCGGGCTATGAGATAGCTGATGTTTGCTGAGAGCTTAGCTGAAAATATTTAGATGAGCGTTACACGAGATAAATGCCCAAAATGTTTACAGATATTAAGATTCATCATTCCTCCATCTACTGCTCAGCTCACCTTGAGATGTGCTTTCGCTCAGCTTGTCCTCAGGGACAAAACATCTCTTGGGTTGGATTGTAAACAACTCTGTCTGAATTTATTATCATCTTCCGCAAGTGTATAATCACAAAGACCAGTTCCTCATGTCTACATTTCCATATTCATGGGAATGCTGCTGTCGAAAGTAAATGGTAATTTCTTTCATTTTCCAATTTGAACTTTGCATTGTCATCATTTGTAATTGGAGCAGACATAGGCAACCTACTAAGCTGCTCCATAATCCTCCCCGCGGTTCTTGTGATTGATTAAAAAGAGTAACTGAGCACCGTGTGGATTTGATCAATTATGACTCATAGGTTTCCATACAACAGAAATTAGAGATAGCGACACTTTTTACCCACATACATATAACTTTGGTAAAGATTTAAATTGTTTAATTTGTTTTCAGCTTGCAGGACAAACTGATGTCAACCACTGATGAAATGCAAACAGAATATATTTCACAGCAGAAGATTTAAACAAGATTGTTAAGCCCTTAATTAGCAGCTTCAGTGCTTTGCTCAGTTACAGTATGTGAGCAGATCACTACTAATGACTTTGGTTGAACTAAAAGTAATGGATGCAAAATGCGTGAGCTGACTTAATGAATGTTTTGTCATTCCAGAGTTTATCTTGATCAGCTGTTGGTCCATGTGGCTTCCTCTGCAGCTCGTCCTTCAAGATCTGATTAAGGTAAGAAGTGATAACGTGCTAACACTTCACCTTGAAACACATCACAGGAGCAAAGGATAAAGTATGTATTAATAGCTTTTCTATTTACAGTATAATTTCCTTGCTCAACATTGGTACCACTACATGTTTTTCTTTTTCCTCACACAAACCACAAAACCCTACACCAAACCAGCAAAACATTAAACATATTGCAAATGAAAAGTGTTCTTGCAAAACTCTTTCCAAAATTGCGAGATTGTGTCAGACAAACCTTCATTATTTTAAAAGCAAACAAAGCACAGACCAAGCTCTAATAGTATTAATGAGAACTTCGTGTTGCTTTTTCTCTGTGCAGGTCAAAGCACCTTGTACTGAAGTTTTGTCATAAGTCACTCAAACAGGAGAGGAGTCAGAAGAGATAGAACCAGTAGGAAACCTGGACACACCCTAAGTGTGACACAGGTTGACCAATTAAAATGTTACAAATTAGGATTTGATCTTTTGTTATGTTTTCACAGATTTACAGTAGACCTTTTCCTCCTTGTCCTCATCACTATCTCCACCCTCACGTCCTGTCCAATCTAGCCTCCATTGTTGTCTATACCAAAGCTCTGATTTGGGAATGAACTCATTATCTCAAAGTATTTTCATCTTTTCTAGTGTGGAAAGGCAGTATTACAGCAATGTAGAAATCAATGTTTAGAGTTTTGCTAGAAGTGTAAAGCAGAGGACGTGGGTTCAGCTTAATACATTTGAGTGTTTCAGAGCCAGCGCTTTAATAAACACTGTTGGTGTGTCAGCATTTAGAAAATATCTGTAATTGAACCCTTTGTTTATCAGAAGCGAACTTCTAACACTTATACATTTTTTAAGCGCATACAGTTTTGTATTTGTAAGCTGGACTTATGCTTTCTTTTAAGTGCTTATTATGAATGTCCCTATACTGTAAACAGCATCCATAACCGTTGTACTGTATACACAATTATTAATGAATGATAACACAGTACAAAATACTTGTAATATATGAGAACACACAATTACAGTGTACAACATATTAATTCACTTTTCATGCAAATGCACATATATTTCAAAAACTTGTTTATGTTTTTCAATGTGGCTGAGACTTGAGTTTAAAGGTTGATGGTTGACTTTATAGTAGTATAGCTAACTAGATTTCCCATGTGCTTTTAGCAGCATCTCATGGCCTTGTTAAACTGATACATTTTGCTCAGGGTCACTTCTTCTTATCTTTTTTAATTGCTTATAAATCAGGGTGGTTAAAGTAGTGGTACTGTTTCTGTTTTAGTATTTCTATACTTCATAATGAGGCTCAGTGCAGTACTGTGCTGCTCATCATCCTTGTTACCGTTTCCAGTGCCAGATTGCTTTATTCACATTGAATTCAATTGTCGAGGAAGCAGGGAAGAGCTGTAAAGGATTTAACAAGTATAGCAATACAAAGTGTCTAATTACAGTTTTGACTCTGAATTAGCGTGGCAAGCTATTAGCTACGTCTGTTTGAGAGCTGAAACTCGCTCTCCTTCAAATGGGTATTTAAGCTATCACATTGCATATCAGCTCCCATACAACAATGTTCCCGGGGTTAGCCTCTGAGCAGATCTAGATCCTTGAATCAATTACCACTCCAATACCCACAAACCCAGATCCCATTTCTTGGTGTCACGCTCGATAAAAGCTATTCCCTGTCTAGCTACGCTGTCCGTCTCTCAGCTGAAGCTGTTTCTCATTTGTCTCATCTGATCCTTAAAGCGCTGGCTCTTTCACATTTAGTGTAGAGAGTCAGAGCTAGAGTAAGACAACCCCAGAATGTCAAAGTTGAATTTCGACTTTACCGGGTATCACATTTACAAGCTTTGAAACCATCACCATTTTCCTCTCTGCAGAAAGAAAAACAACAGATGAATAATAGGAATCATGGTGATGGCATGTAGTTACAACATTACACACTGTAACCTGTTTTTAATTCAATTAGATTGTAGACATTCAGCAAGAACCAAGAATATGGTATTCTCCACCTACACCAGCGATGCTGACTTTCTTGACTCATAATACTATTGCTGAGTCATACAATTACTAAAGCATTTGGTTCAACAGTCATTCAAGATTTATATGATTAAAAAATGTCTGTCCTTGACTGTGAGATATTCTGTATTGTTAGGCTATCCACTGAACACTGTTAAACCCTGTGCATTAAACAAAGCAAAAGTCAAAGACAGAACAAACAGCTTATTGATTTAATAAGGCTCTGATGTTGATACCTCAAAAGACCTCACATTTCATCCTTTTAGATCCAGTAACTACTTCCTTGGATATTCCTCAAGTATGCAATAATGTTGGCAAAACAATTTTCAGTTACTACACCTTTTAACTAGAGTGAACTCTTCACAGCTTAACTATTTGAGTTTATTCTTGATTTTGTTTATAATTCCCTGTTATTAAGTGGTTGTGCATATTGCTGTAATGCCATTGGTGTTTTAGTAAATGTTTCTTTCTCGCCTGTATTTATACATAAAGTGTACTTTTATATATCTTTTAATTTGCCTGACAACATGTGGAATATACAAAAAGAAAAAAAAAATCTTCCCCACCTGGCAAAAGGTAGCTTAGTTGCCATATTCACCATAAAGGTTGACTCAACAGCTCATACAACTGAAAATGCCCTTTTAGTACTTTCTACGCTTTAAGTACATTTTCTTTCAGTTATTTACAAAAACTGTCTGTTTAAATATTCTGCTGTTCAACAATTTCAAAAAAAAAAGATCAATAGTTGTCAACAGCAGGCACTACTGTACCCAAACACACGCGCACACACACACACACACACACACACACACACACACACACACACACACACACACACACACACACACACACACACACACACACACACACACAGGAGGTTAGTGCCGTGTTTTCCCTCCCCAAATTCAGCATCTACTTTTATGACAACAAAGTCTTACTTGGTCCCAGGTGAAACAGATGGATACGTGTATCTAGTTCTTGCTGCAAAATAAAACTGTCTTTTCGAAGAAAAGGAAAATAGTTTCACATGGGGATAAAGTCGTGATAGTATAAAGACACGCAAAAGAAACATATTCAAAGAGGTGGAAAGGTAAGGGGTGCATAAGCTTAAAGCGGATTAAAGATAAAAGAGGAAAAGCACGGCTGGAAATACAAATGTAATTCATTAAATAGTTAGAATTAAGGAAGTCATAGCCATTACATTAATGATTCAATTAACACCACATTTGCCTTAATGTTTCCCAATTTCAAACTAATACAGCTTCAAAACTTTAAAACATCCAGCCTTTCTCTGTCTCTGTATTGGATTTCTGTTAGCAGTTCTGCTTTTGCCTACCTCTGTCTGTACGAACAGCACTTTACAATGATCAGCTGAAATCAGTTGCAGCTTTTCTTGAAGGTGACCTTCATCAGAACTCGTCAGCATTGTTCCGTTTCATCATGAATATGTAAATGGTGTTTTTTGGCTCAATTTTAGATGAGATCAATTTGAGGCTGAGGAGGACTGACTCGTAGACTGTTAAATACCCAGAAATCTCATTGACATGAGTGACAGACGCGTCCCTTCTCAGGTGGGAGATTGCGAGGAATATTAGGATGTAGAACAGGTGTGTGTGTGTGTGTGTGTGTGTGTGTGTGTGTGTGTGTGTGTGTGTGTGTGTGTGTGTGTGTGTGTGTGTGTGTGTGTGTGTGTGTGTGTGTGTGTGTGTGTGTGTGTGTGTGTGTGTGTGTGTGTGTGTGTGTGTGTGTGTGTAAGGAAACTGTTACTGATAAAGATGTCACGACACAGCTTGAGAGTGGTAATTATAAGAAGTAAATCCTTTTCTCCCCCCTAGTTCAGATCTGGTTAATTGCCAACTAAAGAAATAATTTAGCTGACTTTCAAAGCAGAAAAATATACAGGGTTCAGATATTTACTGCACAGTAAATGCTGGATTCCTCTCTCACACACACACATACACAGGGCATTCCTCAATTATTAATGCAGGTGTGGATTACCTCTGCAGAGGAACAGTTTACTCATAGGTAAAAATGATCGGTTTCAATCTACCATCCCCATTTCCTATCTCCACCCACTTTCATCTCCATTGGACCCCCTCAGCCATATCATCCCCTTAAACTCTCCCAGAGAACCTTTGAACCTGCCTCATAATGAAACATGCCCACACACACAAACACACACTGAAAACTAATGACTGGCCAGTTGCTGAAAGGCTTGCCTCCTTCCTTCTCCCACAGAGGAGGTATTCAGACCCCCCCCTGCCTCTGTCTGCTGTGTCCTAGCCTGGCTAAGATCGGCTCAGTGTGTCTGTTCATCTCCCTTTGAATGGCCAGGTATTGTTTCACTAGCCAGGATCCTCTTACCATGGACAACAAAGAGAGGCCGCTATACCCTCACACACACACACACACACACACACACACACACACACACACACACACACACACACACACACACACACACACACACACACACACACACACACACACACACACACACACACACACACACACACACACACACACACACACACACGAAGAGGGACTGACAGAGTAGTTGGGTCGACAGCCTGAGAGAAGCAGTCACATTTTCCCCAGATGTCTGCCTAGAAAGCTGCAGGGGAATCAAGTTCTTTTAAGACTTTCAGAGGAGTATCTCCCTTCATGGTGGTTGGAGTTTCCTGCTTTTCATGTCAGAATCATTCTATACTTTTGTTCTTGAGTACATTTGTTGCTGGGAGTCAGCAGTGTTTTTCTCCTGCCCTGGTTTGGGGTCCATCTCTTCAGGTAGGACTGAGCAAAAGATGAATGAATGCTTATTGAAGTTTTTACTATAAGTGCTTTATTGACACATTGCAATTACTTGAATGTAATTACTGGATTTACAATCGTTACATGAGCATTTGAACTTTTTATTTTGTATATGAACTAAATTGAATTACGGAATCATCTTTAAATTACATTTTCACAACTAAAGTTCCTATTGCACATATGATACTGAGGTGGAGAAATCTCTTCTTTAATTTTCTCTTGTTCAGACAAAAAAAAGTAATAAGAGAGCTAGAAATTGGTCCAAAACACTTTCTGTTAAAGGCCACAAAGTTCATTAAGACATTGCATAGGATATTTAGGTATACAAATGAACTTAATCTTTACAATAAGATATTAAATAACATTTTATTCATGTAACTCTACTGACAACTACTATATCATCTTATCCAGAAGTCTAAAAACAATACGCTGCTATGCCTGTAGCATCAACACCAGCACACATATATGAAGGACTGTAAGTGCTGTATATGTTTATATTTACTCACAAGTATGCAATATTCAGGTAACTTCAATAAAGGAAGCAGCAGAATAATAAAATAACACTAGGCAATAACACAAGACAAAAAAGCATACATTCCCCACAAAACACTACAATATCCAAGAGTCGCTATTAAATCAAGGACACAAAAAACAAACAGTGAGAGGAACTGGATGAGAACCAATGTTTATTTTGCTCTAGTCGTCAGAATCAGGACAAAGTACAATAGATGAGATCGGCTATAAGGGAGAAAGAAGTGCTTTGCCATGACTTCCCCTCCATACATTTCTAAAGCTTTCAAAAGCTTTGGTTTATCTATAGCCCTTTTCTGCTGCTTTTCTCTCATGCCATATGTGATTTGACTTTTAATAACTTTGGGAGAAGTTAAAACTACTTAATCAAAATACATTATAGCTCGGAGGATTTTATGATGTAATTTGATAAGCTTTTTTTACTCAGAGTTATGTGTCACAACTTCAGATTACTCATTAAAACCTTTAGGGCAGAAATAGTGCTTGTTTACATGCACTGGTAAAAGGAACAGGTCTTCTCTGTGTCCTCTCCTGATGGCCTCGCTATGCTCTGTGCTTCTTTTCTCTTTTCATCACCGCTGCCCTTGGGGCTCCACCTCTCCTTCCTCTACTCCACCATCTGTTTCAATTAGCCGGAGTGCGGGGTGGAGCACTGAGGTCGATCACACATGCACAGTTCTGCATGTGCACCTACAGTGTAGCTCACAGCAGACAAACAAGACTCACTCTGTTCCTGTTAGGGGGAACGCTGTCACAGTTAAGAGCATGAGGCTGTCATTGTTATAAGAGTGCCAAGAGTATTAGTGGGATGACGGGACCATCAGAGAAGATCAGAGCAGAGATACAGACACAAGCATTGACCATGTATGCATTAACCAAATACCCTCACCTACTTACCTACACTTACCTAACTCCCTCTCACACAGATAGGACTTCGCTCCTCAGTGGAATCTATGCATATGAGTGGGTTTTTGCTATTTACCTTGAATGTGCCTCTGCATTTTATTTAGGTGTTCCAGTCCTGCAGAGATAAAAAAAATAAGAGCTACCAGGGGTTATTATTCCAGTTTTACAAACTAAATGATCAGTTATTCATTCAATCTAGACTTGAATCATGCCTTTTGCCACATATAAAAAAATAACAACTAATATAATTTGGTGAGTTTGTGTCTTCTGAAGTAGTCAGTATATCGTGTACGTTGACCTGTTATGTCTTTGGATAAATAAAGTGCTTTGCATATTGCGAGTGAATTTCTGGCTGCAATATTTGCACAGCTGAATTCTAGGTGGACATGTAGCATCTGGTACTGTCCTGCTTGAAGGTCCAGAGTTAAGAGATAGGAAGACTAAAGAGTTCTCAACTCAAAGAGGTTAAAATTGTCGCTCAGATCACTTTTTCAGTTAGGAACAAGAAGATAGTAATTATATATTAAAAGGTATGCTGTGCTGTATTGATGGACTGTTGTGATTTTAATAAGGAGATCATCTATTTGGTGGCAATTTACCAAGAAGTCCAGCAGTGGCTCAGTAAGTAGGGGCTTGGACTGGGAATCGTAGGGTCGCCGGTTCAAGTCCCCGGACAGACTTGAAATATGGAAAGTGGACTGCTACTTGGAGAGGTCCCAGTTCACCTCCTAGGCCCTGCTGTGGTGCCCTTGAGCAAGGCACCGGACACCTCCAATCCCCCCTCCCCATTGCTCCCCGGGCGCTGCACAATAGCTGCCCACTGCTCCTATACTAGGATGGGTTAAATGCAGAGGACCAATTTCACTGTGTGTGCTCTGCTGTGTGCATGTATGTGACTAGAAAAGAGGGTTTCATCCTCCGATTGTATGTCTAAGAAGATGACCACTGTTTCAATCTTCAAAACATGTACATACTGTGCCCAAAAAAAGATTTCTAACATTTCATGATTCTGTCTTTGCATGCAGTAGAGACTGTGTTAGCTACTAGCTGCAAGAGGAGATTAAGCTAAAAATTACTGTCAAAAAGTACATGCAATCAAGATACCACTGTGATGATCTTTTTAACAGTTGAGTGTTGAATTGGTGTTTCTTCCTTTGTTAACATACTGTAGGTCCAAATTTGAATTCTAAGTACCTTCATAATTGAACATGCAGTACAGGTCTGTAAGCCTGTGTTCCTGTTCCCGCATAGGAACAGACTTTTCAAGCCTGAATCAGTCTCTCTGTTCTCAGCAAATGACTCCCAGGCTGCTGGTAATGTAGTCATAAAGGTGATCAAAAGCATTTAGATCTGTCCATGTGTTTGCCCTGCAAATATTGCAAGGGTAACAGCCTCCTACGGAGGATTGTCTGTGTTTGACCCACATGCTCCGCCAGTGAAATAAAACCAGGACCTCCACGTTTGTGATTGGCCAAACGAATGCTGGCAGGTCAACAAATGGCAAAGGGGCCTCGAGGGATGAGTGATAGAGGATGTGATACCAACAGAAAAGAGGCAGATGCTCTTTTGACTCCCCGTCAGACAGGGAGAGATGCTAATGACGTTCTCCCTCAAGCACTGAGGAGATATACAGTACAGTGAGGAGGGAAACACTAATGACTCTCTGTCTCTTTGGTCACTAGCACGGCTGCAGACAGCTAGTTAAATCTCACAGCAGAGATGCAAGATGATATTCAGAATGTTTTTAAGCATCTAAATGCAGAAATGTCTGGCAATTATAAACATATGTGCAAGTTCTATGAGGATGATTTGAATGTTTTTCACTTTGTTATTCTCAGGAGTGTTCTCCCTTTAACACCTGGCAACCTTTTCTGTGAGTGTCTGTGGAAAACAACTTCATCATAATCTATATAATTAAAGAAATGGTTTGACACTTTGGGAAATACACCTTTTTGCTTTCTTGTGGAAAGTGAGATGAGAAAATCAATACCCCTCTCATGAGGAATGTGAAGCCACAGCCAGGAGACAATAATCTTAGATTAGCATACGGACTGGAGGTGCGGATGAAACAGCTAGCCCGGCTCTGTCCAAAAGTAAAACATATCCAACCAACAGTCCTTCTTAAATTCAAAAATTAGTACATCATTCCTTACAACAACTTACATTTCCTCTGAAGAAAAATGAACAAGGAAGGGAAAACCCTCATTGTGCTCGGTATTCTGCAGTTTAATTTAGGAGGATGTCTTTCTAATAATCTCCCATACTAATATCTGTCATCGTTATGTGTGGAAGGCAGAGTCATTTGCTATATTACAGTCTCTCCCTCTGAGAATCCTTTCATGATTAAGGAAATGATCAAGCCCCAGTGTGAGATACAGATACACAGATATACATGTGTAGCGAAAACACACATATACAACTGCGTATTCAGACATACACACACTAACAGACTTCAATTGTCAGAGTCAAAATTGAAATAACCCTCATAGCTTGTGCCAGTTTTAAAGCAGTTATGCAAAGTTGTATAAACATTAATCTGACTTGTGTTTCACTTGTATTTGCTGTGTGGTTTGCTCAATTTAATTATCCTCAGCAGTTTCATAGTGAAAAAACAACCATTAAAAAAAGCTAATGGTGCACATATGAAAAAGCTATTCGTTGGCTCAACAATATTACACACCCCATACAGGTTGTATCTAGTTTTTATCAGGTTTTTCCAATCTTTTTTAGCTTCACAATAATCATTTAGACTTAACACAGAACAATTATCTTATTCCATCTGAGATGATGTTTATTTCTCTGGACATTTAAGGTGAATTTTTAAGTTGTGCCATCTCTGTCACCCTTCATTGGCTGATAGATGCCTACAAAGAGAGCCAGAGCCAAGAATGATTGACTGTTTGTCTCTAACCCCCTATCAAGGATGAGACGAGCACTTTGGGGCATGAGTGAGACTCATCTGTCACTTTCAGATCCCCTCTGCCCTCTCCCACGCATCATTCGTCCCTGTTAGGATTTCAGAAACGTATGGTAGGGAACTGCAAAATACACCAAGACTGGGGTCACTGAACTTATGGGCAGTCACTGTGGGAGGTTAAACACTGAGTGTGTGTGTGTGTGTGTGCTACTGGGACACTGAAACTAGACTCTAACACTGAAATTCACTCCAGCTGGATTTCTTCACTGTTGGAAACAACAATCAGCTGAGCTATTGTTGTACATTTTGGAAAAAGAGCATCCAGTGGTACACCTGAAATCAAAGTGTAAGTGTAATTTGATTTAAGTATATTCTTTTGTTTGAGAGCAATGTGATTTAGCGCACTACAGTCTCTTGAAAATACTACTAGAATTGATTTATTACGGGACGGGGTGATCAAAGAGACCGGGAAGACGACATAACACATTTTGGCGTTTTGTATATTCTTAGACTTGAGTGGATGTTCATCTTCTTCTTCCTAAAGATAGTATCTGATATATTCATTTTGCTCAGTCTACAGCGTGATACGATCTCTTGAATGTGACACCACACAGAAACTCACAAGGTTCAGAGCTTTGATTTAGTTAGTTAAATAATTGATCATACATAATAAAGGGGGAATTATGAAACAGCATGATTAATGTCTCTTGCAATACATTTTTTTTTAACATCTTGACTGATATCATTAGCTCATTAGAAGAAGTAAAATAAGTATACAGATTGCACACTTTACTAAGAAAAAGCATTTATTAGGCAGCGGCATGGTCCTTGTCAGTGCTGTACTCCATAGTACAGTATCTTCATTACTGAAGCTTTAACATGCAGGCAGTACATATTGTAGATTGATTGCGAGAGATCCTTTTTACTTTGTATATTGCTAAATACTTTTAAAAAAAAACATGCTTAAGAAGTAAAATAATATATGAATTGATAAAAGTTTTTGTTGATGTTAAGCCTTAATCTCTAATGAATTCAAATTCACCAACATTGACAGCATTTAATAGGGCAGTACAGTAAACCATGAAATATCTTTTTATCATACAAGCTAAAATATCTTTTTAGCTTGTATGATATCACATATAGCAGAATCACTATTCCAGGGATGCTACTGTTATCTAGCATTAGAAATGCAACTTAGTGTATCAGAATCAGAACCAGAATACCTTTAATCGTCCCACAGAGAGGACATTTTCATTATGAGAGCAGAAAGAACCAAAGACAGCTTAATATTACACCCAAGATACTAAAAAAATATATATACAAGAATCCAACAATTTACAAAATACACATAAATAAAAGTATAGCAGCCAGATACGTATTGCAAAGTTATTAACACAACAGGGGGTGTATTATATGGCTACCGTCTTACTCTTGTAATACTGATCATGACGTTATTGGTTTTTGTGTTACTTTTTCAGGGTCATGTGATAACTGGGTCCCAGTAGCATTACTGGTTAACTAATGAAGGTCATGAGCCTCTTAGTTGAGTTCTGGGATGTTGAGCGTCTCTGCACCCCAGTTCACCCCTCCTGCTGATCTAATCCACGCTGTAATGACAGTGTTGACTTTGCCACCGGCTTTGCTGTCTCTCTCATTTTCACTGTCATTTCGTATCTTCATCGCTTTCTCTTGCTTTATGTGTATGCCCTCTATCCCTACATCTTCCAGGATTGATTCAACATTTAACATTAGCATGACCTCAAAAATGCACTCCAGTAAACCGTCCCTGCTATAATCTCATCTTCCTCTAATTGCTTTCATGTGTCGTTTTCCTATCTCTGCATTCATCTTGGTTACACTTCAGGTTAATGCAACCCTACCTGGCCTCGATGGACAAAGCATCAGATGTAATATCATTGATTTCATTTGGCCAAGCAACTTATTCAATTTGTCACATAAATGCTAGATTAGAAGTTTAATTATTGTACATGTTGATCAATATAACAAGAGGTTTAATAAAGCTATTGATTATGACGTGATATTACAAACATCCCAGCATGACATTAGCACACAGGAACGTGCATTTAACGTCTGTTGTTGGTTAACTCAAAGCCGTTGTCATGGCAAACACTCAAACTCTATTAGGATGGAATGTTCTCAATCAGAGCACCATTGCATGAATCATGTTACTACGTGGTGTAGCATATATCTGTGTATAGGTTTCAAGGTTTCAAGGTTTTATTTGTAATATGCACAGCAGATACAGCGTATATGTTGGCAATGAAAATCTTATGTCCCATGCTCCTCCAACAACTCAACATACATGGTGCAAATAACATAAATAAAATAGTGCAAAAAGAGAGAAGAATATTTACAGTAACAACAATAAAGAATAAAGAAAAGTATACATGGCTGTGACTGACATGGGTAAGGTTGTGGTATAAAATCAGCCCTAACTCCCTTAAGGTTGAACAAAACCTGAAAAACCACATAGTTATTCAAAGCATGTGTGTCGTTTTTACAGTATATATATATTTTTTAGACACATTTGTGACTTTGGGCTACATAACTTAGATTGACTTTATACAGGAAGTCAAGGAGCAGCTGAGCAAGCAACAGGGCTCCACCTGTGCTGGTAGAGCTCAAGTGAAAATGCACAATCTGGCCTTTATTTCATGCAGGTTTTACCCTCTAATGGGCTCTATATGCTTGAGAGGGTGCAGTCAAGTGCTTGCACTCCCTGCCGTGACAACAACTCAACACAAGGTTGTACCTTGGGTTATGCAAATAGGCGGGCTGATGCTCTATCACCCTTCTGCAGTATGTATAGCATTTCACACACCGCTGTGCCTTCGGGAGTTTGTTTGGAAAGCTTTGCTGCAAGTCTTTCACTCTGCAGATTCAGCTTAGTGTATATTTTCAACGTAACTTAATGTTGTACAATGAATGACACTCATTTATCTATGACCTGTTGTTCTATTGGTTCATTGTTATCACTATAAGAGAGATTTTTGTGATTGTAACCACTTGTTTTTTTGGATGTGTAACTTTTTACATTCACCCATTGCACACTTATTAGCAGCCCCTGGCACTCAGCAGTGGTTAACCCAATTAAGAAGCTCTATTATAATTGCTGAGAGCTAGGATTGAGCAGTTATGAAGCTCATGGAGGACTATAACCTGCTGTTTAAATGCAAAAAGAACTGATGGGCCTCTATGTGGTTGGGCTCAGAGGTGTTAAAAGGCACTGTTGGACATTGATTGAGGACTGACAATTTGCATGCTGCAGAGATGTGGAACAAGGTCTCTTGGCTTTTGCTACTGGGGATTTTGCTAATAGAAATAGGGTAGAGTCTGATTGTCTGAAAAGCTGTAACATAGATATGAGTAAATAGGCAGAATCAGATCTGTTAGATGGAGAGGATAGACCGCCATGCGCCCATAGAAACAGACAAAAGAACAGACAAAAAAACAGTTAAGCTCAAATATGCACACAAACACACACTGACAGGAGAAAATGCAATTACAGAGAACCACAGGGGATCATATAAAACAATACGGCTGTTATTCTTTCATCATCCGCAATATCAACAATGCTTAGCCATTACAAATGGAGGTAAATGAGTATAATGATGTGAATGTGATGGTTGCAGCCTTTTGTTGAAAGATATTACATTTTTGATTAAATTATTGTGTTTTGTTTTTATATAAATGGCCTAACCTAATTAACAGTGTTGAAACTGGGTTGTAAGGGTACGTCTTTGAAGTCTTGCCCTCTGCATACAGTGAGAAAAAGATGCAGTTCCTTCGCCCCGCTCTGTGCCTTGGTAGCACATTCACTGATCACGATTCAGCTGCTGGCCAAAAGCAAAGAAAACAGAGAAACTCATTACTGCTCTTCTGGCCTTCCAGTTGGATTTCTTTTTCAAGGGGAAAAACAAATCCAACTATTTCTGAAATAAATAATTACAGAATTTGTGTGTCTGTTTTAGAGTGTGAGCCTGTGTGCATGGATGAATCAGTGATGCTTAGTTTTCTGTCTCAAAGGAATATCAAGTAAGATAAGAATTACTATATTGATCCCGAACTGGGAAAATATGGATTTTCCTTAATGTATTGCATGGTTGCATAGTTGTCAGTTTGTGTAAGTTTTTCCCTGTGTATTGGTCCTTGATCCATTGAATTAGACACATATTCTCACAATCAGGGAAGTAGAACAGGTTAATGCTTTGCAATCAAAATATTAACTCTAGATCTTGAAATCCATATTTGGGCAAGGCTAACACAGCCTCACTGTCCTGATTAATCTTTCTTGTCACATCTCTCAGATGCATTTCTCTTTATCAGATCTGGGCTCAAGTTGTGACCTCATTATCTATCTCTGCTCTGCCAGCAGTGGCTGCTGGACAGACTTCGTGGGCAGAGGTCCATACTATCCATTCAGAGGCAGCAGGTCTGTTCCGTCCCTCCTCCCAGCTCTCTGTGGCTCAACATTCCCAAACTCAGCCAAAAACACAAAACTATGGTGGAATTATTGTGTGTGTGTGTGTGTGTGTGTGTGTGTGTGTGTGTGTGTGTGTGTGTGTGTGTGTGTGTGTGTGTGAGTGAGTGAGTAATATAGAAGAGGGACAGAGAATTGGACAGAAAAGAGAAAGAGGGCTTGTTTAAATAATGTGATTGCATGTAAGGGTGGTTTTCAGACTACATTAGAACAAATGGTTCTGTCTTGCATATGTGTATGTATGAATTTGTGAGATCAGTCAGTTCGTCTTCCTTTTGACCTCAGTATGTGGCTTGCTTTTAGAACAGATGCTCATGGGAAACTTTTGCTGCGTGTGTAGGTCAGTGCTGGCTGTGTCTTTTATTTAATGCGTCCCTCAGTCTGTTTCTGTCCTCTGAATGTCCTGTACAGCATTTGTTGCTAAGTGACAGCACTAGACAGTTAGGTCAAAGCACAACCTTCACTGAAAATGTACTGCTGTTAAAAACATTCTTATCCTATATTGTGGGACTAATTATACTTGCTAATGCGAGAGTTGCGGAGATCTTTGGTGATTTAAATGTCATTGATATATGTTCATTTCTTAAAGAAAATTTCCATCACAAATGACCAACCCCTCTTTGGTGAGGGACTGTGGTCCCTTGCTAAATCTTTGTCATTGAAAGTCTTGATAATTTCAATTGTATTTATTATTACCCTTTTCCTCTTTGCTACTTAAGTAGTTTAGAGCAAGGTTATGAATGCATTTTCAGCACAAAACATAAAGTTTAAACTTGCTAAACCAGAAAGTTAGACAATGTTTGACCTTGACTTGCCCCAAATACTTTTTTGCAGACTATTTGAAATGATGTTACACCAAAAACCGCATTCGATAGTAGGCCTTGGTATTCACTAATACAAATTTCAGAGTGTGATGACAGTGGAAAGAAGGGCAGATAAATACAGAGGATGAGAACAAAGACAGAATAATTTCAACTTAACTGTGCACTCAAGAAGGTTTTTCTTCTGGATTTAGTTATGCTATAAAAACTTCCCTCTAACATACATATTAAGAACAGCAACTGCAAAGAAATTCAATGCATACTCATTACTGTTGGAGCCGGAAACTCAGACACAGCAATGCTCTTAAGAACCTCAATGACTGGCCACAAACAATTTTGTGCTATTTTTCAGAGTTCCAATAAACTAAATTGAGTAAATAAGAACTATTGTACTTTGCCCAACACAGTCAGTGACTTAAAGGTTGCTTGGTTTCGAGGCTCGGTGCAAGAAGTGTGATTTCCCTGTTGGAGAGGAGACCCTCGAGAATCCTTCACCCTGAAAAACCAGTGAAGAGAAACGCCTCAATAATCAAACTTTGACTGGAGCTCTAATCCCCAAACATCTGACACAATTACACCTATTAACAGGGGTAATTACACTCCCAAAAGCACACTCTCATGCTCTCTGTGTTTTCACATATGAGATGAGGTTCTGGCTTGTTTACTTTTGAATGTAAAAGCAGGCTTTTCCTTTGGAAAGTTTAATATTAGTTTATTTCAACAGGAAATAAAGTGCATTTTATAATGTTCAACATATGCTACATTAATTGACATTGAGGGGAATTGAGAGTATTTAGGAAGCCACATGGAGAAAAACATCTCCTCATGCTTCAAGAAAGGGTACACATCACTGAATCACTTTGTGAGTTAGGAGGAAGATTGAGGCAGATGAGCACTGAGGGCTATCTGAGCTTAACTGGTGTCATCTGGAGTCTAAGGTGGATTACTGATACGCTTTGTGCTCCTCGACAACCAGGTGAGTCAGAGAGAGGTGGGAATGGAAAGGTTTGATTGAACGAACGACAGGAGAGGAAAAAGAAAAATTGTAGGAAAGAGGAATGTCAAATTTGGTGCATTGGATGTGATCTTGGCAGGAAACTGAAGTTACCATAGCGACCTGGTGAAAGCTCTGCAGCAAGTTCAAGGAAAGAGAGAGACAAAGCAAAAAGAAGCAGACCTTGAGGTTTGTCCACTGTCTTGGACATTCATTGCAATATTTTTGACATGGAAGATTACTTAATGAATGTGTACAGTTCTGTAACACAACAGTACGATTGACTCTATCAATAACCTTAATTATTTACATAATTAATGTATTATATAACTTGATGAGGGGAATACAGTTTCTGCCAGTACTTTGTCTCTTTAGTCAGGTTAATCAATGCCATGTTAGGCTCATCAGAGCACTCCACAGTGTGACAAACCCTGGTTAAAAGGATACAAAGCAGAACTACACTTCCATATCACTGTCTTTGTAAAATGGATGGTAATTGCTACTCTTTGATGCGCCGGACTGCTGGGACCACTGACTTTAATAAGCTTATGCACCAGCATGAAGATTCGGATAAGGGTTCTACCATGGACATTCAAGGGGATAAATGAAAACACAAAAGCACACAAAAACATTTTGAAACACACACGCATTTATGCACATGGCAATTCAAATACATGACAGCTATAAGAGAACTTATCACTATGCACCCATGTCAGTCCAGCAGCACAAACACACACACACACACACACACACACACACACACACACACACACACACACACACACACACACACACACACACACACACACACACACACACACACACACACACACACACACACACACACGCCGCACACACACACACACACACTCACACACACACAGATACACAGATACACAGGGGAGGTGTCAGAGGCATATCTGTCTATGTAACAGGACCTGCTAGGACTTTTCAATGCTTTTGATTTCAATGTCCCCAAAGATGCAACAAGGCACTCGGCAGAATAAGATAACCAAAGCTGCTAAAGCTACCCCTGAATCTTCCTCATACTATTCCTTTGTCTCTCTTTATCTTTTTCCTCTAAATACTATCTTAGCAAGATGCTGGCAGACCAGTGCATAGGGTATGGCTCACAAGTCAATGGGCTGTGTGTTTCATTGAACACTTTTCTAAAGATAAAATGTGCAGTAGTGTCAGCAAATCGTGCAGATTGTGTACATTATTTAGAATTAAACCTTCATATTTTGACCTTAGAAACCATATCAAAGTCAATATATTATAATTGATTAATACCAATGATTAATTTGATCAATTCCACCTTGATCAACTGCAGCGTTTTCTTATTCTGTTTCATTTGTCACATTTTTATCTGACACATGATTTACAAATGGAGCTGTCAAATAAATCAAGTGGATTAAAAGTTCAACACATGCATACAATTGTAACACTAGGTTGAGTCAAAATAGTTAATTTTACAGGAGCACTTCTTAGGCAGAGTAGGTTTTGAGAAACACTTGGTAATATAATTTCAGCAGCATGTTGAGAGGGCATCCATGCAAAAATGGGACCCATCAATCTACTCTCTTACATCCTGGTTGTCCAGACTCATTCCTGGTTGATCTCTCTCTCCCTCTCCCTCTTTGAATCCTGTACAGAGCTCAAACAAAGACATTCCTTGGCAACTCCCCCAATCTCTTTATCACCCGGGATTTTTGTGTATGTGTGTCACTATATTTACGTGTGTGTGTCTGTGTTTGCACATGTCCTTGTCCGTGTATGTCTTGGTTGACTCTGCTGAAGGGTTGCTTTGTTTGTATATTCTGCAGAGGCTTAAGAATGCCACTCAAACTCAAGATAGTACAACGTGACTGGCTGGCGTCACATTTTTTCCTGCTTGCTTACACAAAGTCACTGTTTTACTATAGCAAAGGTGGATGTATAAAATGTAATCATTGCATGTTTTATGTATGTATGTGTGTGTGTGTGTGTGTGTGTGTGTGTGTGTGTGTGTGTGTGTGTGTGTGTGTGTGTGTGTGTGTGTGTGTGTGTGTGTGTGTGTGTGTGTGTGTGTGTGTGTGTGTGTGTGTGTGTGTGTGTGTGTGTGTGTGTGTGTGTGTGTGTGTGTGTGTGTGTGTGTGTGTGTGTGTGTGTGTGTGTGTGTGTGTGTGTGTGCATGTGCACACACATGTGTGCATTGTCAGCTGGCATGCTGTGTGAAGAAAATTAAACATCTCCTGCAAAAATCTCGTTTCCCTCCCCAATTGAGAGGTTGTTTATTTCTGCCAGGTTCCCATTGGCAATCACTAAGCGATCGATTTCACGTTTTTCTGATCAGGTATTTTGCCTGTGTGTGAGTACATTAAATTGTCATGTAAAGCTTTGCTCTGTGTCTCTCTCAGAAATGCTGAAGGGTCTCCATGGTTACCAGCAGACATGCCTCTCGCTTACATTCAATCGAACAAAAAACTCCCTTTTGGGTCAATATACAAAAAACTCTTTCTGATACACTCATGTTTAACATATACAATACTACATATACTGTTCATATATCGTTTCACTGCCTGTACCACTATAACATAGAGCATTCAGTGTTTTCACATCTGGTGATGTTTGGCGTCATCGAGTTTCAACCAGCCAAGTACTTGTGTGGAGTATTATTTTACTCACTGCTGTCACAGATCCAGAGGCAAAACACCACAAATTATTATAATTTTAAAGGCTTTACCATTCCAAGCGACCCAGTGATACTTATCACTTTTTGAAGCTTTGAGGACAGTTTTGCCCTTTCTGTGGATGCATGCAATCATGAAAATGAATTTAATCATTAACGAGTATCGATACATTTTCTATGAATGAAGGATCCATAGAAAGCTTGACTCATCCATCTGTTGGCTCCAATTCACAAAACACACACACATAAACAGCAGGCTAAAGAAAACATGGGGAGGGACAGCTGATAATTGGCAGCTTCTCTTTCATGAGCAAGTGTTTGTTTTTATGTCAATTAACAAAACAAGGGTTCAGCTTAATGAGGCTAATGAGGGATCACCTCATTTGGCTCTGCTAGTTTACCAATCTGTCAGTGGAGGAACGAATCGCATATTCATACGCACACACACAAACACACACATTTTCAAATCAAAAGCTTAAAAAGTAGTAGTGTTTTATAAAACAGTTAGTTGATCAAGTTTAAATCATATTTGAAAGTATAATTTATTAAAACAAATATTGAAATATTGAGAAATCGCATTTTTGAATTATTATATATAGTAAACGCTTCTTTTAAGCCCAAAAAGATCCATTTAATAAGCATTGCAATCCACCTAGTCAGACCTATCTACTTGATTATTTAAATTATTAATCAGTCCGACTCATCATAACTAATAATGACTGTAATCAGAGTCGGTTTCATGGCCAGTGATGAATACACTCTATTTCCATTATCATCTTCATGGGTATGGTTGTCTGTGCAATCTACCCCATAGTGATGCATTGAAGTTTGAGGATGCTGATAAGGATAATCAGCATTAGTACTGGTGAAGAGAGAGAGAGAGCAAGAGATAGAGAGAGAGACAGAAAGTCCATGTCTGTTTGTGTGCATATGTGAATTTCAATGTGTTTGAGTTTGTGTTAGCATGCATATTAGCCTTGTTTATTGGCTCTTTTGACAGCCGTGTCAGAGATAGTTCAGTTCAGCTCTTTCAGTGGTTGTAGGTTTGTTATGCAACAGTAAACACTCTTTATTAAGTAAGTGCTCCAGTAAGAGCTGCAAGCACCTTAAAAAGAGTTCTACTCAGAATATAAAACATAATTATCTCCGTCAGTCCAAATCCAAATTCAATTCAGGTAGGACACAGAGGGGTTTGTGTTAATCTCTATCTGCTTGGGGAGGTCTCTTTTCATTTCCATTTTGCCCTTTTAACCAATGTTTTGGTTCCAATTTATTTGTAAAGAATATTTGGACTGGTCATCTGAAAGAATAACAATTCAACACCCGGAATTAAACTTGATGTGTATTTTAAGTTTCACTAAATGGTCCATCATCTTTTCATTTTCATAATGCAGTTTCCATTTGTTTTGAACAAAGTGGCATAAAATCTAATTTACTTCTGTGGGGCGAAATTACTTCTTTTGACAAAGTGAAACGTTTGAACTACAGATTTATTGCTCTTTTAATAACTTAATGAGAAATGTGGGATCTGACTAGACATTTAATACAAGGACCTTTTTCTGTCATATTTTTTTGAGGATTTTTAATTAACTAAAGAAGACAACGTCCTTAATTTGGTCCGTCTATCTTATCTGTAATACACCTCAGAATTGTTAAAAGTCTCTTCATGCTTGGTAGCTCTTTGGTATTTGCAAAACCCACAACCTTTTAAATGAGTGTCCTTCACTAATGACTAACCACATTCCCAGGTTGCTACAGCTATTTGCAAAGCAAATCCTTGATGGTGGGTTAGAGACTGAAGCCCAGTCAAATGTGCGATAGCAGGTGTTCCAGGTTGTAGTCATGGTGGTTTGTTTTTGCCTCTCTGTTTGATTACTGTTTCTGTGTTCCGCATGCTTGAACACCGAGCCACACAGCAGCGCAGGCTATCTATCTTTCCTCACAACACGCACGCACGCACGCACACACTCACCCACTAACAGAAAAACACACACACAGTGAAACCAAGTAGAGTCCAATTTTTTTCAACCACCAGCTGTTCACACCCATCAAAACTGGCTAATAAATACTGCACTGCGTCTAAAAAAAGGTGGACACACAATAGATTCTCTTTAACATTTATTAATTCAACAAACTGACATATAAATATGAACTAAACTGACACCCCAGATGGGACAAAATGTGTCTGTTTAAACATTGACATACACCCCAAGTCAGTAAATGGTTTACCTGGCCCCTGTGGCCCCACAGCAACAATTTGAGTAGGGGCACTTTGTCTAGTTCTGACCTTCATTTATCAGGTTGTTCATTCACCCAGGACTCCACAGGGTCCAGCCTGGCAGCAGGGATGTGGGAACAGTTGATGATGGATTAACAGAGAAAGACACTAGGATTGGTTTAAAGCCAGGAGATGAACTCTGTGATTTGGTTCGTTATGCTTCCCTCCAAAAAACCCTCACTTCCTCTTCTGCCCACTTTCTCGCCGGCTGCTCATTCTCTTAGACTCATCCCTCAAGCCATCTGTTATTTTCTCGGATTTTACGTAACCCCTCTTTTAAATGTATCAACATTTTATCAACATCCATAACCACATATCCAAACACACCCGTAGCCCTATCAGCCTATGGTGATCATTGTATTACATTGTTTATTTCGGTTTCCTTTCTATTATTTGTCAATATTCCCCCATCTTCACAAACAATTAATCAAGCTCCTCCTGCCAGATGCAAGTCATCTTTCTCTTCCTTCACTCTTTCTCTTGCTCATCTTCATGCTGGTCTCTGTTTACGCTCTCTGTCTCTTTCTGTTTCATTAAATCTTTCTCTCTCAGCGGCTGTGTGTGGAATATAAACTTCACAGAGAGAGGACGTCATGTGATATTGTGTTTCCCCTGTTTACTGTGATCAATGCATCTAACGTGCACATGCTGGTTCCACTGAGCCTGGCAACAGCTGATCAATACCCTTAGTATAGAAACTCATCACGAGCCGCATCCCTATAAGTACGTATGTTCTTGCAGATCAATAATAAAGATCGCACTTCATTTACATCTACAGCCCATTCACAAAAAATACTGGAAACAGTAAAAACCTCAATAATTCGCTCTTATATACATGACAGCTGGAGTACCTTAGTGTAAATGACACTCATTTTCCTCAATACTGTTATTATTTGATAGGCTATAAATAGAGAGAAAGGCACAGTCTATTACCATAATGGCAATGAAAGGGTAGCCCCTCCATTACAGTAACACACACACCATTAACCCAAATTAATGACTGCCTGGTGCTTATAGTTTTAATTATAAGTGCCTAAAAACAGGGCTTTGTGTATTAATAAGTAGAATTTATTAAAACTTGCACAAGAACTGCAAGGTCCTTTTTCAAGAATCATGTGTGTGAAATCTTCTGAATAACTTTGCTGAATTAACTGTTATACACCTCTGCTAGCTCTTCTCTTGAGTGAATACCCCCCTTTTTCAGGTAAGGCAGTTTATGGTTAAAATCCAATCGATAATATCTTAATAGACTATTTTTCAAAATTAAAATCATAATGTCAGATGTTCTGTTGTCTTGACTCATACAAACTTCTAAATGTAGCATGTATTATGAATTCATTTACCATGATTTGATTAAGTCCCTTCTCCTACTCCGTCCATGTAACTCAGCATGCTAGATACTCTTATTATTTCCCTTTTTTGCTGCAGCCACCTACATTACTTCCAGTCTTTTTCTAATGCTGTAAAAGGGCTTTTCCACTGCTTGCTTGGCATCAGTCCAGAAGAGATCCTGAGAGATGGAGGCAGAGAAAGAACCGGGGGAAAGAGAGGAAGGAGAGTTGAGGGGTGGCAGTGGACGGTTTGTCAGCCCAAAGGGTTGCTCCTGCCAAGGCGTCACAGAGGAGGGTTTTGTTTGTGTGTTTGTGTTAGTGGTCCCATGTATCTTAGCAAACAGTAAAGGACCAGTTTGCCACATCTCAGATCTATGTTGAGGTTCGTCTGCCAAGGCTAACAGTGGGGCCACACAGCCATCTGTCTCCATGCGCTGACCCAACGGTTAGCAGCCACCAGCTCAGAGAGCCAACCTCTCCTCTCTGCTGGCTCGCGAAGCCAGGGTTCAACTGAACACTAACGGCATGATACGCTAATATACAACAGAGAGTGAGTTTCAATCATTTCAACAGCTTTGAGCCATTTATGAGGGCATTGTGCTTCTTGTCCTTATAGCGTTTAAACAGCATCATATTCTCTTACAGCCCACCTTATTACAGGCTGCCTTCAGACCCAAGGAGAATTATAATCAAAGGAAGAATCAAAGCCCATCCTTTATATATGACCCTTTCATAACCCTTGGACCACATCTCTTAGTTAAGGTCAGTCATGCTCATTGTTCTGCTCTGGTTGGCAGGAAGAAAGAGAATGGCATTGGCCTTTTTCTTCTTTTTCTCCATTGTTGTGTACTGGGTGTGCTCTTGATGGTATCAACAACAAACGGCACACTGCTTGTGAGTTAAATTGACTGGTTTGTGGGAAGAATTTGATGTCACAGAAATAACATGGTATTAATCAGCATCTCTGGAATTTCTTGTTGAAGGAAATTCCTGGCTAATTTAAGATGATCAAAACATTTTCTAATGAATAGTTTGAAAGTTATTTTGTGTCTGATATGAAATTAGAAGTATGTGAACATAAGATATGATCGCTCAACACTTTTGTCTTTGTTGATAAAAGGTCTTTTGAAAGGTAACGATACACACCAGTAGGTGACACCTGGGACTTGCTGACGTTCGGCATCAACTTAAAATGCAAGAATGCATCCTCTTCCCAGCATGTGTTCTCTTGTCTTAGTGTGTTGCTCTAAGACACACACACAAACAAACAAACAAACAAACAAACACACACACACACACACACACACACACACACACACACACACACACACACACACACACACACACACACACACACACACACACACACACACACACACACACACACACACACACAAACACACACACATTCATACACAGTAGCAGCCCATGATTTGCAATTTCAGAAGTGTCACAGCTAATTTTTCATAAAAAAGGGTTGACAGTGCTTGAAACTCTGGGTGAGTTTTCAACCCCTTTCCTTCTTTTTTCCACTTGTGCTGTAAACACTTCAAATATTTCCGGTTTTCCCTTCAAGCTCTTAACTTGATACCTTACAATGCATTTAGGAATATCCTTGAGGGGCTAGATGATTAGTGTTTTTATAGGTCTCTTTCATCTGACAGAAGGTTGAAGGAGGAGGAGATAAATGAGCTGTTGGGAACTGTAGAGTTATTTCACTTGTTAAATGTCATATTTATTAGCCCCTTTTAAAGTAAACTTCTATAGCAAACAGTGAATGAAGAGATACATTTACTATCTTTCAACTACAATCTTAAATTCTAAATGTGTTACTATTTATACTCTAATGTGCACATACCACAAGGATGCACAAATATAGTCTGCTTACGTACGTATGAAAATATATTTGATTTTATACCTTCACTTTTGGATCTAGATTTCGCACATGGGGTGAAATAAAGCAACTGCCATTTAAATTTGCATTTAATTTACATTACAATGTTCAACTTTTAAAACACCATTCATTCTAATGTGAAGCTTATACTGTATGCAACATTGTGTTATCCTACAGCTGGTATTTGCTCCTATTAGGGATATTAGTGAGGTAAGCAACTGATGTTCGGCCATAAGGACTGGCACAGATCTGGGCTCTGCTCTTTTATGGCTTTGATTTGTGCAAAGGCAGGGGAAGGACAATACAAACTTGTTCCCTCAATACAATCAAACGACCCCAACGTAATAATGAAACAAGACCCGGAACAAAAGATTTATATAGAAATATATAATAGGATGTATATATGTACTTTTAAACATGTTAGTGATGATCGGTTAGCCTACTCAATTTTGTTCATAAAGTAACCAAGGCAGCCGCTGGACACTTTCAAAATAAAAGTGTCTCATCCGTCGTTAATGGGTAATTTCAGTGAAAATGACCTAGGATGCTTTTATTTTGGTAAAGTAATTTTGGTAAAAATCTGAGTTTGACCAATAGGCGTTAGTTTATCTCGTTGAGTGTGGATTTGGCTAGTCAGGAGTTATCGTCAACATCAACATCATGTGTTCAGGTAAAGCTGGTCCTTACTTGCAATATTCAGTGACATGCTAACTTTGTATTTTTACTCTGTAAACTTATTTTGTCCCAGAAGTGTGTAAATATTAGCCGTCCTAAAGGACCTACGGTTATTCACTTTCCGGTTGGCAGTGACAAAACAACTAGCACACAAATAAAAAAAGAATGTACTTTTAAGTCCTTTATTTACGATACGAAAGGGAAACTCATTTTTAACGTTACAGTTAGCTATAGCTCGGAAGTTGACATTGTGTCATATCAAACACTACACTGTGTAAATAACATTAACGAAGGCTGCATATCTGCAATGATCATTGAGTTGCTCGTGCGTGCTGGCTCACTGTCATATCCAACTGGCAGATTAATTGAGCAGGGCCATAATTAATGTAATCAGTTACACCTGTGGTTTCTCTGCTATGACATTTCAAAACGAGACAAGAGAAGGCCTTAACACTACTGTACCTCACATTTCATCAGGTAAAAACATAGACTTATGGTAAATGCATTCATTTTACATTAATCTACTTTTCAATTAGCAATAGTCTTACATTGATATAATGAATTGACAGGTTATAAGCCTCGTTAAATTCATTGGCAACTTTAAAAAAATGTTTTACCAGCTACTTCTATCATAGATTCAAGACTTCCTGTTTTAAGATGCAGCTATGCAAACCAACTGCAGACATCATGAAGCCTGTTGGGGTTGCATTGCCCCCACATTTCTCAATTCCATCAAAGTAGCAGCCTAACGTCCAAAAGTGTGAGTACATTCAATGATTTTCAGTTCATTCAGCGGCCTCCTTTTAGGTTGGTTTTCATAAAGCCTCATTTAACAACATTTTGTAGATCTATTGTGAAGATTAACTTTATTGATTATTTAACATACTGTTACAGAAATGGTTGTCAGGGGGTACAATCTTTGCTATAGAATTGATCAGTTTATGCTTTTGAGTGGTATATGTCTGTCTGATGTGTTGCTATATAAAGTAAAGTAAATCACTGTTGAGTTTCAAGACATAAAATGTGTATTGGGTGGATGACGCTATCAATCCCTGTAAAAAAAAAATCAGGGAACTGCATCTTTAATCTCAGGTTTAAATATGATGCTTGTTTAAACTGGATGCTTAGAACACATCATCATAAGACTTTTACAGAAAATACCCTGATGCAACTTATATGGCATTGTGTTCAGATGTTATTTCCAAATCCTGTTTGTACTGTGTTGTCACAACCCACATGAGTAAGAATATTGGAGTTCAATTTAGGAGGCAGTCTTTCCATCCATGTCTTATTAAATGGCTCAGTGCTGTGCTCTGTTTTTTTTCTGAGCTCTCCTCCGTGTTTGATATCTCATTTGGCATTCCCTCTGTGCACAGCCCTCGTTATCGTATTCCTATGGAGGGCACTGGCATTTGACACACACACACACACACACACACTCACCAAAGACTCTAGCAGCATTGCAGATCAACTGCCTCTCACAGCATAACTCCTCTCAGTCTCGTTGTGTCTCTTCCTCTCATCCTGTCTCAGATGATGCACCTTAGGGATTACTGACCATCACATGCTTGAGAATTAATTTGATTTGAATCATGTCACTGTGTATCTGTGGTGATAGGAGTGTGTATCTCTGTGTGGCATTGAAGATGACAGTGAGGAGAGACATGGATGTGGCTGGCAAAAGGAGAGCATTTTGACATTAGAGTTTTCTTTCATTTGTTTGAACCCTTTCAATAACGGTTCTCAGGAACATAAGCAGGACATGTCTCTGAACGTATAGCGATTTTTGCAGAAATTACAGCTTCTGCTCACCAGAAGATCATCATGGGAAGTGATTGGGTTCTGTGCAATTGGGATGTACTTCTTTCTCGCTAAATAAGGACCTTTTTAATAGTTGCTGTGCTTGGGAGGGCTCTTCTATCAGTTTTGGTGGAATACATGTCCATTTAAATGTAGTGATAAGAATAGATTGACAGTGAAAGTTTACACAAAGATAGAAAAAATATTTTTAGTGAAACTCAAGCTCCTTTTTATTTTATTTTGGCTAGCCCAATATCACCAAGGCCACGTTTTCTTCAAAGAGCTTTACAATCTGTACATCAAAACAATCTTTCCTTAGGTACTCAGTTTGGATAAGGAAATAATTTACAAGTAATCCGACAAAACAACTATAGTAAAATAACATTCGGAAAAATCATCAGGTATAAAGTCCAAATATAATGTATGATGCACTTTCTGGCTGCTTTCAGCAGCATTTTAAAGAATGCAGCAGATGACATTTACTCAGCTGTGATTGAGCAAGCTTAGTAGTCATACACTTTGTTTTGTTTGCAGTATTTTGAAGTTAAACCTTAAGTAAAGTATGTTCTAACCAATACAACTCAGTATTCCAGAAAGAACAAGTCACATTTCTATCTTTATTTAGGTCTTGCTTACACCTGAATATTTTTAAAAGGTAGTGCTGATACTTGCTTTACTTCTTTGATCCCCTTGGCCCACTCTTATTTGAGCCCCCTTTCTTCAAACCATTGAGCAGTTTTTCAGGGTTATTGATCATCACATGCTTTCTATAGAGAAATGAAGGCCTCTCATATTTCATTGTTATTTTGATCAGCTAAATCCAAACGGCTGGGCCTGTTGTGTTCTGTTGGCGATATACAATAATAAATTGCATATTTATTTTTGTGTGCGGGAAAACATACTCAAAAACATTTTATTCCTGCATAAACAATCAAATTAAATGAGTTTAAAATGTCTCCAAAATCACTTTAGAACAAGCCCCTTCATTACTTTCCCTTCGGTTGCACTAAATAAACCTGGACTGAATTAGTGAATCAACAGTGTTAGCTATTGAAATGTTATTTATAGCCTGTAGCCGGTGTTGGGATGAGGCCAGATGGACAGCCATGATCCTATTATCTCTGTTAGCTCTCACAGTAGAGGGTCTGCATTCCCACAGTACACATGGACAGGTTTGGTTCTGCTGTTCATTTACTCTTTGCAGACCCCTGAGTTCTCTGACTATTCATTCAGGGAGCAGGACTGACCGGTTCATGGTATGTGTCTCCAAAGAAGGATTTTGTTGATCTTTAGTGTTGTGGTTGAAGCTTGCATCAGTGTGTTGTCTTTATAGTGTAATGTGCCTCTCAAGTCATGTTATTCATGAAACCTCCTTAATCCTTTAATGTTGTATACAAACATGTAACATGATGAAGAATAATTTTTCTGAAACATGAGATGAAGTAGAACAGAGGAGAACGAATGCATTATGAAAACTATAGGAATCCGCTTATAATGACAGAAATCTTTAGATCATAGTCACTACAGTAATCTTGGGAGAAGGCGGTGATGAGTGCTGATCAGTGACTGGCTGTTGACTGGTTGTTGACTCATTGGATGACTCGTGCAGATCATTCATGTTAGGAGTGCTGGCTGGGCAATAGAACATGGCTCTGCCACTTGTTATACATCAGCTTTTATACTAGAAATGTATGCATACTGGTGCGGATATGAGAAGGTTTTGCTTTTGTCAAATTGATCGTGAAAGTTCAAATCAACAGACATAGGGTAATAGTTAAGCAATGGTTACATGCTGTCTTACCTGATTCATTAGTGTTACAAAAGGGAAGTTACTAACATGACTGACCAATGACTCATTTTTGGTCAGGTTTTTAAGCAAATTCATATCTTTGACCTTTTTATAGTAGTTCCAAGCCTCGGGCTAGTGTTCAGTGTTGGCTTAAGGAGATCTGATGTAGAAATAGAATATATGCTTGTTTATGAGGTGTTCACCTGAGGCAACAGCACTTACCTTCTCCCGCAGCAAATGGAATGATGAAAATGAGGCGTGATAGGTCATTAAAACAGGTGAATATCACTGAGACCTTGAGAATAGAGATTCATTTTACTTGCACTCGTGTGCCTTTTACAAAAAGCACAGAGTGCATTTTTCTTATGGAAAATAAGAATGTACTCACTACGTGTGAAACTACCACCTGCACAACTTTAATCCAGTGTTTGAACTTCTGTAAATCAATTCAATGCCTTTCTATCAGATACATGGAAGCCAAATTTAAATGGCTAACTATAATTTTGCCATGGTACACAGGTTTTTTCTAGAAAAATGTAGCATGAGGGCGCTAACCACTTGCTGTCAAAATTACGGCCTCGCCCACTTTGCTTCAATGCATTAGAGCGAAGCAGAGTATAATAGTTTCTTTATGTCTTAAAGCTTCCGAGTCATATATTGCACCTTAAACGACAAATCAATCCAGCGTTACGGTTTCTTTTCTAAAAGAAACAATCTAATTCAGAAATCACAGTTTCAGTGTAAGCCTGCTGCCTCTGGCCGCCGGCAGACCAATCGGACGTCGATTTATTTATTCGTAGCTCCTTAATCAAAAAGCTGTCGATGCTGTCTGATGGTCTATTTGACACAGTTTTCATATTTTTAGAGTTATTATACCGTTTTTGATTAACAGAAATATTGTTTTCTGGCATAACTTTACATTTTTACGGGGAAAATCGGCATTTTGGTATTAGGGCACACACTAAAAGTGTTACCCTGTTTTGACAAATCCCTGGTACATACTGTACATGGTAACTGTCCCCTTTAACTACTGTAATTATTTCCTCTAAATATGCTTTCCAGTACTAATCATACAAAATCAGAAATCTCCAAACTTTTCCAACCAGAGCAATTCAAACATTAATATGTTTAAGCATTTCAGAGTGTCGATTGACATTCATCCTAACTGCATCATCATTTATTTGTTATTCTGCATCTGAAACAGGGAACTGGTATGTGTTGACTCGCATAAGCATTTAATATGACAACCATTGCCCTAAGGCATTAAGGCATCAACCAGGACATCTTCATCAGACTCACTTTCAGCACCCTCGATGTTTTTCAGTTTTTTACCACTTCAGCTGCTGGGTGCAGAGAGAGCATGTACAAGGGCAGATAAGATGTGATGTGAAGTAAAAGGCCTAAACAAAGAGTCAAGTGCAAAAAGAGGGAGGAGTGCTAATAGTTGTTAAGTATTTGAGTGGATTCTGAACCAGTTATTTCTTTTGTTTTTCAGGCTTAAGTTCAAGTGAAGAATGAGATAAATGGATTCATTTCTATCTACAATTAGGGTTTAAATGTTTGTTTGCACACTAATCTCTCTTAGTGTGCTTGCCTTTCATCACTTGGCTTAGTCACTATCCTCCCAAATATGCAAATGAAATCATAATTATGCAGACATCTTAGAAAATAGTATGGAAAGGCTGCTTTCCTTCTTGCCTGGTTTGCCATTTCTCTGAGACCTGTGCTTCAAAGTCTGGCTGCTTCCCCAGACTCACAATCCCTTTTTGTGTCTGGCCAGCTGGTTTCAAAGTAATGTGCAGAGGTTTGATGTTAAAGAGCCATTTCTTTCTCCATGCTGGTGTAAAATCACCATCTGTCTCAGTGTCTGCTCTGATTTGAGTGGTCTCTCTGCCAGACCAGCCTGCAGATGTAACCCCACGAGTCCAGCATCATACCCTGTTGCCTTTACAATTGAATGCACTGTTAGGGTTTCTGCCAGTGTATTGCAAGACCGTTGGCTCCAAGTTGAATGCCTGCCGGGCATAAGTATCCTTTTTAAATGTATTTTTCAAATGTTTATTAAACTGAAGTCATAACTCGGTGTGGAGGTTGTGTTGAACACTAGCGAGTGCAGTGGAGAGAGTGAAACTCAGAGATCGAGAGAGAGGAGAGAGAGAGCCTGTGAGTTTATGGCGAGTTAGTAATTATGATTTTATTAAGACTGCCAATCTGCCACTACCACCCATGGGTGTACAGTTTACTTGTTTGGAAATAAATGCTACACCCCTTCAAGACCCCCTGCTGACTAAAGGCTGTGGTAAACTATGAAGCTAGCATTAAGCAGCAACGGCCCAGGCTTAAGGTGGGCTGACTCTTAAGGTGGACCAGCTATTCCCAGGTGAATGGCAGCTCCTCCGAGTGTTTGACTCTTTGCATGGATATCACCGCCATACTGTGAGTAATTCAATGCAATTCTAAACTATCTCTTTAATGATCTTCCTTTAATCAAAGTCTGTCTGTCTGTCTGTCTGTCTGTCTGTCTGTCTGTCTGTCTGTCTGTCTGTCTGTCTGTCTGTCTGTCTGTCTGTCTGTCTGTCTGTCTGTCTGTCTGTCTTTTTTTTGTCTTTGTTTCTTTTCCTCTCTCCTTTTCTTTATCTCTCTCCCTGCCTATCATCCTCTGGGCTGAATTAATGAGAGATCAGTGAGAGGATGTTTACAAGATTAACAAATGCCTCAACACTTTTGTGTATCATCTGTGTCGGTTGGGGTCTATGTTGTCCCAAAGGGGCTGTGAGGATTACACCAGCAACACAATCCCCCACATGCGTTCGTTTCATCACAGCGCTGTATAGACTCATCTCAAACTATTATTCCTCAACAATCAGAAATGACTGCTGGTAGGACTGTCAATTAATGTCTCTCATTCTCTGGCCAGCCCTAAACACATTAATGTCCTTTGCTTCATTATTATAGAGTTATGTATTTAATTAAAAAACACACCCTAATCACATTATAGAGGGAAATGTGTCCAGTTAATTGGAAATGCTGCCTGATTGAATTTTTCCGTTGCTTTTGTTGTTCCTGTTTCTCAACAATGATCCCACAAAGTTGTTAACTTTAAGGGCTATATGCATAGAAATATAAACACACACCAACACAGCAAATTTCACCTCAAGTGCAAAGGAGCGACAGGTAATTACCATTGGTTAAGGGTATTGACGCCACGGAGGGAGAGATGAGAGGATGTGCTCCACTGAATAATTCCTGCTAATTGCTCTCTTCAATACACCTATGGGTGTTTTGTGTAAGGGTTTAGTGTGGTTTACATGTACATGTGAACCAGAGGATTTTAGTGTTAGCTTGTGTGTACATGTGGGATGTGCACATGTTTTTGCCCAAAGGACAGCTATCGTATCTGTCTGCTGTTGCACAGAAAGGCATTTTCAAAACCTTTTAGCAAGCTGAAAGCACTTAACAGTTTCACCATGAACACATTTTAGCTTCTTTTGGTTTCTGAATTACTCTAATACTCATTAAAATTGGCAAATATATTTTTTTGGCTGTAGTTTTTGATGGATTTAGGCCTTATTATCTTATGAATCAGCATTGTATTGTATGAGGGGGAAAAAGTTAATTGGCTAAACCTTCCTGATTCAGGTTTCTTAATTAATCACTGTAACCATTAGTTAAAAACTGACAGGGCACATTCAACATCCTGTTTTTGACACTGAAAAAGGCTACGTTGTGAACACAAATCCATGTTAAAATTGGTGAAAGTAGAGCTTATTAAGTAGAGCTAGTTGTTAACAGCCAGTAAATATATTGACTTGTAATTTGGTCTGCTCAGGCTCTATTGAGTAAAAATAAGCATTGGCCAAAGCTAAATTATGACTTTGCACTGCAAGTGTTTCATTTGAAATCTCAGAGGATGAAAGCATGAGAGAGCCGCTAGGCTCATCGCTGTTGTGGTTCTCCGTGTTCTCTATGCTTAAGACCTTCATGAGGTAAATCTCAGCTTAAGTGGCAGGGCCAACTGCACTAGTGAGCCCTTATCCAAGCTGTTTTGGAATAAGAATGCACTGAGCTGCATCACATATTCACCATGTATCTGCAGTCATACCTTTCTTTATTGTCTCCTCTGTAATTTTGGGCACAGTTAAAAGTCTGGCACCTCTGTGACGGTGCAGGATGTTGTGACCCCTCCCACCCCAGTGCTCGCTGTCTGAGTAGCCTGTGCTCTCCTTTGTCAGTCGGCCCCCTTTACCTACGTCAACATTGTCTCTTAGGTGCATTTGATAATACAGTTATTTTTAACCTTGCCTATTATTCCCAACATCATAAACTATCCACTGCTCTGGGCCCGCTGCCAGTACTGTCACATCAGTTTAATAGGCAATACATCAACACATGTGTGTGTTTGTGTGTGTGTGAGAGATCTGAGATTTTTTGGACGAAGTGGGCATAAAGTACTCTGGAATCACTCGGTGTCCCAGTGCTCATTTTTTTTTTATCAATGGACTACATCTAATACTTGATGTGCACTGAGAAATGTGTGAGACTTAACCTGTGACTGGATTTATACAATCTACAATACATTTAACACCTGTTTTAATGGCTTTGTGATATTTATGAACTCTGAGTAAATACATTAAGGGAAATAAAGACAGTAATAGCTGTTGGTCTGGGGCTCTGCGGCATGCCGCAGCCTGTAGTACTGAGAATGAATTGTACTGTCCTGGCCCTGTGCAGTTATGTTTGATATGCTGCTTCTCTCTCTGCTGCTCAGCTCTGCTGCTCTACTGTAATTACTGCACTTGGCAGACAGTCACGACACATCGACAACAGACAAAATTTGGGTATGGGGAGGGGATGAGCAAAAGAAAAAGAGATGTAGGGGAGGGAAGTGATGTAGTGAGGAAAACGGGTACCAAGTAATGTTTTCACAGATTTTTTAATGAAAAATCAAAACACTAGGAAAAGTTTTAGAGTAAGCCGTGCAAGCAGATGCAGTTGGAGATACATGTTTGTGATTATGTGTGCTTGTCAGTGTGTTACACTGTAGTTGCAGGCTCATCCTAATAATTAGTCTCGGTGGAAGTATTAACTCCTGATTAATCCTTGATCTTCTACATAATATCTCCAGAGGCACATGGTTCACACTGACAAATGTCACCAAAGTGTGACATGTTATACGTAAGTGTAAAGCATAAAGGCTGTTGTGGAGCGGTTACAACTTCTCTCCTGTGATTTAACTTCTTGTCATATTTATGTCAGAAGAAGGAAATAGGTTTTCTGAATCAATGATGCCTCTCAGAAATAAGTTTTCTCATGTATTTACTGGAAATGATGGTTCAGTACAAATTTTATTAACGCTTGATTAAAGTAGAAAGAAAAGAATGAAAAATGATATTCCTTCAAATGATCTCTCAAATTACAACACAGTGATTGTAAAAATGGGCAATATGGCCACCATCTGTCCCTCTCCAGGTAACTGTATATCACAATAACAATATATGTCATGGTTTAGCATATTTTGGATAAAGAGATAATAAAAGAAACTAGATGGTAAAGCCCATTTGTGTGTACTCCTCTCTTGGGCGAATTAAATACTACATTTCTTGACTTTCTAACTAGTTTGATTAGAGAAGTGTGATCACATTTCCTTAGATATTTTAGTTGTGCTATAACAACATCACGATGCATAATTGTATTACTATGCAGAGCAAAAATTCATATCAAATTGTTTTATACTTGCAAGCCATTGACACACAATGCCACACAAATGAAGAGAGATTAAGTCTCTCTCCATGAAGAAACTCTGAAAGGCTGTCACTTTCAAATGATGCCCTGATACCATCTGTGCGTCATTGTTTTGCCAACTCCTCAGATGATGCCTTGAAATCTTGTGCACATAAATGCCACATCTTGTTTGCATAAGTGAGAAAAGAGTCACATTTAAAACATTTCCATCTTCTCGTACACCAATCAACACGGCATTGCACAGTGTAATTCACTTCCTCACAGTTTTTCGGATTCAATACTTTGCTTCCTCTTCATGTCACTGGCATCTATTTGTATGCAAATTAATTGTGTCACATCGGGCAACTGATGGAAGAAGTCTGCAGGGTTTCAGGCATGTGAGGTTATGAATGTGAAGTTGATCATATTCATCACTCCAGTTGTGCATCTTGTGGCATTCACTACCAATACATCTAGAGTGAGAGTCAGTAAAGGGAGATGCAACACACACACAAAAACATTTTAGGCATGACTGCACAGCACTTACATCGACACCTAATTACTGCTCTTACATCAAGCAGCGCTGTTGAATCATGGAGCCATCTACATGACTGATGAGGTCCGCAGTTATTTCAGTATGACATTGATGTGTAGCATGTTGAGTTATCAAAGCCAATAGTTTAAGTTTTGTTTATTCGGCCAACCCATAAGCATGTAAAAGCCCTGTCATACTTTATACAATACACCCATTCAAAAAACAGATTTAAATCTAGCAAATTGTTATTGTATAATTCATTATTGTTGTGTTGTGCAACAAACATCCTGAACCAGTAAGAGACCGACTTTCAGAAATGTAACTTTATGATATACCTGCTTTCATTACTCACTGTGATGGGGATGGGCTGGAGCTGAAACTCTGTGTTTCCTCCTAACCTTTATCTGTTTTTATATCAGTGTAGATGACAGAGAGGAACAGTGAAAAAACGGGGCTGCTGCAGGGCCTGAATAATGCATCTGCAGAGACTCTGTTAATCTCCTTCAGAATCCCGCAGCAAAGATCTCTCTAATGAGAGCATTATTGATGTATTTTTGTTTATTAATGACCACATTCGTATATATACATGCTCAAATGTACCTAATAGAGTTGGCATGCATGAGTTCGGCACTTGTTAGAACTGATTTGATTCAAGCGGCATCTCATCCGAAGTTGTGATGGTAGTTTAGTAGATGGAGGAGCAATCCTGTTAGACTCAGAACTGATCTGCCTACTCAGATCCAGTCTGATAATCACACAGATCAAAACCATATTGTCTGGTGTTGAATGTTTGTAATTGATTTATTAAATGTAGTTAACATAAAGATACTTCAAACCTTTTTTGTTGTTCTTTTAATGAGACCACAGAAAGTGTTGCTGTTAAAATCTGAAAATGTCGTCAAAGAAATGAGTTCACTTACCTTCATTCCTATTTCCCATTAACCATCTCATGCCACTCGTACAATATGTGCTCCTTTCCACTGCCAGGGCTAAGCACTGCACAGAAAACTAACTGTGTGTGTCGGTGGAAACAGTCTATCCAGTATTTCAGTAGATTTCAGTTATTTCGTGTCTTTACCTTTAGATGTTTCTACACACATGTGGACACACACATGCACTTATGCAAGAGATAAGGGTGATGTTTTTAGGCATGATGCCCCAGATCAGAGCTCCAGTCTGATATGTCAAACTGCCACTGGACTGGATTGTGACCCAGATACAGTTGGTTGCCCTCACAGATGACAGATGCAGATCAATAGACATAAAAGCTCAGGAGTAGATGCTCCTTTACCTCCCAGGCTGGTTTGTATCCCTGGTTGAGAGGAATGAAATGGGTTGTGAATGTTTTAATGAATAGTATCATGCTGTTTCTCTTCTCCTGCATCTGCTCATAGGAGAAAAAAGCCTTCCCTTTTCCAAATCCTCTGTGTTAATTTCCACTTTATTTAATCCAATTTAATTTCTTTTATCAATTTTGCATGAATGAGTGCGTAGAAGTAAAAGCACACACACAGATAGAATGCTGTAGGGATTAAGGGCAGCAATGGAGTAAACAGTGTGAAAATGTATTATGGAGCGGGGATGCCCGGCCGTAGCTCCATATTGTTATTTTAAGCAAATAATATAATTTGCTAAAGTAATATCCATATTACCCCTCACCACTATTACTCCGTTCACATTCTGAGGGGGAGTGTAAATAACAGAATGGAATATTTGGGAGAAATGACTTTCATGTAGTGAGACTTTCTGTACATTCATACCCACAAGAACATTACAGATATTGTGGTGATTTCATTTATCCACCAGTAGCCTACATATTGCACTTGAAAATAGCATCTCATCTACATTATATCCCTTCTTCAGAATTCAATAATGTGGCATTTTGTAGCCACAACTTTTTTTTTACTTTCTACGGTTTCAAAAATAAATAAAAAGAGAAAAACATGTTCCCAGCTGTTTGGAATGTGTCTCTGGTTTCCACTGTACCTGGAGAGCTGAACAGTTTGTACATATAGTTCAAGCCTTAATTGTGTATCAATCATAACATGATTAAGGTCATTTATTAACAAAAAGGCATCTACCTTTTGCGGTTTTGAATGAAATAACTCCTTAATCAATCTTGGTCAGTTTGTTAAAAGCTGTGGTTACTCCATTATGATTAGTGATTACAAGTTAATATATGCAACATGTCCAATGAATATCCACTGCATATGAACATGTATAGTAAAGATTAAAATATAGATTTTTCATCAAATCTTTATACTATAAGTCTGAAGGTTTTATAAGAGCTTGCTGCTCGGGTTGATGATTCAGAAGAGTCTGCTCAAAACTTGAGTCACCCTTTGTTTATGCCCAATTGGAACACCTGGGAATGAGAACGGATTGCAACGGCATTAGGCATTGGGCAGAATTGTTAGCTTAAAGGCACAACCCTGAGTCCCCAGTGTAGCATCTATTTGATAGTATTAAGCTGAGCCTGGCACAGTGACATCCTTGACCTCCCCAGCATCCCCAGCCTGCCGCTAAAGAGCCGTATTGGAGTGCGCCGAGATAATGCAGAGCACGGTATGAAACCGGTCTTAATTGGCTGGCAGGCTTTATGAAAGCCCCATTGATTATTTATAGGCTGGCTGCATCAAAGAGCCAACTGCCACTCCAGCAGCAACCCTGGAAACACAGAGATCACCAGATACTGTACATACACAACTTTCTGTGGTCATAGAGAGATAATTTATTAACAGACAGCCCAATAGAATGAAGAGGGAATTGTGTATGACAGCAAAGATATGAGGGAGAAAATCTGTGAGAATGCTGAGTTGAAATGTAATTTGGCACTAATGATTTCGTGCCTTTTTGGAAAGTGTTTTTTAGTTGTTCTTTGCATCCATATACGGTATGTTAGCCGTGCAACTCACACATACAGAAACCTGTCCTTGACAGACCAGAAATCTCCAGAGCAGCATTGTTTACCTCACATACTTTTCTCATGATTTGTCTTTTGATTATCGCCATATTTAGCTTGTCCACATAACTGAAAGCATGTCTCTGTAGAAGAATGTGGTTCCAGTGTTAAAATGTCACATCAGCTCCAGTGATGCCTTGCCAGACGTATTAGAATATCTTTTCTAACACAGCGTAGAAATAGCCGTGTCGTCAAATGTTCTCGTCGTAGTATAGGCAAAAAGAGATGCAATAGGTTTTCCATCACAGTAACATGTTTTTCTCTGTCAGTTTGTCACATTTCCAGCTCCGTCTGCAGTTGTGACAAATGGAAAAGCCATTGTAAAGATCTTGCCAAGCAGGATCTCCACACTGCCAACCAAATTAAAATATATTGATATTATACCTCTTTAAACGCATAACATTATGATGTGTGTGTGTGTGTGTGTGTGTGTGTGTGTGTGTGTGTGTGTGTGTGTGTGTGTGTGTGTGTGTGTGTGTGTGTGTGTGTGTGTGTGTGTGTGTGTGTGTGTGTGTGTGTGTGTGTGTGTGTGTGTGTGTGTGTGTGTGTGTGTGTGTGTGTGTGTGTGTGTGTGTGTGTGTGAAAAACTAGCAGCCCATCTGTTTGCTGTGTCAGTCCATGTGAACTGGATGGAGACAGTGGCTTTGTGATGTGGTGCAGCTACTGTAGACGATTGATTCCAGAAGCTTTTAGCGCATGGCTAATTTTCCATACGGGGCCTCTACATGTGGCTCTGAATGGGTCAGGCACTGTTTTGTTTACACTGAGTGGCTAATCCGTTTGAGCTGGCTGTGAGTGTGGTCAGAAAAAGAGAGGGTGTGTGTGTGTGTGTGTGTGCGTGTGTTGGCTTGAGTTTTCATTTATAGAATCCTTTCTGTTTTAGGTTTCAGTCGCAAACTTTGTAAACATATCTTCCCAAACCACTCAGCTATTTATCATGCATGATCACCTTTTTGATAAATGTCATATAAGTAATATGCCTCAAGATCCTGAGGTTATTGACTACCATAGATGCTGCATTAAACTTTAAATTTAACATGCTCTCAGTCAGGGTTGCCTTGAGCAGTGAACATTTTCAATGTTACAATATTCTTTGAGCTGTCTGTCCCAGTTTATGGCAAAACTACTTCAGATTTAATGTGTTCATAGTCAGGAATTCCTAGATTAACCCGTGACCGCGTCTTTTCTGAGTTGCAGCATATTCTCTTAATTGTTCCCAACAAAAAGCCTTTGCTGTCGCATGTGGTTACCTTGAGTAAATCAAAGCGTACTTTTTCTGACTGCTTTGCCATTTTCTAAGCAACCGCTCAGAATGCTTTTCAGTCCCAAAACATTTCAACTTTTCAGAAAAGCGCTGGTGACGTCACTGTTGAAAAATCTTGTGTCTCTTTTCCTGATCTTAATGTGTGGGACAGAAACCATTTTAACAGCTGGTTTGACGGAACAGATCGGCAGCACAATACAAATACTATAGGACATGATCGCAGAACAGCCCAACTCCCCTTTTTTATTTGAAGCTTTACCAATAAGTTACCTTCATTCAAATTCTCTATAAGAGGGAGGAAGGTTGCAAGTAAATGGAAGATGGAATAAATTGGAAATGTTTAATTGGACAGGTGTGTGTGTGTGTGTGTGTGTGTGTGTGTGTGTGTGTGTGTGTGTGTGTGTGTGTGTGTGTGTGTGTGTGTGTGTGTGTGTGTGTGTGTGTGTGTGTGTGTGTGTGTGTGTGTGTGTGTGTGTGTGTGTGTGTGTGTGTGTGTGTGTGTGTGTGTGTGTGTGTGTGTGTGTGTGTGTGTGTGTGTGTGTGAGAATGTGGCCCGGGGTGACTTCAGTTTGTGAGTGGCCATGACATTTGCTTTACCAGGTGTAGAGGAGCGTGAAGCAGACTCTGATGGGGTCTGTGAACAGTTATCACATTTACTCCAGGCCACGGGCTATGTGGCTGGTTTGTCAAAGCTGACTGTATGTAATGATCTCCCTCCCTCTCTCCCACCCTCTTGCTGACTCTCCCACCTTCCTTTTCTGTCATCGCTCTGCCACCCTCCCTTTTTCTTTCACGCTCCTTTCCTCTACTCTTTTCTTGGCCCACTGGCCATCTTAGCCACATCCTCTATGACCATCTCTGCTTCATGCTACCTCAACCAACTGCTTACCTTTATCTCTCTCCCTCCCCCTGCCCACCCCCCCTTCTTTTCAAGAGTGGATGTGTCAGAGGGGTGCATGTAGGGCTGGCTGTGGATTTCATTTGTATTTGTGAATGTCCTCATGTTCAGCTCTATGGCAATGACTTTTAAAGCCTAGCGGTTTCAGATACATGCACACATTGTACTGGATTCATGCACGCGCTGCTCCGTATGGTCATGAATTATTCAATTTTGTTTTCACAGGGCTGGAGCGCAAGAGATGGGGTGAGAGGGGACGGGGTAAAGAGATCTGAGGCAGTAGCTGTTAGCTCAAGCATGGGAGCTAGCCTCCTTATGATTCAAGTCCACTCTCTTAATGTTCCCAAGAAATGGGATTTAGACATAGAATCTGGACTGCAATGTTCACCTACAGATATTGCTCCTAAATGTTGTCGAGTTAGCTCTTTTGCCAGCCAAGTTCAAACCATTTATGGCACATCATCACAATATACTATATTAGAGATGAAGGAAAATTATATGGAAATGTGATTGCTCCTCTTCTTCAGGATAGATTCAAGTTTGTTTAAATTATTAACCTGTGCCAAGGACTGATCATATATCCCATTGTGTTGTTTTATATGCATATATGAAAGTGGGTTAAGGTAAGGATTACGCATTCATTATGCAGCTTAACATCACTCTGTTAATAGGGCTGCAACTTCAATCATTTTCATCAATATTGATGAATATATCTTTCTATTCATAGATCAATTAAATTTAATAGTGGAGAATTGCCACGGCAATTCACTTAGGTGGTGTTTACAAATCGCTTGTGTTTTGTGATCACTTCACATCTCAAACTTTTACATTTTTAAGCCTTTTCAACCTGAGAATAGCAATATGTCAAAATATATAATATTACATTGAAGAAGCTAGATCCAGTATATTTGACATGTTTGTTTGATAATGGCTGCTACAATGAGTGATCAAAATGTTTGCAAATATATTGTGTCTCACTCACTAATTCTTTAGCTATACTGTTTCAACTGTGGTTGTGAGATTACATTCTCATACATACACCCTGAATCTGAAATCCTCCAGAATAGACCGTAGAGCACAAACTCTAATCCTTTTTGAAATTTCTCTTTTATTGCCATTTCTCCAACCAGATAACTTGTTCCATATATGTAGGTCTCTTCCAGTTCTGTTGCCTACAGAGTTTATTCTTGAATGATGCAAGCAGGATGAAATCCCTCCCTGGCCCTGCTATCCATTGGAATCATTTTCGCTTTTGGCAAGCCATCTTTGCTCTTCTTGCCACAGTCCCAGATATTAAGCATTCTGATAGTTTGATCTGTTGTTTATCAAACACTTTATGCACTCAAATATCAGTCATTTTGAAAAATTCAAGTGCTGCGACTGATGATATTGACAAAATGCTCAATGTGTTGTTGAAACCACTAATAAGCGATTTGTTGGAACATTGTATTCCATTGTGTCATGTTATAGTACACAAAGACCCATTTTGCCAGCAGTGTAAGGCCACACAATTGCTTTATAAAATGTGATTATTGAGCCCCACTACAAGGTCTAGGTAAGAGTTATCAATTGTCCCTGCCCTGAAGACCTGGCATGCTTAAGTCGCAAACATGCAGGGTGATCTGCTAAATCCTGTAATGTATTAGGGCTACCTGCCATGCTCTTTCTCCAATGCTAATGGGATTACATGCTGTAGAGTGTCCGGCAGTGGCACAGCACTCACCAGCAAGCCTCTGTAGGGAAGGGATACATATAACTTTCCTTCTGCTGCTTGTGTTTAATTTCCCAGCACATTGAGTTGCATTGTTTCAAGCCAAAAAAACATTTCTAAGGAGACGAAATAAAACAACCCAACGTACTACAGGTACAAGGGACAATTGATATGGCTAAATTACTTATTAAAACACGATGACATGATTTGAATCTTAGCTGTGACACCCTTTATAAAAACACTTCAGTTGCCAGCTCACAGAAAACATAACGGATATCACTGTGACTGCGTTGGGCTATCCACGCCTGTCTTGTAATAATTGAAAGGGCCGATTTTTGCGTCAAATGTGTGCAAATGACTTAATTTCAATACGCTCAAAGAATAATAATAATGTGTTAATATTACTGCAGTCTATATGTTTATTTGCGTGTGTGTGTGCATATATATTTGCATGTGTGTGTCCACCCAAGAGCTCACATTATCTTGTGTGGCCGCAGATTCAGAGATTTCATCACTTGTGATTTCCCTGAAGTGCTCACTTTAGATTCCACACAATAAGAAAATGCTGCCTTCAGGCTGTCGGGTCAGCGTGAACAATGATTGCACCGAGAACACAACGAAGCATAGCGCTGACTTAAGATCACACTCAATAATTTAGAGACCTGCCACAAATGTTTCTTGCCAAATCTAACTTGCATGACAAACTCACTTATTCAAATGTTGAGCTTTGAAACTAGCAATACTCAAGCCCTTAAGTATTTGTCTTACACACCACACAGAGGTCATGTACCAGTCTCCTCTGATAAGCTGGTCTGTTGTTATCTTGAGTTCAATTTATTATGACAGCATGAACTGGATAGGCCAATACTTGGAGCATTTTGGTTGGTCAACAAAACATCACATCTTTCTTCATAAAACATGACAGTCAGGAAATAGCTTTGGGAGGCTTGTTTTACAATGCAAAGATGGAAATCAAGGTCATATCGAAATGATTTGTTTAGCTCTTAATCACAGTCCCAGTCTCGTGGCTCTAAGGGCCTGCAGGATAAAACAGCAACACCTCTTTTGACAATGATCCTCAATGAGAAGAAAAAAACCTCATTCTCCTTATCGCAGCGTGCTCTGTGTATTCATCACTGTTTACCTGTGACCCCCCCCCCCCCACAGATTGATAAAGTGAAACATGAAGGCCAAATCCCGCCCAACATTGATCTGCGCAAACAATCCCACCGTGCCGTCCTGACGTCACCAGTGTCAGTACAATACAACGGGAGCCAGAGTGTGTGACAGCAACACGTGACACAATGTGTGTGAGCACTTGGTGTTCAAACACACACAGATTTCTTTAGAATATAAGTTGCTTTACACGATAACATGCGTTTAGCTTGTAAATCGTGTGTATTATCAAACTTTAGTAAAAATCCTATTGTATCAACCTCAGTCGGTTTCTGTTAAACACTATCCAAACACACATACAGTGAATACGAAAGATGCAAATATCTGTATGTGAAGGTTGAGTAATCCTGTCGTTCTGTTCTGATTTCTGTCTTTTTTTGCTAATTGCTTTAGGATTATCAATTGTTTCAATCTCACATTAGAGTTAATCCATTTTACCCCATTTTATGAATATAATTCCTTCAATGCAGCTTTATCTATGCATCTCTCTTCGGTTTTTAACTCCAAGTTTCTCTAATACTTATCCCCTCTTTGTGTTTCTACCCTTCAACTCTCCTAATACCCCTCCTTTTTTGCCCATTCCCTCCCTGCAACCCTCCTTCCCTGCCTCTTCCTCACTCCCTCTCTTTTTTTCCCAGGCGAGTGATGCACGCTGCATACGGTGTGTGTGTGTGTGTGTGTGTGTGTGTGTGTGTGTGTAGTGTGAGCCAGAGCCATCCGTGTGTGTGTGTGTGTGTGTGTTTGCTTTGTGTGTGTCTGGAGAGAGAGAGAGACATAGACTGAGCCCCTAACACGGAGCATGCCTCTGCGTCCGGCAGCCGGCAAACATGAGCCACCCAGCCCTCCACGGCAGGACCAGCAGCAGCAGCAGCAGCACACACACACACACTCACCCACATTCACACACCCTTACACACACACAGCAAACGGCAGCCAGGGGGCCAGCACTGACAGCGGCAGCTCCCGGGAAGAGGACAGCGGCGTTCCCATTCCAGCTTTCTGTCCCGTTGGTGAGTGGAACCACAGTGCAAGAGCACCCATGGAGGAGCCGACAGGCAACACCGTGGTCATCCGCATTGGAATCCCAGACCTGCAACAGACGGTAAGAGCTCGCTCTGTAGCCACTGTTGGAGAGAGGATGAAAGAGAGGGAAGCTGCCTCTCCCCCTTCCTCTCTTACTGTGTGCTTCTCTCTTCTGTGTGCTCTTATAATATCGCTTTGTTTCTCTCAAACATCTTCAGTTTTATCGCTTTCTTTTGCTATTTGCATTGTCCTCTCCTTTCCGTCATTTGTTTTTTTGGTATCCACACTTAGTGTCTGTATTTGCTCTCTGGCTTTTGGGGTTCCACTCCTCCCCGCCTTTTTCCCTGATGTCGTGCTAATAAATCTACCTCTTCATTAACTGGGTTCCAGCTGACTTTGACAACTAGCCACTTAGGGTGAGAGCACGAGATGAAGGGAGGGAGGGAGGAAGGGAGGGAGGGAGGGAGTGAGTGAGGGAGGGGAGAGAAACAGGCATCCGGGATCAAGAAGGCTATAAGAATCATCGTAAATCCAAACTAAGACACAAAGTAGAGAATCAAGATTGCTATACCTGAACTGTAAAACTTTACTTCAACTCATCTCCCTCCCTCTCTTAATACACGCTTCATGCAGGAGGTTCCCTGAAGACCTAGCCTGGGTATTTGTAGTATTGCAACCACCTAAACAAAATGCAGAACTGTTAGACTCTGAGTTTGATCCTTTCATTGCTTTATCTTCCCATTTCCACATACAGCATGAGGTGTTTCTTTTCCACAGAACCCCTGTGACCTACTGAGTGCTGGTTCTGCTTTTCTATACGATTACTGCAGAGGATAGTTTGGAATAGGGCTACTGTTACAAAATAAGTTCATTTCATTCATTGAGCTGTGCAATTGTAACATAAATGGATTCAGCAACAGCCATCTTGGCATATTTCAGTGATTATTTAGAAACTACAAAAACAGCCATTGTCAATGAATTGTAGTAGTGCCTATTGTAGCTGTCTTGAAGTTAGTCATGATTTACTTCAAAGCAAGGACACTATTCAAATTAAAATGTCCATAAATCACAGGTTCAAATGATCTTGAACAGAAAGTGACTGTTAGGAATTGCACACAAATGCAGAGAGAAAGAAACACTTTACCGTGCACTGGCTTTAGAAGGAAAAGTGTTATCTCTCTGTCCCTGCAGCTCATATAAGATCACACGTTTAGAGATTCCATGTGAGACACCACACAATGTGTTATTATTAATGTTCCTCTGTGCCAACACTTCTCTACTCATCCCTCCACTCTTGCTTTTACATTTCAACTGAAGACGTCCTCTGCTATTGGTAAAGCAGAATGCAGATTAGCATTAACTGCCTGTCACTGCCGTCCTGTGCTCAGGCACTTTCTGTAGGTGCTTTAGTGTGAGTGCCCTTTTTGATTCTTTCTCCAGACATTGATGGCAAAGGCAAGTGAGGCAGTTTTTGTGTTATTGTTGATTACCTCATTGTTGGGGGCTTCTTGGCTGAAATGACCCATTGTAACTAAGTGAGGCCCCGGCATCGCATGCTAGGAATAAAGGCAGGAAATAAAAGGAGAGCAGTTGAAAAGAAGCAGAGAATTCCCTCAAGGTGCTGTAGAATCGCCGCCTGTGAACACCAACGTCTTTCAGTTGGGTTCAAACACTCACACTCACACTCACACTCGCACACACACTCACACTCACACTCACACTCACACTCACTCACACTCACACTCAAGCATGATCATAAAAGTCATAAAGACACACCTAATGATATACTTGTTGCATGCACACATAAACACAAGCTTGCACACGTGTCCTTAAATTCTAATCCCAGTGCAAAGGGACTTCTCCTAATGTGCTTATGCAATAGAAAGATGCTCAAAAGATTATTAGTTCTACTCAAGGAGTCACATTAAATCCCACACTTGCAGCGTGACATACAAACATAAAGCGATCCTGAAAGTCTGACTGGCAAACATAGAGGAGGATGACAGATGGGCAAGCTGACAGTCTGAATCTTTGCTTTGCAGTCAATAGAGACTCTGTGTACTTTAAGTGAGCATGGGATTACACTAGAATAGTCCGCCGAAGTTGGATTACACACCTCCTGCTGGGTTTCAAGCCTGGATCAGGAGATTGAAGCACCATGCAAAGAATACACCGGGCTGCACTTTTCCTTGTCAGAGGAGAGAAAGGAAGTTGAGGCAGTTGAGGCAGTTGAGGCAGCACTACACCATGTGGTGTAGTGCTGCCTCAACTCTAAGATAACTTGATCCACACACTTCCTTCTTCAGTAGCTGGCCTGTTAGGTCCAATTTTTATTCGAGATGATTGGCTTAAATGTTTTTGGGGGGTATTTTTGTGAAGAATTTTACCATGTGAACTGCATGATATCTTCAGTGGAACGTATGATGTTTTAATTTAAAGGAGATCCAAAGATTATTTCCAGTCTGTGTTGCATGTATTGGTCTTAGTGTTCGGTGGGAGGCTGAAGGGACTGAAACTGTGGTGATATAAATATTAAGTGTTGGACTTGGCATTAAATTACGTGTTGTGTTTTGGTTGGTAAGTTTCGTCAATTCCCCCTCCTCTCTCGTAAGAAGGGTTTTCCTGAGTAGGCATACTTTAAATGAATTAATGGAAAATAGTATAGACTTTTGTGATTAAGCTTATGATTTTGACCAAGCCAAGTCCATTATTTCATAAAATAACTGCTCAGTTCTTGGTGAAACTTTGACTAAGTACTGTGCCTTGGCAGTGGGAGGCCGTAAAGCTGCATTAGCAGTGGATCCCACCATTTGTTCACACTGCAGATTATTTACGAACATTTGGCTTTTGTTGGGATCATGGGTATCATTTGTCAGTTATCATGTCCAACTCCACCAGAACTCTATTTCTATGATTGGTGCACAAAGAGACAGCTTCCCAATACTGCTAATGGATGTCATTCATCTCTCAGCAGAGAGGGAGACACTGAAATACACAATCTGCCCCACTGCTCTCTACCTGTATTCATCCTTATTCTACATTTTCTTGTCTTGTTGCCCCTTTTAGTGCATTTTGTCTCTCTATTCATCCACAGAACTGTTGTCAACAGTATAACGGTGACGTGATGACTATGTTATAAAAGAAAAATAATTCTTAAAATTAAAATATATAAATCCCCTTTCTCCCGTCCAGCCAGGTATGTGTCCTCACGGCTGGGTCCTCTAACTCAGGCTTATACGTTTTAGGGCTCTGCATATTATATTTAATGCTTGGAGAACAATTTGGCAGTGTGGATATGTGGATGTGCTAGTCCCTGATCTTTCCTCTATTATTTTCATTTTCATTATTCCTAGCCGACCTATTTGGGGTGTCTTATTGAGAGAAGCCAAAATGGATGGCTTTGAGTGCCCAGCCTACGATATGCATATTTTTTTCTGTTCACTTTTCTCACATAATTGGTTTGCCATTCAGTAGACATTGTTCCCGCTTGCATTTTTTACCCTGAGCTGCTTTTTTTGTTTTTACTTTCTCAATGGCATGTATGCACAGTCTGCAACATTGGCTTTGTCTAGTTCGGTAATTGTAACCTTTTTTAGTCTCTGGTAGGGTTTTTCGTTATTTGCCACCTCATCTGTCTGCCATGTTCACTTATAGGGGATTGGTTCTCCGAGGTATCTCCTCTTCCGTTATTGCCAGCGTTCTACCTATCTGCTGCTGTTTTGAGATATGCTCCCAGCAGTTTATCTTCAGGAGCCATTTTACTGATATACTCGTGGATGCTTCATTTTTCATTCAGGACACTAGCCTTGACACTTACTAAGCTCTTCACTCTCTCGCTGGCTAACGCTCTCTTGAAACTTGTTTTGGAAGACATTATCTGTGTAGTGTGACAAGTTTCCTTAAGAAGGAGAAAAATAAGCTGTTTAATGTTATAGGTATTTAGATGGCCCTTGGTTAAAGGGTTGCACAGTTTTCGGCCTTTACACACTTTTATCAGTACAGACAGTTAAAAAAATAACAGTTTAGAATACAATTTTAAAAATTGCATTGTTGCATCAGCAAGACAGTGGGTGTGTGCAGCACATTGCTTTGAATCCCTGAAAGTACAGTGGGGCAAAAAAATATTTAGTCAGCTACCAATTGTGCAAGTTCTCCCATTTAAAAAGATGAGAGAGGCCTGTAATTTTTATCATAGGTATACCTCAACTATGAGAGACAGAATGAGAAAAGAAAATCCAGGAAATCACATTGTAGGATTTTTAATGAATTCATTGGTAAATTCCTCAGTAAAATAAGTATTTGGTCACCTACAAACAAGCAAGATTTCTGGCTCTCACAGACCTGTAACTTCTTCTTTAAGAGGCTCCTCTGTCCTCCACTCGTTACCTGTATTAATGGCACCTTTTTGAACTCGTTATCAGTATAAAAGACACCTGTCCACAACCTCAAACAGTCATACTCCAAATTCCACTATGGCCAAGACCAAAGAGCTGTCAAAGGAGACCAGAGACAAAATTGTAGACCTGCACCAGGCTGGGAAAACTGAATCTGCAATAGGTAAGCAGCTTGGTGTGAAGAAATCACCTGTGGGAGCAATTATTAGAAAATGGAAGACATACAAGACCACTGCTAATCTCCCTCGATCTGGGGCTCCACGCAGGATCTCACCCCGTGGGGTCAAAATGATCACAAGAAAGGTGAGCAAAAATCCCAGAACCACACGGGGGGACCTAGTGAATGACCTGCAGAGAGCTTGGACCAAAGTAACAGAGGCTACCATCAGTAACACACTACGCCGCCAGGGACTTAAATCCTGCAGTTCCAGACGTGTCCCCCTGCTTAAGCCAGTACATGTCCAGGCCCATCTGAAGTTTGCTAGAGGGCATTTGGATGATCCAGAAGAGGATTGGGAGAATGTCATATGGTCAGATGAAACCAAAATAGAACTTTTTGGTAAAAACTCAACTCATCGTGTTTGGAGGAGAAAGAATGCAGAGTTGCATCCAAACAACACCATACCTACTGTGAAGCATGGGGGTGGAAACATCATGCTTTGGGGCTGTTTTTCTGCAAAGGGACCAGGACGACTGATCCGTGTAAAGGAAAGAATGAATGGGGCCATGTATCGTGAGATTTTGAGTGAAAACCTCCTTCCATCAGCAAGGGCACTGAAGATGAAGCGTGGCTGGGTCTTTCAGCATGACAATGATCCCAAACACACCGCCAGGGCAACGAAGGAGTGGCTTCGTAAGAAGCATTTCAAGGTCCTGGAGTAACCTAGCCAGTCTCCAGATCTCAACCCCATAGAAAATCTTTGGAGGGAGTTGTCTGTGTCTGTGTTGCCCAGCGACAGCCCCAAAACATCACTGCTTTAGAGGAGATCTGCATGGAGGAATGGGCCAAAATACCAGCAACAGTGTGTGAAAACCTTGTGAAGACTTACAGAAAACCTTTGACCTCTGTCATTGCCAACAAAGGGTATATAACAAAGTATTGAGATGAACTTTTGTTATTGACCAAATACTTATTTTCCACAATAATTAGAAAATAAATTCTTTAAAAATCAGACAATGTGATTTTCTGGATTTTCTTTTCTCATTTTGTCTCTCATAGTTGAGGTATACCTATGATAAAAATTACAGGCCTCCCTCATCTTTTTAAATGGGAGAACTTGCACAATTGGTGGCTAAATACTTTTTTGCCCCACTGTATAGTGGGCATGCCTAGGGTTGAGCGATATTGAAATTACCCGAAGAGTATATTTCTCATAGAAAAACAATGAAATACAAAATATAGGTCCCAAAAAAACATTCAAAACATATGTTGCAACAACTAGGCAACAAGTGGCTGAGCAAATCATATCTGCAACAGGTTGTTTTAAAATGATTGTATGAATGTAACTGGAAAAATGATGCAAACAAGATTCATTACAAAAATAAAAAAAGCAGCCTTTACATGGAAACCTCGCCATGGCATCGTTTCAATATCAGTATTAAGATTTCAGGCATGTGTCTTAACAAAGTCATTTGTTGTATAATTACAGCACAGTTTTGCTATTCACTTTTTTTTACTAGTCTTACAGAGATTGGGAGTGCTAAATAACATGTAGCCTAGAAAAAGTAGACCTAAAATAAAAGGTAGCTATATTTTGTACTTATTCCATTTTTATCAGATTTCAGTGTCTGGAAATAAACAAGTATTTTCTACTAGCTATTTAACTACCCTAATGATGACTGTTTCCTGCTCTGGGAAGAATACTGGTCTGTTTCAGGTGTGTAGTCGATTGAGCATGTGCTGTATGTGAGGATTGTTTCTCCAACATGCTCCTTCAGTAGCCTTCAGCCTCAGATCCTGGACGGCCTGCTCTTTCTACATTACTGCACTGCAGATGGTTTTGCTCTATAGATAGTTGCTTTTTGTGATCAGAGCATTAATCATTTTGGCCTGTGATTCTCTGCCATGTTTCCTTAGTCTGGCTTCTTGCATTGTAAACCTTTTTACAATAAGTCTCCAGGGCCTCGGTTATGGACATCCCATTGTATTTCTTCAGTTGCCAGGACAGTTCTCGATCGTTAAAGTCTGCCAAGGCTAACTCTGGTCATATCTTGCTTCCTGATCTTGTCGCTGAAACATGTTTTAGTGGGGTAAAGTGGACATTCTCTCAGTATTTGGGTATTTTGGCTTTTATTTAAATATGTTTACATATGGTCTGTTTACAGTATATTGTCGCGGATCCGAGGCTTTAACACTCACAACATTAATCAATAGAAACTCATTAAAACCTGGACACAGAAATGGATGAGGTTAAATATTATATTGTTACTTAATGAGCATAATACTGTGAAAACACCACGTTGCTCCAGCAGTCAAACGCCTGGGGTCTCCCACGTTACAGAGGATTTGTGTCGTTTATGTAGGAAGCTTCCTTCCTTCAACGCACACACACATTCCAGTCCTCCAGCTTCAGCCTGCTCAGTGAACATATCAATAGACGTGTAGACTTCTGTCTTTTCACCTTGGGAGGCGACAAGTCAGTCTTACTGTCTTTTAAGGTCATACACGTCAAAAATGCTTGAGGAATTGCAGATCAGATGCTGAACATATTTAGACACTTGCTTGGAGAAACTTTGGGAATAACATTTAGAAGTATATAACTTGGATTGCATTAACAATATCTCTCTGGATTCTGTCATAGGAGCATTAAAGCAGATTTAATTTTTCTTCTGCTGCTGTTGACTACTACTTTTAGACTGTCTTTCATTAACTTTTGTGTTTGTTAATGTTTGTCTTAGGATCTCTGCCTATGAATGTTCCTATCTATGTTTTTTTTTTTAATGTATGCCAGTATTTATGTACTGTGCGTATTAGTTTCCTCTTCCCCATTGGTTCATGTCTAGTTATGTCCAACTTCAACTCCTTTCCTTTTCTATCTTTCTTTTTGCCTCTTTCTCTGAGCTTCCTGCATCTCTTGCCTTTTTCTCAACTGTCTTTCTTCCACACTACATGTCCTCTCTGCATCTGCCTTGAGTCTTACATGCAAAAGTGGTTTGACAGTTCCTCCAGAAACACTGACATTCGCAGATTGACATATGCAATGTGTATCAGTGATTGCTGGGCAACTCTTTGAAAAGCCTCACACGTTGATATGTTGCTATCTTTAGCTCCATTCCCTGTGGCAGCAGGGTCAAAAGACGTGGCTAGCATATTCCTACCTCCATTGGCCCACAACAGCCATAAAGGGAGGTAGCTGGAGAGAGATTTGACCCAAAACACCCTTACCCTTTTTCCCCCTCTCACTTGACAGGCATCCTTCTTTCCCTCCATCTGGCCTCACAAATCTCAATTCTTTTTCCACATGCTTGTTCTTTATTTAGTGCGGATACTAGAATAGAGGGAATCCTTAATTGTCCCACATTGTGCATTTGACCCATCCTGAACATAGGAGCAGTGGGCTCCCGTATGTATGCCGCACGGAGAGTAGTGTAGGGAACGCTGCCTTGCTCAGGGACACCTTGGTAGCACTTGGTGTTTTGGGGACTTGAACCGGTGACATTCCGGTTTACCAGGCCGAGTCCCTACAGACTTCCACCTAACAGTATTGTTATTGGGTAAAAGGGGAAATAACAGCAATTGGAATGTAACAAGAGAATGAATGTTCCTTTTTGGGAAAATGCATTTGGATACTAATAAATTAAATCATAAAGCAATTAATGCTCACTAAAGGATAGCCAATTCTCATTTAAATCTGTGAGTGGTTTATTGATCCCCTCCTCGTTTAGGTCAACTCTATTATATTCCCTCTCTCTGTTCGTCTCAGTTGTTAGTCCCTCTTTGTTTTCCTCCATCTCTCTGAGTCTGAGAGAAAACTGGGTTAGGGTTAGGGTAAATGGAGATATTAATATAGGACCAATCATACTAAGCTTTTGTTATAGGTCTGCACAGGATATCCATTGTGTTAGTGCAGGGGGGCAAACAAGAGAGAGGGCCCTGGATTCCAATATGTGATGTCTTTTTTAGGCATTAGACGGCTGGTGATGGAACCATCTCATTTAGACATATTCTATGAGACCTAATATGTCTGAATATACAGTTGATTTGAACTGTATGTACAGTGGCAAGAGCTCCCCATGGGCCTTTGAACAAGATCCTTGCAGTCAATAAAGAAGTACTACTCTCCACATTGCTGCCAATGGCAAAGGGGCATCCTTTGTCAATTTACACCCCCCCCCAATAAGCTGCACTAATATAGTGCTCAGCCTAATCTCCCCCTAACAGCAGGTGAGATCAATCTCTACTGTTGTATTGATACTGAAATTAGTCTCTGGTAGCTCAAAGGTAAGCTACAAAGGTAGAATTTCTGTGATTCATTCTTGCTTTCTGATTGGAGCCCTTTACAGAGTGGAATATCAAAATAATTACAACTTAATTGGTTTTAGTTGAAGCTACAACCCCACAGCAAGCTTTGCGAAGAACCTAATTGCATCTGTTAGTCATCATTTGTTTTTGAATAATGTTGATCTCCATTTAAGATCCTAAATGTGTACATGCTCAGACTCAGGAGAATGTTTTTTCTGTCTCAGGGTGGTCTGGCATATTGTTTTAGCACAGTGCTTTAATTTTTCAGAAATGATGTACGTAATTCCTTTCATTCCCACTGGAGCTGACTGCTCCTCCATCTTAACTTGATTTGGTCACATGGATGCACATTGTTCAGTCAGAGGTTGTAATTAGTCACGCGTTATTGAAAAGCTTTACAATCCACACTGGGGCTCTTAGGAAAAACGTTAAAGATACATTTACTGTGACTTTATTTGCCTAATTTTAATCGTTAAAGTATATAATTGTTCTCCATAACTATTTCAAATAATTGTAAGACATCAAAAATACTGGTTTTCTGAAATTGCTGAAAAGTTTATTATGAATAGCCAGAGAGTCAGTATATGGTTGTGTGTGTCTGGAGGGTTCTTTATTGGGGGCTTTAATTGTATTTTGTGGCAGGCTCTATAGCTATTTGTCTACCAATGTGCTTTAGTTTTTAAATTATTAATAGAGAAAAAACAATTAATGAATTTCCCATTGAAAATGGAATCAATGAGTGAACTGTGGCATTGCTGCACAAATAGGCAGGTATGGAGAAGTGTGTCATCGTCCTCAATTAGTGGTTAAGGAAATGGATATGCTCAAAAAGCTTTAACTAACAGCCCCTATTGGCCAATTAAAAAAATTCAGCAGGTTACCTTGGCAACCAGCTAGGGTGCACTGCTCCTTGGCACACCCTGAGAGTAACTGGCTGATGATATGCAAATTAAGGGAAACAGGAAAAAAAAGCACCTCAGAAGCAGGATTAATATGTCCTGTGAAACAATAAAGTTTGCCTCTTTAAAACTGATGTTAAATATATACTGGCAGTTTACTGACTCTAGTTTACAGTGTGTTCACTGACTGCATACAGCTGCGTGATGCTCCTGTGTTAGGAGGCTGTTAAGATGCAAAATAGTCCTCAATGTCATGATGCTGTAGTCCTACACAAGAGGATGCAGAGAAATAAAGTGTACATTTAAAATGCAGCATGTGTAAGAGAGACTCGAGCAGGCAGAGTGTTTGGAATCAAGTGGCAAAGAATATCTATGCAGCAACATGTTTGCTAGTGTGTGTGCATTCTACACCAATTTCCATTAGTGCTTCGAGTCTAAACAATTTCCATTTAGTTACAGTTCAAATCACATTTCTCAAAATCGCTGCTGCAACAACTGGACCCTTTAGTTGTGGTTCTGTGTGTAACAAGTTAACAGATGATAATTCATCACATTAGATTGACAGAGAGGAGAGAAAGTGACTCCTGCAGTCATCCTGTGCTATGAGGAAGAGTTTGCAGTAAAAAGCCCGAATGTGAAGTGGCTGCTAGTGGCCACTGACTGGAGATCACAGCCTGCCTGCTCTTTATAGATTCAGGTCCAGGTTTCTCTGCAGATGAAGGGTAAGGTCCCTCTGATTCTCAGCAAGTGGCTCAATTTGAAGGGTCAAAACTGCAGATATATGATCTTACCATCTTTCCCTGGTTTACAGCGTCACTAATACAATCACTCTGTTTCTCTTTTTCTTTAAAAAAAGATGGTCATGCTTGTTGTACAGTTCGTGGAATACCATCTGTCTTTGCCGACTTTATAATTACCAATTTATTTGTTTGTCATTGTACTTCATCTTGTAAGATAAAATAGGGTTTTAAAACCCATTTTTTAACAATGATACAGTATTCATGTTGTACACTGAGAATATTACCCACACCTTAGTGTTCCAACCTTCTTTCCTTGACATCATGCCACTTCAACACAAATTAAACTCAACTATTCGTATCAAATCGACAGCACGAATCGTGCACCATTTTCCATAATAAGGGAAAGTCCAGCCTCAGCACTTTCTGTGTGAATAGAGTGTGTAGTGTGTGTTCACAGTGTCTTTCAAGGTGTCTGAATCTTGATAGTAGCCCATTAATCCGAGTTAATTGAATCAATGCCTTTTCCCCCCTCCTTGTCTCAGGGGTATGGTATGGTAATAGTTCAGATGTAAACCCTTGGGTGGTGTGTTCATTTGAAGCTATGGGATTTGGAGATTGACTGGAAAGTCCACTGTGTAAAGACCCACAGTTAGTTTCTGTAGCCGGAAAAGCTTAAAATTAAAGAGAGGCTTGTGTTTAGTATTTAACTGATAATACCCTATTTCCCACAGATGTGTGTTAACTGTTTAGAGGGAGCTCAGCTGTTGTATGTGATTATGTTAAGGGGTCAGTCTGTGTGATTTTAAAACACACATGTGTAGAGGCTGACTGTGATTTTACACAAATGGAGACGTGCTGTGTTTATATTGGTTTGTCCGTAGCCAGATGTGTTCTCATGACGCGTTTACAGCAATGTTCCATGGTTGATTTGCAGTAGATGGGAGGATGAGAAGAAGATGGCTGTTTCACAATGATGTTGACCCAAGACACACAGCTGGTCCTTTAGTGGGTTCCCAGGCAAATTGGTGTTTTCTTTTGACAAATTGTAGTGATAACTGTTGTTTGATGTTGTGTTGTTACAATTCAGGCTATATTCCTGTACCAAATGTATCTAAACATACCAAATCTCAAAACTATAAAATGTTATATAAATCAAATATTATATAATACAAAGTAGTTCTTTCAAAACATTTATCAGAAACATGAATATAGTAGCAGCAGTTAAAAGCTATAAATCACTTGTGATAGAATATAATCACACATATTTTACCGCAAGGTCATTCGTTTGAGATGAAATATAAAGTCACAGTTGCTGATTGAAAGTAAATGCATTAAGACTTTTTAAATTGTTCTATTCACACAACTAGTTTTACCAATTCAACAAAAAACGAATAAACAAAAAGGTTTTAGTCACAGCACAAAATAAATGAAACCATTCTCTTGTGTGTGCACTGCAATGTAACATCTCTCTGATGTGCAATTGAATGCCTTGTGCCCTGTATTACAGAGAATGTAATGTGTAGCCTGACGCCACTGATGTCATGTTTAATACCACATGGTGTTTGTCTTCTGCTACACTCTGGTGCTCCCCTGACAAGAGCGTGAGATGAGCTGTACCTGGTTTCAAGTTTCTGAAAATGTTATTAATTGAATCCTGCCAAAACTTGTACATTATTAAGAGTTGATGTTGTAGTGTTTTTTTCACAAGTTGACCATTTCATCACTGAGTCACCCTTCAGACTTCTTCACAGCTGTAGCACAAGCAGTGTGGTTAAAAACTAGCTTAAGTTTTAGAAACAGACGGTTACCTTTTGATCCCCTTAGATATGGTTAATTTAACATCTTTGTTAGTCACATATTTAAACAAACACATTGTAGAGAAAGAGACAGAAACAGCTACAAACAGACTCGTAAGGGTGAGGCAGCAAGTGAGTCATCCACACATCAGGCACTAACATGTGCTTCCTCTTGCTGCTCATCTATTATAAATTGCTACTTTAACCGTGCTATGAAATATGGAGGGATGAAAGATGAAACAGTATTAGTTTATATCCATGTTGCTGAGTCTACTCCCACAGGTTCCTGAGATTGAGAAAGAGAAACATATGCACCTACCATCAGCTTGGACCCCTGCCAAACAGAAGGAAACTCAAGTAGACAGGGAGGGATACCAGGGGAAAACAGAGGCAGTTCACTTAGTCGTTCTGTCAAATAAACCCAGGCCTGTACATAGTTGATTACAAGCATATGAGTATGCATATGTACCATTAATATCTGGTGGCCTAACAATTCTGTTTAACTCATCCACTATGCTGTATGATCCAGTTTACAAGAGCACAAACACATGTTATATATACTAGTGATGTGTGTTATACCTTTAGGGTATTGGTAAGGACTCTTAGCTCTTCCCACATCCAGGAGGAGGCTCAGCGCTGTTAATTAGTGCATATGTCATCTGGGCAGCGACAGCCAGAGGTCTTGGGAGACAGGGACAGGGCTGTGTGAGAGTCATTACACTCCATCATCTTAGCACTCCTCTCTTCTTTTAGTCCACTTTACCACTGCGTTTCACTCTCCTTTCTCTTCTCTGTCGATGTATCACTTCTTGCTAAAAGGCAACAACAATGACCGTCTTTTCCTATTGTGACTGGATGCCATCTGCGCCTTTAGAGATACCATAGGCACGTCTTCCTCCATGCATCATCATTGCTTGCGTAATCACAGACAAACACACAAAAAACACACATCTTAATTAGTAAGGCACTTAAGGGGCTGTGTTTTGAATTCAGATGTGAAATGATGCAATACACATTTTGTTTGTTTCCACTGCAACCTGTTGCACTTACTTGAACTTGTGTTCACACTGGCTTCCTTTTTTATTTCCCACCTTAACAAAAAAACCCAGCCCATGTTGTTAACTTGTTTAATATTCTACTGCAATGCTTTTCGTACCATTTATTTTGCATTCAAAACAGAATATAGCAAACTAACAGGGTTCATTAACATGCGTGCAGATCGCCACGTCAGACGAGACTTACATTTTTGTTAAAAAACTGTTTCCATTACATGCGTTTGTTTCTTCACATCTCATCTTTAGATACAGACCTGCAAAGTCTATGAGGTACGTAGGCACCATTGACCATTGCTTATATAGGTGAGATCTTCTTTTGCCAGACTGTGGGATTGTAAACATGAATATATATTTGTGGTTTTCACGTGACTTCAGAGGGGAAACCAGCTTCAAACTAGTTTAGCTTTATTCTCCCAATGGCCCAGCGTTCAGTCTAGCTTCATATCATCTAATATAATGGTTAGTTGAAAACATGCAACCTTCTGTCTTCCTTTATGCTTCCTTTGTTCATTGTCACAAGTGTGACCTACAGTTTGTCTCTCATCTCCTCCCTAAAGCCCTTACTCTCGTGTCCAATCATCCTTCACACATGTCTCTAATTTAAGCAGACAAGAGATCAAAGTTTGGTCTTGTGTGTGTGAACAGAAGAATGCTTCTATACCCCCGGGTGTCTGATCTCAACCAGTGTAAATAAGTTTGACATGGCGGGGCCTGGATAAACACACTGGGCCACACTGGCTAAAAAAACAGTAGCACCACCAAAGCATGAAGTTTGGCAGAAGACCATTATTCACTATTTCTTATGAAAGAATGCAGATTAAGTTTCATGACTCGCCACGTATCTGCACTTTAGTGAAGCACCACCCTCGACTCTGTCCACTGAAACATAGAGTATGACCGCAGCAGTATCTCATTCCTCTAATGTACTCTTATCTCAGTAAAAAGGCCACTCCAGCTCTCCCTAGCTTGCATAATTTCATCCTTTTCCAAGATCACTTTAATGTCATAAGAGTAGACTGCGCAGATTTTAAGCTTGTTCTAGTCATTATACATTTTAAGATTAAAAGCTGCTAGGTTTTACATAGTTAAAAGGACATTTAAGCATAGCAAACCTTTATAGGGTGGTCCATTTTATATATAATATTGGATGTAAAAATATATTGTTTCAATATTGATCTAGATTATATTATAGATTAATTTTGTAACAACAAAGACCGTTTAGAAACAAATCCAAGCCAGTTTTAGATTAAAAAAAGAGGGGCAAAGGTACAGTACTTTATTAAACATCATATACAGTGGTATGCAAAAGTTTGGGCACCCCTCTGAGATTTCATGACAATTTGCTTTTCCTTTATAATAGAAGATCACAGCAACAACATTTGTTTTCCTACAAAGATGTAGACGTTTTAGTGTTTTCCAGACCAAAATTCTTAGGGTAGCATTACATAGTTTTTTTATAATAAAATAAAATGCAAAAAATGGGATGTGCAAAAGTTTGGGCACCCTTATAAATAGCATTCATTTCAACACCTGTACGGATTTATAGCTGACAGGTTGCTGCACAAAATTGCTTTGATTAGCTCATTAGACCTTCAATTACAAAGACAGGTGGAACCAATCATGAAAAAGGCTATTTAACATAGGTAATAGCTGGCTGTGCCTGGCCTAGGTTCTTTCTTAGGGAGTGGCAAGATGGGGACCTCAAAACAACTCTCCACTGACCTGAAAGCTAAGATAATCCAACATTATAAATTAGGAGAAGGGTACAAAAAATTATCTGACAGGTTTAAACTGTCTGTCTCCACAGTCAGAAACGTAGTTGTGAAATGGAAGGCCACAGGAACAGTCCGTGTGAAGGAAAGATGTGGTAGGCCGACAAAAATAGGGGAAAGGCACAGGCGAAGGATGGTGAAAATGGTCACAGAGAAGCCACAGACCACCTCCAGAGAACTACAACAACATCTGGCTGCTGATGGTGTAGTTGTTCACCGTTCCACAATCCAGCGTACTTTGCACCAGGAAGAGCTCATTGGAAGGGTGATGTGCAAAAAGCCTTTCCTGAGTGTTAATCACAAGAAGAGTCGCATGAGGTATGCAAAAGCACATCTGGACAAGCCAGAAGCATTTTGGAACAAAATACTGTGGTCAGATGAGACCAAGATTGAGTTATTTGGTCATAACATGAACAGGTATGCATGGCGAAAAAAACACACTGCATTCAATGAAAAGAACTTGTTGCCCACTGTAAAATTTGGTGGAGGATCTATCATGTTATGGGGCTGTGTGGCTAGCACAGGTACTGGAAAACTTGTTAAAGTTGAGGGCCACATGAATTCCTTACAGTACCAGGAGATTCTTGACAAGAATGTTCTAGAGTCAGTCACAAAGTTGAAGCTACGCCGGGGTTGGATTTTTCAGCAGGACAATGATCCTAAGCACCGATCAAAATCCACCAAGGAATTCATGCAGAAGCACAGGTACAATGTTCTGGAATGGCCATCCCAGTCCCCAGACCTTAACATCATTGAAAATGTATGGATTTATTTGAAGAAGGCTGTCCATGCACGGAGGCCAAGAAACCTGACTGAACTGGAGACGTTTTGTGTGGAAGAATGGGCCAAAATACCACCTGCCAGGCTTAAGGGACTTGTCTGTGGCTACAGGAGGCGTCTACAGGCCGTTATTGCAGCAAAAGGAGGCAATACTAAATATTAATGGAATTATTTCTTAGGGGTGCCCAAATTTATGCACATGCCTATTTTTGTTTGAATGCACATAAACATGTTTCTGTTTGACCAATAAAAGTTATTTCACTACTGAGATGTTTCTGTTACCATAAGGTATAACATATGTTAAAATGAAGTTGCTGCTTCAAAAGCTCAGCAAGTGACAAACTGATGCAGTGGTTTTCCTAAGGGGTGCCCAAACTTTTGCATACCACTGTATGGCAGAGAAAGCAAAACATTTGAAATTGTGCACAATTTTCTTGAAAAGTGACATAAACTATTAATCGATTGTCAAAATATTAAACTATTCTTTTTCTTAGGGTTAACTCTTAATTTATCAAATAATAACTTCAGCTCTTAAAGAATCCATCTTTAATATGTGGGCATTCGTGCTGTACCGTAGCATGTTATTGTCTGCCAGCATTCAGAATGAGAACCATGACAGATCAGTCACCTGATTCTACGATTGTGTCGGGTTTCTTCTTTACTTGCTGCTGTTCCATTGTTACACCCAGTATCAGCGCTTATAGTAGAAGAATGCAGCAACACATGGTTAAACACACTACAGAGGATGGGCTTTTCAGGGAAGTTTGAGTTCTAAGTGTATTAACTCACATGAACTCTGTGTGTCCTCAGGGATCAAACATTTTGTAAAATTTGGTGACAGGCTTATTGTAACAAGTTGAGCTGATTAATATATAACCATTATTCACTGGCCCAAATAAGATGATCAAACTTTGAAGCTGATGTTTCTCCAGTACAATTAGCTTATAAGTGATTTATTTGTAAACTGCTGGTGCAGAGGTAGTCTATAAACAGTAATTCAGGTAATTTATGGAAGACATTCTGACTTGTCGAGGCAGCAAAGGCCCAGGTGGAATACAAAAACACCAATGATGGCTGCAGTCCATTGAGTGCAAAAGGAGTCAGTTACAGGTATTGTGCATGCTTACTCTCCGACTCACCTTACCTGAACACTTTATGGGTTATCGTTAAGCTGATTGATTACACCTGTGCTGCTTTTACTAGTCAAAGTGCCTGTTGCTAATTACGACCTGCAGCAGCGTACCAACTTCAACCATCGTTACCTAGGGCTGGAGTAACAAATAACTATTGTCACAACAGCAGCCTTACTTTTTTATAGCCTTCTTTTAAGGCATTTACAAATAAACTCTTAAGGGTTTTTTCCTTGGTTGTGCAAACTGCAACATGGGGTTTTGCAATGCGTTCGTTTTCTTGACATCAAAATAGTACTTGCCTATCTGCCTGTTGTTTTACATGCTCCACATGGTGGTTCCATGTACATCTAGCGCCATGCTACTTCAAACCCTTTCCACACAATTGTTTTTTTTGGGTAATTCACCAGTCAATAAAATGAAAACTATCACTTGTAAAAGACGGTAAGCAAGAACACACAGGTCACACTGTTCACAATTAAACATCTATTCGACAATGACATTTGCAAGAGTTTTAATATTACTCAATATCCTCAGGACCGATGGTCTGTTCCAATTCATCCAAAAAGAAGTGGCAATTTTTAATAGAGCCGCATGGTCTTATCTTTAGAATTGTGTAGCAGTATCAGCCTTTCCTCTAAAATGCATTTTTAAATACCTAACGTTTGAAATGGTCACTTGTTTAAGTTAATCAATGGTTTCTACCACCACTTGTATTTATCATAAGTTAATAATGTCTGAAACTGACATCCTCATAGAAAACAGATATTCAAACTGTAACAATGCATAGCCTCCTGCCATCTGGTGTAGGTGATGTGGAAATGAATCTTTACTTACAGTACTGTACCATAAAAGAGAAGTGTTGACTGTTATGCAGTTTAATAATCCCCAAAGTTTGTAAGAAGAGTTGCAACTTATTTTGTGGAAAGACGTTTTATTTTCACCTAATACTCTCTAATACTCGGTTCCACTAAATGCTTTGGTTGTTGGACTATCAGCAGTCAGACACACACACACGCACATGCACACGCACACACACACTTATATGCATACTTTGTAATTGTACTCTCTCTTTCATAGAGTGTAAGGTATTTTTCACTATATTGCTCCTTGTCTCTCTCTGATTCAGTCTCTCCATTTGTTTTCCTTTCACTGCACTCACGCTCTTTCTCATGCTTTGAATGTTATATCCAGTCTGGCTGGCTCTGCATTGCAGTTCAAAGGCACGACTCAGGAGGAAAAAAAAAAAAAAAGAGATTCATTCATCGCCTTTATTTAGACCTCTGTGTGACGGAAGACCATTGTTTTCAATGGCACCAAGAATCCACAGCCAAACCGTGATAGACATGTCCATTCATTTGAATGTTAGTGTCTGTGCATGTGTGGAGCACAGCAGCTAAATAAAAGAACTGGAGAACCGAGACAAGCAGAGAAAAGACAGGGAGATGTAAACCTCAAGTCAATTACCTGTGGAGAGGCCCAGATCTCTGAATTATTCCGTTCACAATAACGATTCACTTTTAAACCTTAAATAGTGCAGACTTAATTTTGGTTTCACTGCATAATGAACACATTGGGTATGCCAGTCAAGCATGAGTTGCCAATTGTAAAAGCAGCAGTACAAAGCTTGTGTAACTGATGCTTTGTATTTCCCAAAACCTTTGTTTTTGGTGAATGCCATCAGAGTGTTCTACCCTCAGCTACAGTCATTGGAGATGGGTTTACGTCATCCACCTGTTATTTAAGATTTTTTACCAAGTATTAAGGACAAGCTGTGATCATCATCATCAACTGTGTTTTTAGCTACATTACATGATAGTGTTTTTGGTCCTGTATTTGCTACATAAAACTCTTACTGAAAACATTTAATACACCTATTGGATGTGTGGCTTATACTTACAGCCTTTCACATGTCCCTATATCTTTTAAATGAGTATGACTTATTATACACTTGCTTGCTAGACTCCAATAATCATCTACTCCACTGCACCCGTGTCCGATTTATTTCTTTCACTATTGTTCTCGTCATTATTCGTCACTCTTTGCTTTAACAGCCTGTCCAAGTTTGATTTGGCTCGAAACCATCAAATATTAACCTCTAAAAGATGAATGAATCTGGTTTACTCTTGATGCTCTAGAAAACTTTTGATCAATGTGAATCAAATCAATAATTTTAAGACAATGCCAAAATAATATCTCATTTCCAGAGTTACGGGAAAAAAGCACATGCTATTCAAGTTGATTTGTGAACTTTGCCTGATACAGATAAACCTTACAGTGCTTCATTCACACCTGTACAATTAGCTTGAAAAAGTGAGGGTAAATGTGTGCAAGATGTACGGGAAGAGCATTTCTCTGATTATCAGCATTGGTTATTGCTGTATATTCTGTGATAAAGTGAAGTTGTTTTGATTGTGTTTTTTAGATTAGATTAGATTACTTTATTGTCATTACATAATGCAAGCAGAGTGTAACGAAATTAAGAAAGTCTAACCAGAGTGCAAACACTCAGTTATTTACACATCTATCAGCAGTCTGTACAAAATAAAATAAATAAATGCGCTCTACAAATATCTTAGTAAGGGTATGAAGTATAAATATAAATAAATAAATACACTGAGGCGTATATACAGTATGCAGTAGTATGTGTGCAAAGATCAATGCTCACAGCACACAATAACACTAGGCAGTGTGACACAGCGAGGGGTTCATTGTTAGCAGTCTAACTGCTGAAGGGAAGAAAATGCGTGGTCCTATTGGTTCTACCCGGGAGGCTGCGGTAGCATGTCCCAGAGCGAGTGCCACGAAGGGGGATAAACAATGCATGGTTGGGGTGAGAAGAGTCTCTTATGATTTCCCGTGCCCTTCGCAGGCACCGCTTCTCGTAGACTGAGGCTATGGAGGGGAGTGGCCTCTTGATGATGCGTTGGGCGATCTTCACCCCCCCTCTGCAGTGATTTCTGGTCCTTAACAGTGCAGTTTCCGTACCAGACTCAGATGCAAGTGGAGAAGATGCTCTCGATGGTTTTGATTGTGTTTGATATGAGATAAGGAACATTGTTATTGGAATCATTACTGCTCAATTTGTGTGTACACTGGCATAACCTGCTAAAACTAAACGGTAAAGTTCCACTCTTCTGGTAAAATAACTTATATAATCAAATGGAGAAAACTTACTGTTAATAGAAGAGCTAATGGAATTTGTTTGAGGGTTAGGAATATTTACATAACTGTAACTGTTTAGAAGTTATTTTTTCTCTGTGTGGATTGGACCTTTTCCAGAACATAATGTTTGTTTTTGTCATTATTTTAATGTGGCTCAAAAATGGGATGTGTAAATCTGATGTGTTTCAGAGGATTTATCTTAAGATATGGGATGTGGCCTCGGTTTTTTCGAGTGAATAAAGTGATTGCATATTGCCTCAGCCTTACCTTGACAATCTGTCTATGTGCCAGATAAACAGAGATTGCTCAACCGTTGACTATAAAAAAACTACAATTTTTCATGTTAAGCATTTCACCTAGAGGCTTTAACTTATTTAACAGATTTTATTCAAGGCTTCAAAAGTAGATAAAGCAATCTGGCACTGAATACAGTTTACATGTTGTATTGTGTATCACACATTCTTTATCCAGATGAAGTTGACACATACACATAACAGTACATTTTATTACTAGGTGATAGTTGGGTCTAAAAAAGAACCTGTCACATATACTGGGTGATTCAAGTATTAATGTGCAATATGACTACCTCTGCTCTGATTTGGATGAGCTGGTCCTTAATAGGATAATCTTTGGGTTAGCATTAAGCACCAACATGAAACTGTGATTAGTGTAATGCCTTTAATTGTACGTTTTACTGCCGGCGCTTCCTTTATTACCAAAACAGTGTCAGCAGAACTACAAACCGGTCAGAAGAGGTGCTGGCATTAAACGAGACGTGAGGGCAAAGAGGTTTCTCTTTCCAAGCCCAGCAGATGAATAGACGGACTGATTATTTTCTTACAGTATACAACTAAAACCTAATTGCATTTTGTTAGAGCATTAGTGAAAGTGAAAATGTATTCAGCACAATAATTGTTCCCTTTGCCTTCCCATCATGAGTCAATGAAAAGGCTTTATTTATTTCTTATTTGTGTAAGAAATTATATTTTGTTATCTGTAATGACAGACAAAAGTAAAAAGCAGAGCAGAACGCCTTATTAAAACAGACTTATTTCATACTTTCAATGTTTCTACACAATAGGTCCAGATGTCTACATGTCCATCCTATTATCCTAAATGCTATATATATCGCAGGAACGCCTTGAAGGATTTTATTTCTTTAATTATCACGGACATCCACTTGGACTCAGTAGAGAACTGATTAGATTGGACAGACCTTACCTGCAATTTAACTAGCTGAAGGAGGCATACAACTCCAAGACAGTCATTTATGTTAAAACATTTGTGTTACTGCTTACTATCCACAGCAGTGCCTGTTGTTGTTTTTCTACAATGTCTGTTTTCACTTTTGTAATAAGTCATTTTTGAAAGTGACATTGCTAGCTGTGAATGTCCTACACGGTGATTACACCACACAAGGACATTTTAACATTAGAAGGCTTGTTACAGTACCATGGTTTTAGTTTTTTGTCAGACACTCTCTATAAATGTGCTTGTGGTTAACAAAGTGGGAAATAAGTGATAGGTAAGCATCAAAGTCTTGTTGTTAAAAACCAAATCCAAACCAGATATTCAGCTTTAATTAAACATTCTTTGATGGTTGTGTGTAGATGACAAAATCCCCCTTTTTTAAGCAAGATTGTCCCAAGTGGCCCTCTTGGGCTGAAGCTTGAAGTCTGGCCAATTCTCCACCATCTCTCACTGTAATGAGAAAGACAGCCCAGCTGAAGTGAAGATGCAGCTTTTTTCAAAGCTATATTTGATGTTAGTTTTGTTAGGTTTTGGGAAAACATCTTCCTTCTGCTTGTGTTCCCACAGGTTTTCAAGTAGACAGTAAAAGTACTTCACAGACTCGGCAGCACAGGATAGTTAGGATGTGTTTATTGGCATCTTTTTGCATAAACACAGACCCCTGCATTCTTTTGAATAATCTTAAACACTGTTTGGGTTGATTGATACTACTCCTCAGATGAAAAAATTGCAGCCATCAATATTAACATTACTTTAAAAGATCACAAAAAGGGTAGTGTTGAAAAGCAAACAGTGGAGTTGTACAATAAAACAACAAAGGCAAAGCTATAAAACTACTTGACAAACAGGCCTATTATCATCAGATCCTTATGATACTGATGTCCAAAAGTATAGGCACATCCTGTTCGGAGCACAGGTTTGATGACAGGCTGATCCCATTTGTTTGTTCTTTTGCTGGGGGGGAATGTGTTTCTGGAAGGCCTAAAAAATGGAGCTACATGATACAACAAAGCCTTTTCTCAGCAGCTACTGTACAGACAGGAACAGTGCAGCAGTTTCCTACAGTATATTGTTTAAGTGTTTTTTACTTCAGATAGAGAATTAGCCCAATCAGATACTAATCAACCAATCAGTGAATTATTAGATGATAGCATGTCACGCTGACTTTATAACGGCATCCTTATCTATTGTGTCCTGAAGGAGGAAACGATTGCCTTTCATCTGCTGCCCTTTAGTCAATAAGGTAAATCATATCATCGTATGGTTACAAGGCTAGCGTTGTTCACCTAGTCCTCTTGGCATTATTCCTATAAAACCGATGAGGTTGGCCATCTGCAATAAGAGCTCAACTTCTTCTGAATGTGAACCAGCCAGTCTGTAGAGGGGATGTTGTCTTGATCCCTTAAAAAAACAAACGTTACTTGAATAACAGCATTAATATTAAAGCACACTGCTCTCGGTTCAGCTCAGTGCATTAATTGTCACTACTGAGCACACGATACTGTCAGATGTATCAAATGTTAATATCTTCTGGGACCTGTGAACATACTTCATGATCAAAACATCTCTCTTTTTATGTGTGAAATCCGTGCTGATGTGTTGAATATTCAAACGTATTTACGTCAACAACCTAATTACTAATTAACAGCTCCTGAATGACTGACAATATTTGGTACTTCTTGGCTTTGCCCCTTTACTATAGTGTGTACTGTATGTGTTATTTTAATAAACGTTTAATCCTAGTCTTAACAAAGACATCGTTTACGTCATGCATTTTTGTTTATGAACATTTCATAATTCAAACCCTGCATGTTGTATCTTTGCGCGCACTGCACCAATGTTCCAGTCAGTGTGTGCTGCTGGCAATTCGCATATTGTTCTTAGTTGGGCTGTGCTGTTGTGATAATATGTGATTTTTGTGTCTTAGTGTCAGAAACTCAGGATAGAGTTGAGGGAGCAAATCAATACTGCAGGCATTCGTGATAGATTTAATACTTGTGGATTTTGCACTCTCTTTTTTTCCCTCTATGTCTCTCAGCTAGAGGGAGGTGTTCTGCTTATTCACATTTCCCATAGTCCTTTACACTCTGGAGTGGAAAACAGCAAAGTAATTTATTTCAAGTGTTGAATTTATGTGGTTCAGTTAACAGTTAACCAACCTTTATCTCATTTACTCATATCAGTCGTTTATGGAGAACAGATTTCCCCAAAGGTTTTATCTCAGTTTATATAACACATATTCAGTTGTTTATTAAAGCACAGCAGATAATAAGTTGATTGTATTTTTCCCAGTTTTCCCTCAAGTATCGATGCAGAACCTGTGAACTGTTTTATTAATGACTGGAGAGACATAGTGCAGCTATTTGTGAAGCACTTAAATATCACCCAGCTTAATTTTTAGAGCATGAATAATGAACAGCTACGTTTATGTTGCAGAAAAATGGGTGTCAGAAGAGTGTTTCTATAAAAGCCTTTTCGTATATTACACTTCTGTTTACCTTATTATGGTAACCAGCACTTGCTTTCAGGATGACATTTGGTGAAAAGTAAAGGTTAATGGTGAAATGCTGCCTCACCTTTAGTGTCTGAGTTGCTTATTACAGAAAAGCCCTGGCTTTTTGCCAAGGGTATGAAGTGGAAAGTTCAATAGATTCATATGTAATTAAAGAGGACCTTGTTAATATTCCAGCAAATGTTTTAGTGCCTGGATGTTGTATTTTGGTGACTTTATGAAAAAATATCACCCTTCAGTTTAAGGGTCAACTAAAGTGCAATATGTGATATTTAGAAAATTGGCATGTGCCTAACCTTCTGCCCTCCTTTGCTCTTGTCTCTGCAGAAATGCATGAAATTCAATGTGGACGCTCCTATCTGGCTGTCGAAGCAGCAGATCCTGTGTACTCTCAACCAGAGCCTGAAGGATGTACTCAACTATGGCCTGTTCCAGCCGGCCTACAACAGCAAGGCTGGCAAGTTTCTGGATGAAGAGAGACAGCTAAGGGAATACCCCTTCCCATCCATCGCTCCTGTACCTTACCTGGAGGTAGGTATGGATTATGTGTATGTATGAGGCTTTAAGGGGTGTTGGTAGGAGAGAGCAGGAGGCAAAAAATAAATGGTACACGTCACCACCCCATGCATAATCTTTCGGTATGTACCTTTTATAATCCGCAAAAATGAGAAGAATCATGTACCTGCTTTTTCCCATTTAGTAAACCAGTCTTCAAAAAAGAGAAGGGGAGATTGAACAGATAAACCAAACCAATATCCAAGAGTAAGCCTCAATAAAACATGCCACATTAATGTCACCACAAGGTTGGGGTATGCAGTATTCAACAAACATTTGAAATGGACTTCTGGGGGCAACTGCAGTAGATCTTCATACGGACTACACACACAATGCCTTATGTAAAGTCACCCCCCTTTAAACGCTTTTGTTGCTGTAGAGAATCCGCTGTAGCCTTTTTGATGTCTCCATATATATTCATGCACACTTCACAGGCACACACATGCAGGCCTATACAGCACATTGGTGTGTGTGTGTGTGCATCATTGTGTATGCAGTGTTGGTTCCCCCTGTCAGGATGTGTCAATCAAATCTAGCAGCAGTAATACCAGGCTCAATTGCACTATATGCCAGTCTGTTGTCTGCGGTGGCTGTCATCTCTTGGAGATAATTGTTGTGCTTGTCCATCACGGTTTATGATCTGAGAGTAAGCATGCATACATGTGTCGCAAGATGTGTTGCTTTACAAACAGCGGCGTAAAGATTCCAGTTGATTTTCTGACTAACCTTGGTTGTTTTGAGTCGTGTTTTTAAGAGAAAAGGAGCGTTAAACAGATTAACTTTTCACCTTGCGCCTCAGTTTTATGTCATCATCGATGCTTTGGGAGATATTGGTATTATTATGAATTGTATTTTTACACACGATAGTCCCAGATTGCTTTGGAAATTGTGTTTTGTCTTTTTAATAACAAGGCTTTTCAACAATTATGAAATGATGCAGAACCACAGTAGCTGAGCGGTTAAAGTGTGTTCCACATAATCACACGTTGGCGGGATTTGTTGCGTGTCATGCCTCCCTCCCTCTCCCTGTGTCCTGCCTTCTTATCCTTTGTCCGATAAATGCGAGAAGAAGAAAATTATGAAATGTTGATGCTAATGTCAGTGCTCCAGGATCAATATCAGTGGAATACCATTTTGCTGTCTACCAGTGTGAAGGGGAATATGTCAGGAACATCAGTGAATGCTCTTACAAATACTGTAATAATATACCAGTAAAAAAACACTGAAATACTTTAGGAAACAGCAGTTACACTGTACAGCCTACATAAGGGAATTCACTTGTTTTACATCTTAAACTCCACCATTAACTCTGTGGTTGGCTTACAATCTAGCTGTGTGTGTGTGTGTGTGTGTGTGTGTGTGTGTGTGTGTGTGTGTGTGTGTGTGTGTGTGTGTGTGTGTGTGTGTGTGTGTGTGTGTGTGTGTGTGTGTGTGTGTGTGTGTGTGTGTGTGTGTGTGTGTGTGTGTGTGTGTGAGTCTCTGCTTCTACCCTGTCAGAGCATTGTGTGGTTTATTGATTGTTATTCCCTAGAGCCTGTGGAGTGTAGACATGATTGACAGGTCTGGATTAGCAGCTCAAAACCGCTCTGCTCCACCGTGGCTTTGCTCCATCGACACACACTACATGTGAATCCTGGCGTGCAAGTGCACACACACATGCACACGCTCACACAACTGAAATGTTTTGCGAGTCCGAGAAAGTGAAAGTTGCCTATATTTAAAAACTACGACAGGCTGTCAGTGTTCGATGATACATGTCCATTAAATAAGCAGCTTGCAATACACTTAAGGAATACTCTGCCTTTTAACAAAGTGGGAAAGTAAATGCAGTTTTCTTGTTGTAGTAAACTTTTAAAAGAATCCATTGTCAGTTTACTGCTTACATGGCAAACTGACAAGGTTTATGCTCCCACATTTTTATTGCTGAATATATGGCATGTTTTTCCACCTCTTATTACCTTTTTTTACAGAGAATAGTGTCTTTTAGGTATTGTATAAGCCAATCAATGTCTGGTCTTTGGAGTTCAACAAAAAACTATTTAACATACTGAATTGATATTTACGTTTTTGGAAACAATTTGAACTCAAAGTGGAGAGAAAACACTGCCTCAATCGACTTGTCTTTTATAATTTGTCAAACCTGTATGCAAAGTCCCTCCTGCAAATTTATACTGAAACTTCAAGGAGCAGTAGATGGCTTTTCAGGCAAGATGTAATATGCGGAAAAGATGACAGGTCGGACAGATGGGATAAATGACAGCCGTATAGAGAGAGATATTTGATACCTTAATTTCATATCATGGTTATTGAATGACTCCAAATGTCTCTCTGCCATATCTACCTCTCCATCTCTCGCCTAATTTTTCTTTCATAAAAATAGATGTGATGTAGGGTGGTCTGCTGCTCTGATTCTGTGTGACAAATTCAACTAAAGTGACTTTGATAATTAACATTATTACATCCATTGTTTTTTGTTATGCAGTCAAAATAAACAACAAAAACAAAGGGTATAACACGCTCTCTTGTGTTTGTTCCTGTCGTGTTTCAGTTCCGCTACAAAAGACGTGTCTACACTCAGGCTCACCTGGACGAGAAGCAGCTGTCTAAGCTCCACACCAAGGTAAGACCACGCAGGTGTTTACTCTGTCATCAGGACTTCTGAAGAGCTGATGTTTTGTGCGATCTTTTGAGGGAACAACACATATGCTGCAAAAAGAACATCTGCCAAAGATTGGATGGCATGAAGGACAAGGGGTTACAGCGAGGGCAGGGGGCTCTGAAGATATGCCTTCTTCTTTATAAGATGCTTGAAAAGAGGACCTTGGCAATAGCTTAACCAAGTGTTTTGGGAGGTTTGTTCATGTGTCATTGAAGTACTCTAAGGTCATGCAGAGCCCTAGGATCTGTGCATGAGGAAAGTGTGTGTGTGTGTGTGTGTGTGTGTGTGTGTGTGTGTGTGTGTGTGTGTGTGTGTGTGTGTGTGTGTGTGTGTGTGTGTGTGTGTGTGTGTGTGTGTGTGTGTGTGTGTGTGTGTGTGTGTGTGTGTGTGTGTGTGTGTGTGTGTGTGTGTGTGTGTGACTGTGTGTGACTGTGTGTGTGTGTGACTGTGTGTGACTGTGTGTGACTGTGTGTCTTGTGCTGCCATAGCTGTCAAATGAACAGCTGGAGATTAGCATGGTTTCCATTCACCATCGCCCCAATCTTACTTTCTCTTTAATCAATTACAGTATGTGTCGTTGCTTGTGATAAAATACTCAGCAGGTAGCAGTGTAATCTTCTTCCTCTTCTCAAACACACAACAACACATGCAATGCTGCACTGATGTTGTTGTTCTCTCTTTTCAAGCACTGATAGAACACAACATTGTTCTATTATCAAAATTTGGTCAAATAGACATTTTATAAAAGGCTAAACCAAAGGTCAGGATGACCAGGTCGTATAGCTGAAAAGGGATGAAGAGATACAGAAAGCTGGTCCACAAAGAACCTTTTCTAACTTGGATAGGCAGGTTTATAGATGCCAACAAAAAGGCAGTCCGGACTGGCAAACAGAACCAAAGAGGCAACGCTGGCAGTCTGCGGTCAAAGGTGGTCAGTGGTCTCAAACGCAGATAGAGTTGCAGAGAAAGACAAAGACTGGCACATTGAGGAATGCCGTGATGGGGAAGAGGCGTGAAAGCAGGGGTACGGTCGAATCGTTCAAAAATCAGCTCCAATCGTCTATTCCTATCTACTATTCCTTGACCTTTGCGTGAAACGTCATGGGGTTGAGGAGTAGTGGATAGGAGAATTCAAAAGGACTCAGGCAACGAGACTGCAGTGCTTAGAGAATTGGACTGCACTTACATTATCCCACGTGTTTATGATGAAGGACGTTATTAATGTGTCTGCTGTGGGACTACTGACAGCGCATCTACTTTGCACAATGCTCTCTGATGGTTTTATGCTTTAAGAACGTGGACAAAAGTGAAATGTATATTCTTCATTAGAATTGTACGGAAATAAAAAAGGAAAGTTAAACTTATGCCTGTGACAAACACTGCGAAATGTGGACTTTATTTGATCATTTCAATTCAAAAGTGACGTTCATATTTCTCCTTTTGATTAATATAGTGATGAACATTCAAAACAAAGCACTTTAGCAGGTTACGGCATACGTTTTAAACTGCTTAATAAGCACTGTAACTTTCATGAAATGCATTTCTCCATCACGATCAGCTGTTTCCGTGAACGGCCGAATGTTTTGTCACGGTAGAAGTTGCAAGGCATTGTGGGACAACATTTTCCCCTTTCCTTTCGTAACGGAAGGTCCAGTGTTTCCTAAGCTAAAGGAGCTTATAAATGAAGTTTCAGAGCTCCTTTCCTATCATCTAGAGAATTCGAACAGCTCTTATCATGGCTGCCACTTGGGTACATCCGGGTCATTTCACTCCATTAGGAACCTTCCTAAGCTAAACTGACAATTCGACCGCAACCCTGGTATTTCACCAAGTGATTGATCTTGTGTGTGTGTGTGTGTGTGTGTGTGTGTGTGTGTGTGTGTGTGTGTGTGTGTGTGTGTGTGTGTGTGTGCACGCGTGTGTGCGTGATAATAAGTGGAACAGGCAGCCAAAAGAATTTAATGCATTCAAATCAAACTCCATCAGAGGACAGAAGATTTACTCTGGAGCAAATTAAAGGTGTCAATCGTGTGTTTTGTGTTGTAGAAAGTGAGAACAATAGTGCGGAGCGGCTGTTGATTCAAAATCAAGGGACTGCTGTGTTGATAGTTTGTGCATCATTCATTTCTTTTCAGCCTTGATTTTGTCAAAAGCCCATTATCCAATTTTAGCTTTACTTCACTTGGAACATTTTTTTTAGCATAAGCCTTCTTTTACACTATTGAAAGATTAGATTACATTTAACTGACATTGCACAAGCAAAGAGTAGATGAAATGCAGAGGAGGTTACACTACATATATGGGTTACAGTCTATATACAGGTTGTTGCATATGTGTGGCAAGTTACAGACAAGGTGGTATGGTGAGGTACAAGGAGTGAAGCAGTAGCAGATAAGTTGCAGGGGTTTAGGCATATTTTAGTTAAAAATACATAAAAACAACAACAATAGAACCAGTGTTTCAGAGCACTTGCTGATGATGGAGTGATTGCTACAAAATAGTTTGAATTCCCTGCAGCAGATTTTTTTGGGCACTGGCAAAATAGTTGTTGCGTATGGGGGGAACTATTTAACCACAGTCAATGTATTACTCAGTTTGACATCAATCTAGAACCCAATATGATAAGAATCACTTGACTTAACCACCGTTAACAGATCTATCAAAATGCAGTGCAAGAGTATCGAGAGGCATCTGCCACAGATTCAGACCGCTGTCCACCGGCTTTTATGCTTCTCCCTGTAAGGTGTCGGCAGGGATCGGAGTGTCAGGTCTTCGGAAAGGCCTACCGGTGGGCAGGACAGGAAGTCGGCAGCCAATGGCGTCTGGGCGACAGCCCATACATACATACATAGCTACATAGAGACTCAAAGGCGAGTTAGTGAGAACAGAGCATGCGCCGGCCGTAACAATGGTTGTCCTCTACAGGCACGTGGGGACAACAGCCTGGGCCAGAGACAGGTTGAAAGTCTCTGTAAAGACCATGGACAGTTGTACAACACAAGCCTTGTGAATGCCGTCAGGGCCAACGGCCTTGCATGCATTCAACCTACATTCCACCTTGGTGCAGATTGTAGAGCAGTGGTGGAGAGTCTGATGATCTGGTCGTAGGAGGGGGGAATGGGGAAGGGGGTGGCTTTGATGGCTGTGTTTTATTTTCTCGATTAAAACCAGAGTAGAAATTGTTGATCTGAGCAGTATGGGGAGGCAACGGGGAGTATGTCTTGCCACATGCGAGGGCAGAGTCTTAAATTGCTCCTCAATCAGCTGTTTGTGTTGTTGTTTGGCCCTCCTGATACCTTGTCTGTTCATCCAAGGCTTCTGGTTAGGGAAAGTCTTGATTTGTTTGTGGGCTGAATGTTGTGGTCTTCATGTGGTATAGTCCAGAAGAAAAAAAGGCACATGTTTCAATGTCCATGTGGGAGTTAAGAGTGGCCAGGGTTGCAAACAATCTCCAGTCTGTGTTCCAGCTGCTGCTGGGGTGCAGAGTCTGCCCCTACATGCTGCCTCACATAATAGTGTGATGAATAAAATACAGTGAAGTAAGACCACAAAGCACAGCGCTATCAACCCCCTCTGTGTGACTAATGTTCTTAGATCTGTTTTTCTTCAACTGAAGATAAGACTAATGCTTCTGAAAACTATTTAAGCTTGGTAGTGAGCTCCTTATATATCCCATAGAAAAATATCATCATATTAGTAATGTCACTGTCATTGTTTGAAGAAATAAACTAACCTGTTGAGCACCTCTGTGGTGATATGAAACTTTTTTCCATTTGTCTCAAAATAATGTATAAGCAAAAGACCTTACAATTATCACATGTCTGTTTTTACTGGTTTTGTCTATCCAGGAAGTTGCTAAATACTATTACTATATTTTTTTGGGAGGAAAAGTGGCATATAGTAGAGCCTTTTTGTGTCAGGGCCAATTCCTTGTCAGATACCTTTGAACATTTAGTTGAACATTTGGGGAGTAAAGGCCAAAATGTTGTATTATTCCATGTCTGTGTCCTGGATTTGCAGTATGTTGGACAATGGAAATGTCAGTGAAGCTGGTTTCTTAGAAAAAGAGTGAACTTTGAGTTCATTGGTGGGCTTTTTCTCCTCTACTGTTTATTCATGGACAGTGAGGTTTTTCTGCTGGGTGCTTCTATTGAGAGTGGAAGAGAGCATGAGAGAGAGAAACTTTGAATGAGAGGGGGATGCAGGAAAGCTGTGATGAAAAGGATGAGTCATTCTCTCAAATATTGTCTCTTGTCTAACCGGTCTGGTGTGAGCGGCCGCCGTCTGCTACTGCGCTACAAGCTGAACTCACCCACCATCAGTTCGTACCCAGCTGCAATTTAGCTGGTAATCTCACACAATAAATCATCTATAAAGAGATCACTTGTTATGATTGGCCTGTCACACAGAAGTGGAAATGGTACAAATCTCAAATAGAGAAAAGAGTGTGTAACTCCAAGCCCCTGAGGTTTTCTCGCTGCATGAATGGGTAGTGAAAGCTACCCTGTTGTTGGAGCTTTTTCAGAAATGAGTAATCCAGGACAGCTGTAGTACTTGAGAGGATGAGGGGGGTAATTTGGCAACATGAGCTCAAGAAGCAGCCTTAGTGAATGATTGTTTTCCTCTGTCATTAATCTGTCTCTCAACACAGAACACTCTATCTGTTTAAATCATGTATCTATTAAATACGCCTTTTGTTGTTTGTTTTCTAAATTATTTGTATAGATTGACTAAGAGTGATTGGAAAGGTGTAATAGCAATACTATATTCATTATCACTTTCGCTCTTTTTCCTGAATGGTGCAATTGCTTTTGTTGCATAATGACTTCCTGGGGTAAAAGGGGAAATCCTGTTATGGGTGACTCTCTTGGCTGTCAGCATGTTCACTATTCATCCTGCAGCAAGCTGCCCTGTTGGGCAGAGGTCAGGCATTAGCCTACTTTGCTGGTATGGAGCTTGTTAGCCGCAGGCTAAAGTTTGAAATGAGGTCATAATTGATAGGATTTTCCCATTCTTTTTTCCCCCTTTACATTCGACCTAACCAAACCTCCTCACTCGGAAACTGTCCTGGTTAACCATGAAGGGGTCTGCAGAATATTTAAACACCATATGTTTAGGGAGGGAAAATGCGTGGGTGTTTGGTGTAGGAGGTCAGCCATGTGATGGACAGGGTTACAGAATGGGCTGCTTTCTTGCAATGTGACAATAGGGTTCCAGTTATATAAATTGTAAAAAAAAATGTAATCAGTTAAAATAAACTCAAGCTCATTGATTGTTTAACATTCCACACTGAAACTGGGTCTTCACTGTATTACAATGTCCATTTTTAGGTTGCTATATGTCTTTTAATGGCATTAAATCAAATCATCCACTGATCAAGATCACCAACTGAGGAACAGAGGATCAATGCTTCAGGCCACTCTGTAGGGACTGATCAGGGCATATCAATGTGACTGTTCACTACATCCTCTACAGGAGAGCAGATCCCATGCTGTTAAAGGTTGAACATTATGCCTACTGTCCATGAAAGATATATTTACAATGTGGGCATAAAAGATGGATTAAAGAAAGGTACGCTGTCATAATTATGAAATAAGCCCAGGGCATGATTCGCCTAGAGATGGGAGGGGGTGGGCTGTAACAAACTAAAGAGGCATATAGTAGTGGAGAGCATTTAGTAACGCACTATTTGGCAATGTGGTCACTGACTCAACCGAGCACACTGTCAGAGTAAGGGCTTTGGATTCTGCTCACATCATAACCAGTTGGGAAATTTCACACAGATATTCTTAAACTGCAAATAATTTGTCCTGTCAGTTTGATTCAAGTCAGTGCTCACTTCATGTCAAGGTTATTGATAGTGTACATGTGTGCAGCAGGATTCACAAAAGGCTCCTCTATTAAACACATTACAGAGTAATGCTATTCCTCCTACACTGACTTCTGGTATTGTTGTTGGCAGCTTATTGTATTTATGAATGAGAATTTCTGTGATATTTTCAATTGACAATAACACTGCTCAGAGAATGAAACAAGTATTATTGTTCGGAGACGCCACTGAGGAAATGCAAAGTGCCTAAACCCTCCTATCAGAGCTACTGCTACTGCAGCTATCATGGAATTTGATGTGGAATTTCTGCATAATACACACACACACACACACACACACACACACACACACACACACACACACACACACACACACACACACACACACACACACACACACACACACACACACACACACACACACACACACACACACACAGCTTCATGGCACAGGATGAGTGGATGTTTCCATTGGGGAATCCCTCACATACAAAGCTCTCATTATGGAAAATTCCATGAAAAGAAGAAACATTTAGTTGTTAAAAAATAGTACAAATATCTGGAACATGTGATTGAGATACTGTATGTTTCTGTGTCGATGTGTAAAAGGATACATACTATGCAGCATGTGTGTGGAGTTGTGTAAATAGGGGGTATTGGGGGATAATCTCAGAAACAATAAGACACAAAAGCATGAGCATTATTCACTCGTTTTAAAGCTCCCGTTGTGGTGTAACACTTGGTTTGGACTGAAACGACAAGGATTGCTCAGCATCCTACAGTGTTAGTGTGTCCCGTTGATTTCCTACCGCTTAGGATATCCCTATCTGTCCTTGCTTCTACACCCCGCCCACTTTCTCTCATTCTCTCCTTCTGTTTTCCCTCTCTCTAATGCTTTCTCTCCTCCCTCTTTTTTCCCTCCCTGTTCTCTGGCTCTCTCTCCCCCCACCCTCCCTCTGTTCTCTTCAGCATCCTGCAAAATCACCCCTTACCATCTCTCCGTCTGTCTGCACAGGAGTCAGAGTGTGCGCCTGTGCTTGGGTGACTGTTTGTGTGAGTGACCATGTGAGTGTGCATGTGCTGCTTTGACAACAGGAGAGGGAGTGAAGGAGCAGGACAGGGATCAAGATGAAGGGGAGGGGTACTGGATATGGCCATGTGGATGATGTTTTGGCATTGGGACTGTAGCATACCTACGGGAGTGAGTGTTTGACGTGGAGTGTGTGTGTGTGTGTGTGTGTGTGTGTGTGTGTGTGTGTGTGTGTGTGTGTGTGTGTGTGTGTGTGTGTGTGTGTGTGTGTGTGTGTGTGTGTGTGTGTGTGTGTGTGTGTGTGTGTGTGTGTGTGAGTGTGAGTGTGAGAGATGGGATCCGCTCTGGGCAGAAGACAAGCAGCCGAGAGAAGAGAAAGACAAACTAAAGAAGCAAGGAAGGCCAGGCTCAATAGTAAGGTACCCCAATTGCTCTCATCATATCTTTAATTTGATCATTATGTCTGGTGTAATTATGTATTTTTCCTCCTCTGTCTCTCTCTTTCATACTTTCTGCCTCTAATGAATTCCTGCACACTCCCCAACTCATCTCTGTCTACCTGTCTGTGCTCTCTCTCTTTCTCTCTCCCGCTTCCGTTCTGTTGTTATGCTCTGCTGCATGTTGGCTGTGTGAAGAGCTGGTGCAGTCTTGTCTGAAACATTGACAGAATGCTAATGTTTCTCTCTGCACTGGCTCAGTTACCAACCATACGCTACGATCACTGTGTCTATCTGCTTGTGTGTTTATTTGCGGGTGTGTCTGTGTGTGTGTCTGCGCGCTTGTGTGTGTGGGTCTCTGACATGTTAGAGGAGGTATGAATGTTTTTGACAGCTACCTGTGACCTGTGTGAGGGACTGAGTAAGCAAGGGAAATATATGTACGTATGTGTGTCTGTATGTGGCAGACATTCCTGTATGCTAGTGTGTGTGCACATGAGTATAAAAAATGTGTGTATCACTGCACATGGCAATGTGTGTGTGCTCGTGGGTCTCTCTGGAGCATTCGTTGCTTTATGGTTTTTACTTTCTGTTATCATAGTGCTCCACTTGTGTCACATTGCTGTTGTTACCTTCTGTTGACGCTCTTTGATGGAGAAAGCTTTACTAATGTGTGTTTGTGTCGGAGAGAAACAAAGCTGCAAAGAGCCAAAGGACAGCATAATATCTGGGTACAGTTGTTAAGCTAATACAGCTTTTCTGTGAACCTCCAGTGTGAGTTCCAAAGCTGTCTGTCTCAGTCAGTGAGGCTCAGCAGGTGGCTCAACAGGATGACCTTCTCTACAAAATATCCAACACAAACATGTCTTCCATAAGTCCATTTGGTCAATAATTGACAAAGTAGAATCCAAGAGGTATACAAACTCATTATTTATAGTTTTTAATTTATGTCCTTTCTGTTGTTTTGTAACTTTTCAGTACATCCAGCTAGTGTCAGTAACAGCGTTTAAAACACTGCTCTGCACTGAAGTGTGATTTGTGCTCCTTTGCTTTGGCCCCGGCTTGGAGAGTGTTATTTAGCATTACAGTTGCCTGATGCCACTGCTTTCCCTCTAATGTGTTTGTGTCTTCTGTGATGCTTCTTTTCTAGCATGTTTTCAAGTTGTTGTGCTGGAAATTGCAGCTTTGTAATCAACTAATGTGTAAGTAAGAGAGGGGGTTTTAAAAGAAGGAATTGATTATTTTGTGTTCAGCCTGCTTTGAAACCAGGCCATGTAGAAACTATAGCCGCAGGGTCTTCATAACACACTCCAGTAAGCTTTATTTTGGTCTAGGCTTGCAGGTACTGTTAATGGTTATTTTTTGGGCTCTGGTTTTTGCGATATGAGTAATGTATTTTGTTAGTGCAAAAGCTGATAGGGAGCCATGTGTCGTTCATAGATTTACCCTTGGCAATATTCTACGGTCTGCATTAAAATGTTCAAATTGGGTAACAATTGAGATCTGATAAAAATTATGAATGGAGGACAACTCTTTGAATAAATGTATTGTTTCAGTCTGAGAATATAAATTGCTAAAACAAGCTTCAGCAACAATGTGCAACTAAACCAGAAGATGTTAATCACATTATAAATGTCCCAGTTAGTCAGTCTCTGACATCGGCAGTGTAGAGGATACATTCAACTCCACATGTTCAACTCCCTGCATTGTGGCTCATACTAAACAGACTGTGGTGGAAGACAAACATGCACATCACAGCCGATGCCTTCACTGTTAGAATGAAAAATGTGACTTATTGTGTCCTGTTTCAGGAAATGTAAACCAAGCAAAAAGCCATTTAGCTGGCTACACATACTTTCTCCTTTCATTTATCGTCTGAATTCTAACTCGCTTCTGATCACCACTGATTTTTTATGTTTTTCACAAACAGTAGAAATAACATGCATTTTGCATCCATCCATTAAACTGAAGTGGAACTGGACTTGCTTGATGATGCTTCACCTCATTGCACAAGTTCATTTCACCATAAAGAAATAGCACATTGTATAGTTCTTGCTCCATACAGTACCACATCCCACGAGCAGGAGACATTATTCTAGGTCAGGCAGTATGAATAGAGGAATATAGAATAAGACGCCAGAGGGACAAAGTACAATAGAGTTCTAATACTCATCTAGCTGAATAAATACAATACCCACAAACCCCTGTGTGTTCTAGCCTGCAGCGGGCTGCCCTCATCTGTTTTCTCTCTGTAGCCTGTAGGCTGTGTGCAGCCAAGGTTCAAATGTAGGGGAGGGTCTGGTTTGGTATATCAGCTCTATTTTGGATTTGAGTTTTACTAGGCTTAGCTCCAGTTGGTCTTTTCACTTTTGGCAATGTTTAGTCGCTGTTGATCCTCTGGCTCTGTCCCAGTACTGCCTGCCTGCCAGTGTCGTGCTGTCAGTTTGTGTCTGTCTAAAAGCACATGACTGGACCTGATTCAGCTCTTTCTTTCTCTGGACTCTTTGATTCTGATGACAGTATGCATTCCCTTTGCTTGCAAACACAAACATATGCAGTCATACAAACAACAATAGCGCTCTATTGTCATTTTTCATGTGACAGAATTTATTGACTGTAACACTGAAGCATCTCTCATTACTCAAATAAAAATATATGTTGTGAATATAAAACAGTACTTGTAGGAGTGACTGAAATAAATGGTCTAGAATGCAATTCATGGTTCCCACCAATTTTGAAGATGTTTTGCTCAAATCCAACTTGTAGCATCTCTCATGGTCGGCATGCTCAAACAGTCATACCGCTACCAAAGTCTGGGTCAATCCACTTATTTTTTCATCTCAGTCCTCACACACAACGTTGTCTAACTTGCAGGTGCTGCTGACTTTGCAGATACCACCTGGTCTTAATTATAATCCATTTTAACTTCCATGATCTAAGACCACATATTGAGCTTACTCAAGCAGAGGGCTTTATCTTTCGCGATCCCGGCAGCCCTCCTCAGATTGCAGTGAAGTGCGCACCGCTCAGTGTGTTGAGGGCATGCCAAGCTAACACCTGTGGAGCACTTGTCTCCAGGGTGGGATCAGAAAGAATCCATTATCATAAATTTTAGGTGGCTCAGTAAGAAGCTGCTATAATCACGGGCAATCACATTTCATACCCTTTAAACACTAGGAAACACTTTAGGTGGAGTTATTAAAAAAGCAAATGGCCTGCGTAGCTGTAGCCCGGTCACTCTGTGTTTGGATTGAAACACCGGGACAGGACTGGCAGGAGCAAACCGTCCTGAGGGAGTTCTAGTCAAGATAGAAGTTTTAATTGGTTTGATTCTTTTTTTGGAACCGTTGCCTGTTGATTTGCAATAGAACTGCAGAATACTTAATCAAAATGACAAGTTTGATGAACACATCAGCACTTTGGTTTCTGTGGTTACTTTCTAATGATTACACAAACTTCAATCGAATGATTTGCCATGTGCAATTACAGCTTGTGGGTGCACAACACCCAACAACAATAAAATAGAGCCCGTAGATTCTGAGTGGAGTATCACTGTTCCAACACCCATGAATAATCTGTCTTTCATAAAAATATTGCTTCTTTGTGTCTTTGTGTGACATTTAAATGTATGTGTTGCTGTTTATGCCAATGCATTCTTTCTCTTTTTTTTGCATTAATGGGTTGGCGAGTAAGCCACAGCTCAATTGTACTGATGGAGGGGACAATACTCGACAAAGCCATGCTGCCAGTGTGGACAGGAGGGTGGGTGGAATCGGTTGAGCGTAGAGCAGAATGTGTTTTTGGGTCCACATACAATAAGCCTGTGCTCTGCCTGTTTGTGAGTGTGTTGATGAGTGGGAAAGAGGCCGTGGCTTTGTCCTGCTTTGTTCCGGCCTCCTGTCAACCCTATCAGAACTCATTCACTCTCGCCTGTTGTTCATCCAGAGTAATACTAGATATTATACACAGCTAAAACCTAAAAAATCTAGTGCCTCAGAAAAAGGATTACTCAGAAGGCGCCATGCTGCTTCGCTCAGAAAGATCCTTCAGGAGCCGAGCAACAGAGGTAACACTCAATACACTACTGCTAGAATGACTCGTGACATCAAGAGTAAATGCAGTTGTAAATGACTTTTGACCTTTTCTTATTCAGTTACCAATTGAGAAACGAACTTTGTTGTGATGTGTAGTGAAGTTATTTACCAGCTTTACATTTTTCTGGATTCCTGGAGTCCACATGTTGGCCTGCTTTGATGTGTGTGTGAGCTTCATTTTAATACTTTCGATTTACCATACTGTTTTGGTTCATGAATAACAAAGATTTTAGCTCAACACAAAATGACTTATCACAAATCATGAAGACTGCTTTCACTTTTTCTGATGGCTTGCCTCGGATCAATTTATCAGTGTTTCCATCTCATTGTTTGTGGTTTGAACACAGAGCTAGTCTGTGTATTTGAGTAAACATAGTGGTGTGTGCATGCTGTGTCAGCACGTGGCATGGCTCCAGGTGAAGGCTGGCTTTGGACTAGAATGCAAAGAGGCATTCTTTGTTTCTTTTTCTTGTTCTCCTTAATCAGCTTTATATTACCCATCACAAAACATCAATAACAATGTCACAAACCCCCTTCATAAACCGAAAAAAAACGCGTTTCAGTTAAAGGACAGTCTGAGATAATGACGTTTTATAGACCGAGTGTCAGATTACTGTAATAATGACTGCTCCTTTCTAATTCTTCACCAGAGACATCTGAAATTGAATTAAATTGCAAAAACATTCACAGTCAATGATGAGTTTAATGCTGTTGCTATAGTAACAGCACTCCCATAGTGCTTTGATAGTGGGGAGATTTCTTTTACCGCACTCATGCATCATGAATAAAATGTGTTCAGTGTAATAAATAATGAATGTGTGTGTATGTGTATGTGTGTGTGTACTGTGTTTGTGTCCAATACATTTCATCCTCAAGCCTCCACTGCTTTTTCATGTGGTGTTAGTCCCCCTCTAAGCTTAAGAGTGTATTAAAACACTCTATTTTCTGCTGCTATACAGTAAAGGTTGGAGATTTCCCTCACAGAAAATCCTATTTCTTGAAATCAAGTCCATACTTAGTCCTACAGTATATTGGTGTTTTTGTAGCTGAGTGCATTACGATTTAAGCCTGTTAGGCATGGATATTGAAGATTACTTAGGCTTTCTTTCTCTCAGACAAACATACTGTAGGCTGAGGTCCAAACAGAGTAAATAACAGGCAGTGCGTATACACAAACAAACAACAGCCCTGTTACTATTATTGTTATAATCCCAGATTGAGGTTCATTAGTGTGTTCCTATATTGGAAATATGAACTCAAATCCACCAGTCAGATGTAACGTTTAATATACACTCTGCCTGTCTGTGTGTCCTGGACTTGATCATTTTTACATTCAATCTGGAAACAAGTATTTGTCATATTTCAGGGACAACTTTCAGTAGAGAACACTTAAAATTGCTGAAGGCACTCAAAGTGTCTAAAATTGCTCCCTTGTGAATGATTGCAGCTTTGATTTCCATTGGTTATCGATAGTGATTTCGAATCCCTGCAGAACAAGATTTCTCCTCCAGCACCACATAGAGATGTTCAGGATGCTATTTATCAGTCATTGTGGCGGCAAATATATAATATGTACACTGCTTCTGTTTGTTGCTTAGCCAGTTCAGAGCTTTCATTCGTCACTCAAGATAGTTTCTTTAAGTGATGTTTGGATATTTTTTTCTGTGTTTGTGGCCATTTTCTCCGTATAGAAAGAAAATATGCTTTGTACAAAGTATTGTTTTAAATTCACCTTTGTAGAACTGTTTCTAATGATGGATTGAAAGAGCTTTAGCTGCCCATGTGTTTGCTGGGATATAGAGCTCTTCATTATTCATTGCAGTTCATTATTTGATGTGTTCAAAAGTAAGAAAATGTTGCTAACATGTCAGAGAGTTTTATACCAAATGTATCTGTGAGAAGTGTTTCAATTTCAAATAGATGTTTTCAAGTGTATGATGAACCTTACTTCCACAAAAGGCACATTTCACCTTTCTAAATTGCCTCACTCAACCTCAGATGGACTGGATAAAAAAAGAGGAAATAAAACTCTATCCCAAATCTGAAAAGACCTGACATCAACTGCACCTGAGCCAAGAAATTCAGACTGTCCAAAAACATTTTACTTTTTGAGAATAAAGATCTAATATTACTATAGAATAATAATTAGAGGATTTCACAACAATCTACAGTGGATTAGTTGGTCCTTTCAGTCAAAGGAGTTACTTTGTCATTTATAATTCAAGAGAAAGAAATATTGCACGGGACAGGAAAGATTAGAGCTGTAAATAGATTGCCGCCCCCTTTTCTCATCTCGTAACCCCCCCTTTTTTCTCATTTTCAGTGATGTCTTCTTTCAACTACTCTCGTCCATCCTTCCCCTCGCCTGATCCCATTCTTGTGTGTTTCTGCCACACCACACCATATCATTGTGTTGCATTTTTAATGGGGACATGCTTCTAGACCTTCATACTCTGCAATAAATCCATGAATTATAGAATAAACTGGCAAATAAAACTAGCTAAGCGGTTTGCCTTCTTTTTCTTTTGACGAAAAAAGGTTTAAAAAGAAGTAGCCTCTGTTTTGAAAGAGAAACTCCAGAAGCCGCTGTAGCAGTGACAGCTTCACTATACAGTCCCCACTGTCAGTCTCGGCTTTGTGTTTTCTTTTGTGCATATTAGTATTCCTACATGATGCCTCTTACTTTTATCTCCCTCAGATATGGAGCTGAGAGAATACTGCCGGATCCCCTTTGCTCTAACTTTCATCAACTACAAACATACATTTATACAATATATAAGAAAATCTCTTTGTGAACTTTATAATACAACCACCGTGTAACAATTCAAGTCTGCAAACTGTGCTTGCATTATTTGACTAAAGACCACATCTGCATTTCCTGTTATACAATAGAAAATAAAATCCTGTCTGAAATCAGTCTTTTCTTGTCTATATCTCAACATGCAGTACTCTGAGACATTACTCTTAGATATGATCTATTATGATGGTAGGACATTCAACTAGATCCATTATGTCACTTCATAAACCCCAGAAAAAAAAGCTGTCGTGTGAGCAGGGGTATGAGAATTTAGCCCAGAGTGGGCCTGGATTTAATATGGAGTGGTGTTTCTGTACTTTAGGTTTGTGTGTCTAATTAAAATTCAGTGCCCCTGCAGCAGGACGGCCTCTGCACAAAGCAGCTGGGAGACGGAGGTCAGGGCTTACCGGCTCTCGCTCCAGCCTTTATATAAGTGGCTGTCAACAAAGCACAGACAGACAGAGATTCAGGAACACTCAGCGCCAGATAACGGTGTTTGTGTTTGCTGTCAACACAGAAGTAGAGGCAGTTGTCCTTTTTTAATTTTGGGATTTATTGTTGATGCCTGGATTTCTAGTAAGAGCAACTTTATTGCATAAAACTAAACAAAGACGGCTAATGCTTCTGGTAAGATCCTACTGATGGAATCTCTGCCACCTCATACTGATTGTCATTTGGACTATAACATTGTATATATAATTCATTTTCTACACACTTGTTTATTAACAGAGCACGTACAAGTTAATAATTGAATCATATTAACAGCAACAGTTTGAACTGTGTGTTGCTCATCAGTCATACTGTTGGGTCTGATTTATCACACCATCCGTTAGTGTCACCACCATGTTCCGCATCGCTGTCAGACCGGCTGAGCATACAAGTTGTCTGGCATCTGAAGAGGCTTCGCTTTAAAAGATGACAGCTAAATGCTGACAGGGCATACCTGATGAGTTGAAAGCACAAAGTAGCATCATGTGAGTCAGTTGAAGTCACAGGAAGATGGACAGACAATTTTGAACTGTGTGCTTTGTTGGCAACTAGCATGGAGTGGCTTACTTCACTACACCATGCAGTAGGTCTGAACTCCTTGAGGATTTTAGACACAAGTAAGTGCTTTTCCTGCATGTAGGCATGGGTATTGGTGTATGTGGGAATATCTTTTACTGTAAATAGGGATGTCACTACATCGTGCTGTCAAACTGTTCAAATCCGGAAGGATATAAAGCCCAGGTGTCTTGTTGTGCGTCCTCGACAGCTTCTCCTCTCTGCATAACAGCTGTTTGCTGTCTTTGCATCCACCTCTCTCTCCCTCTCGTTCCCTTAACCAAACACTCGCTCCAGAGCACACTCACTTGACGTTTTGTGATCAATTATTTAGTTAAATCAATACGATGCAACCAGGAGGCTTGCTATCAAATTTGTATTGAGCATTTTAGAATGTTACTTGTTTTAGTATCAACTGATGCTTTTTTGTGACACCCCTAACGTTACCGATATGCTTGTGTTCATGGTACAGCATCTGTAATGCGGCAGGTGGGCTCTAGTATGACTTCCACGTCTGCATGAATCCTCAGCTCTTTCTGTTTAGGCTGTGCTCTTATCATCCTGATGCATGCCTTTCCCCAGAGCAGCCCCATGACCCACTACACCGGCTCGTTGTGTTTATTGCCTAAGCAGTTGTGACACTTTAGAACATGTGTGGGTTTTACAGGCCAGCTCACATTATGCCAGTGTATGATCCCCCCACCATGTTGGCGAACATTGTAATTACTACTCACCCATGGCCCGGTGTAGTGTAGGCCAGCTGTGAGGGACCAGCGGCTATGTGACCATATGGTAATGAGTGTAAATATAGGGCAGTGAAAGTGTCTGACATACATTTGGACAAGCTGTATGGATGCACTTTAGCTATTGAACAGAACATTGAGCGTGTATACTTCCTTTTTATGAAGCTAGAGCAAAAACATGTCATAAAAGGAGGAGGGGAAATAACAGAGAATAGCCAGAGAACATAGTGAGTAAAAGAGGAAGGAAAGACAACTAGGGAGTCAAATTGTCTCTGTGATTTCTGGACTCCTACCCAGGCTTTTATCAGGTACTGTCAGATAATCCCCCCTATGGAGGGAAGGCAAGAGCCTCCTGGGGGAACTGAAGTTAAAAAAAAAGGAACCTTCATCATCTTTTTCATTCTAGCTGAAGTAGCTTGTCCACTCATTTTGTTCCTCTGATTGGTGATCTTTTACAATGCGCTGCACGGTATTCAGGACACATTAACAGGAAAGTCTGTAGGAGAAGGCTGAATCCTGAATAAGTGAAGGGTTGATAACAAGGCTGACCCTCTATCAGGAGGTTCCCACTAAGTAACCAGCTACTTTTACTGCAGTGAAGTTACCTTTTTCGGTATGGAAATGTGACATGACAACATTTATAGCTTTAGCTGGAGTGTCTTTTATGTATACCATTGCAAATCTAAGATTACTTTTATTCAGTATGTATGTTTAGTTGAGTTTTGATTGAATTATTTTTTTGATTTTTCCGGTCGCAGCAGCACAAGTTGTAGCCATCTTTTGAAAAGACTGTGCATGAACAAAAGTTTAATTTGTACCAAATGCTGAACTTATACAATGGCGCTGTTGGAGAATAATTCCTAATCATAGTGCAGATAAGGACAGCTCGTGCTGAGCTTCAAAATGAATCTGCAGGATATTTTCTTGGTTTAACAAGTTGGGAACTTGCCATAGATTCCCTGAGTTGATTAGTGCTGCTGTTTCTTTCTCTGCTGCGCTGAGATTAGACACTGTCTTCCATTTCCAAGTCTCCCTCTCTTTCTCTCATCTGCTCTTTGTTTGTCGTCCCTCTCTTTTGTCTACTTGATTCGGCGTAGCATGGTAACACCTCATTTTAACAGTATCCACAAAAACTGCTTGGACTACCAATAAATGTGTATGCTCATTGACATTTTTCCTAATTGTACAGCCTGCAAATGTTGGTATACCTTTGAGTTAGTCAAAATACACGTATTACTATCACCAATCTGGCAGATTAAATAAAGGGCTCACATTACATGTTACCAGAAATGATAAAGTGACATTTACACTACAAAATATTTGTATATATATATTTCTTAATATTCTGCCTAGTTGGTTCATGATTAACCATTTATTTTTGCTGTTCAGTCATGCTTTTGTTGTTTTCCTTGTAATATCTCTGTTCCAGTACCACACTTTAAACACCACAGAACAAAACTCTTTGTGATATTCAAGGAGGAGTTGAGGTGAGACACTGTAAAACAGTATTTGTAGATTAGCTAGATGTAACTTATTGGTTTGAAATGGATAGTAAAAACAGATGGTTACTGCTCATTCATTGGACAAAATATAAATACATAATGACTGAGACACATATGTTCTTCTGAAGGGAAACATAACGTGTTTGCTGTGTTCAGAACTTCGAAATAATTAATAGATTGATGTGATCCGTCGTTATTTATATTTCGTCTAGCGTCATTCTGAGCGCCCCTCAGCACTTGGTGGTATTGTAATGCAGAGTTGTATCTCTTTCTTGTTACCCTTCGTCCCTGCACAAGTTGCTCTGAAGTACATCACAGTAGTTGATGAGGTGCATTTGTTTGAACTTGTGTATGTGATGGATTTTAGCAGGGACTCACATTGTATCTATGGAGGTAGCTGCGAAACATGAAACCTCCATCTGGGCTGTAGAGATGTTAATATTAGTGAGGCATAAACCACTCTGATGGAGAAAATATAACAAAATACTGAAGCTGCTTGGGGCCCTTTATGTTGTGGAAAGTGCATGCAGGATCAGATGTATCTATTAAGTTTGTTTTGCCCCTGAGCTAATTGTAGCTACTGTAGCACCCGAGCAACAACAGAAACTACCAGGTCTGAGGCTGGTAACAAAAAAATGGATATGTACTGTGCACAAAATAAGGAGCACATTCAGCGACTCTACTAAACAGTAATTGTGCTTTAAGGTAACAACAATAATCAAGGATAATGCCTCCCGGTACACACTAACAATGAGTTCAATCAGAGCCGCTCACCCAGCTCCTATCAATGCGATTGATTGGCGTTTCTGTGTTAGTGGGTTATTAATTAATGTGACATTTTGCCTATTCTGTCACAAAAACAATAATACCTTTATTTATCTCTCTAGATGTAAGGACATGCAGATGTTGGTGATCATAAAGCTCATTATTTTCATTAACTTTTAAATGTTGTTTTGGAATATTAAGTACATACACTATCAAGGATGGAACCACTTGTCTCCCTCCCCCAAACCAATGATTTATTAGACATGATTGCGTGATTAACCCGTTTCATTTTTGCTCACACAGTGGGTTTTATGTGCGCAATGATTTCACCTACTGCTGAGTGCAGGATGTGGCTACTAATTATTTTTTTTTACTTCACGCTACACAACCATTACAACCGTATAATAAGCATAAATCATTATAAGATTTTCTTTAAAGTCAGTCTTCTTCCCAGAATACAACATAAGAAAAATCGCCCTTGAAACACAGTAGTCACAATATTCACAATCATATGTGAATGAAACTTGGCAAGTAAATGATTTGAATCCAAACAGATTTGGGCACTTTGCATATTTTTCATAATTCTTTTGAATTTCAATGCACTTTCATGACGTGTGTAGGATGATTTTAATCCACTCGCCAATCATTCCCATTCCCTGCAGCATGCTGATGCAAACGCATATTTACTCTTAAAGGTCCCCTATTATGCAAAATGCACTTGTATGCAAAATGCCCCGGTGTGTAAGGAGACTCACAAAGTGTCAGAAAATACAACAATTCCTCTTTTCCTCCTTACCCACATCTCTAAAACCGGGGGTACAAACGAGCTGGTCTAGATTTGCTGCCGATATGTCGTCATATCGGAAATGTGGGCTGGCTTTAAATTGAACTCCTGGCAACGTCCCGCCCACGTGACACGTCCCAACCTATCGTCCGCAGTATACATCCGCGAGCTGAATCCCCTCCGCAGCACCTCTCTGTGGGTACTTCTCACTTCTCTTTTACATCCCTGCATCCCTCACTTGCTTCTTTCCTTGCGCATTAGTCCCTCCCACCAGGGATGCATGGAGAGACAAAAGGAAACCACGCGAAGAGAGAGGAAGCAAGAAAATGAGCTTTAAGAGCAATGGGACTTCCTTTCCTCTGAGCCTCACGTGAAGCGACGTCTGTTTGTGATGACGCCTAGTAGGCCTACAGCTCGACCGTCTGACACAAGGGGCAACTTCCGAGTCTCCAAAATGAAGCCCATAAGGAAGTGCAAAAACCTGCAGTTCCTCGAATGGCCGCGTGGCCTGGCTGCAAAACAGAGCAAATCCCCATAGAACCCCATGTTAAAATGTCTAACTTTGGAGCAGAAATAAACATGTTTACAGCCTGGTTCAAAAAACGGTTTTCTCTGTATAGCTAGTTTCCGCGTTCATGACAACTGTGAGGGGGGTGAATTTTCATTAAAAAATCCAGTTCAAAAGATATTAAGCCATAAAGTTCTTTGAGTGACAGCTGGGGTTGTTACATTAAGGTTAGCCGCATGGGATAGCTGTCACCTCATCCACTCAGCTCTCTAAATCGTTGAACTTGACCTATCGGTCGTGTTAGGCTTTTCTGAGTATTTTAATACGAAATTCTGAGGGATAACATGTCTTGCTATGCAGTTAATTGTGCTAACAGACCATCCAAGGATTCTGTGGTTCGTTTTTTTCGGTGAGTGAAATGTTTTATTGAAGTGTATTATATGTTAGCACCATTAGCAGGTATCGATTTTAAGAGTGCCTTAGGTCACCTCCTTATGCTGTAGGGTAGATTAACTTTACTGCAATCCAGTAATGACCGCTAAATTAGCTAACGTTATAGTTATTGGGAATAATGTTAAAGAAAATATGTTCATTAAATGAAGTCCATCAAAGTATGTTGTTTAGTTCTTAAACGTGATATATTCACAGTAACATTGACAAAATGTCAGCAAATCTAGTTTTTCTTTACCATCATAACATATAAATAAATACATGTTTGAAGTATTGTTGTATAGTGTCAGGTTAACTTACCCCAAGAAACGTATTAAGCCGGAGGAAAATGTCAACGTCTGGTGAGTGCTGCGAGTTACAGTTCAGGTTAGCATATACCGGTAGCCTAACTTCTAGCTACCTTGGTAACCTCGAGGTAGGTGGGCGTGTTCCAGCAGCCAGGCTTCATTCGCCCCGCCCCAGTTTCACTCACAACCCAACCCTTTAACCATTTATGGATTATCCGGGAGCAGGCGGAGTCAGGCACTGACAAGATGGCGCTGACAAGATGGCGCCCATTTGAGCTTCATTTGAGCTCTTCAGAAACCTATGGGTGACGTCACTGAGGGTTTGTCCATTATTTTTACAGTCAATGGTCTGACAGCAGACAGCTCGGTCCCCCCGCCCCGCGACGCGAATTGGAGATCATGAAAAATGTTTCCCAAAAAAACGGCACAAAAAAGCGCCATGGGACGCTCCTTAAGATGGTGCACACAAATCAACTTCCGGTGAGACCGAGGAGCGAGGAAATGACAAATAAGAGAAGTAAGAAGTACCCTGTGTCTCTGTGTATTCAGCAGGATGTCTGCAGGAGGGACTTCAAATTGTTGTATATATAATACATATTATGTCACTGTTCTAGTGGTAAACGCTGAGAAGTGTTTCAGGAATAACGCTTGGTGTGGTTTGGAACATAATATGGGGTTTAATTAGGGCAGCATTGAGCTGAGTATCTCCGTTAGAAACTTCTCTCTTCAGACAGAGAGCTGCACGACGCTCCAAAGGGGCGTGCCCAGCTTCAGCTCAGCTCAAATTTAAAGCGACAGTCACAGAATCAGCACTTTTGGAACAGGGCTGAAATAGAGGAGTATGAGGCATGATACAATGGGTGATCTGTTTGGTATTTTCAGCAAAACACTTTACATATGTGTGCATTGTATAGATATTGACCTACAACATATTGTTCACATATAGCACGATAGGAGACCTTTAAGTGAATGCCACTTTAAGTGAAAATCATTGCTCAAATGGTTCAAATAAAATGATCCTCACCCAACTCTGGCTTAAGGTTTTCTGCACTATTTTGTTCAAGCTGGGAAAATGACAGAGTTTTGGACAGGAAGAAAGAGAAAAGCAGCATCTAAAGCAGGAGACATAAAAGACATGCAAAGATTTTGGATGAGTTTTTAATATTGCCAAAAGCTAAAATCTCACATTTTTGGAATACTTTTTCAACAAGAAACATAAGGTACAACACTGTCTTATGTCTTAATTTAAATGAAGATGGGTTGGTTAATAATGCAAAACAAAACAACTGTCTTTTAGGATTGTATTTTCCGTTTCAGTTGCAAATGACTTGTTTTGAAAAGTAACAATTAGCATAGAGAAAATGTGTTAAGTCATTCCACCAGCCCTGCAAAGAGCTTTGATGTATGACAGGCTTTTATCCCGTTGTTTGTCTTCTGAATATCAGGACAATTGTCAGTGTATCATGGTGACTTGTAAACAATTCTTTGTGTCTTTGTACAATGGGTATGGTGCAAATGTGTATGCGTGTGTTACAAATAGAAAAAGATAACAAGTAGGAGAAAATCTTAAGAGTTTATTAAGCCCCTCTCAATAGCAGAACAATCATTACATAGGCTTTTTGTCAGTGCTCTGTATAACAGGCAATCAAATACAAATCAGATCTAGCTGATTCCTGGCCACTTCAAGGCAGTATAAGAGGCATTGTGCAGGACACACACACACACACACACACACACACACACACGCACACAACCTCAAAGCTCTTCCCACTCATGTGTACATTGGCTGCCAGAGCTGTCTTTGTATCCCATCACCATAACAACTGCCTCACAGAACATCTGAAAAAAAAGAGAAAAGCCAAAGTGAATTTCTCTAACTCAGTTTGACTTGGAGATGGTGAGAGGAGCGGTCGGCAGCTCCCTGCAGCATGTCAGCGTGGTGTGTGTGAACAACAGGCAGGCTTGTAGAGGCAAGCGTGCTGCAGATGACTTGGTGTGAAGAGAAAGGGAGGATACGATGTGCAATTCGGAAAGTGTAGGGTGTGACTTTTGAGAACGAAGGATATACAATGATGCGGCACACGGTGAGTGTTGAACATGGCAGCTCCAATCTTTTTGCATTCTTGCATGCGAGTCCTCATGTTTCACGTGTTTATGGAGTAATTAAGTTGTGTGAGAGGTGTTTGTGTGTGCATGTGTCCAGAGGCTTTTGCACATGTGCATGTTACGTAAGGACTGACGCTGAGAAGCAGCCAATGCAATAGTAATGAAAGTTTTCTGCTCATTTGGTATACTGCAGATATTGTGTATTTAGATCCTTGGGACACTTATTAGGTTATTATTCATGTGTTCATTGGGATTGTATGTGTTCAGTGTTAAACTATAAGGTAGTATACAGTATGTGTTTTGATAATAACTATCTATACTCCATGTCTTTCATAAGTACCGTACATAGTTATTTGATCATTTCTGCGCTATAATTTTCAGTTTTAGCCCGAGATAGATTGTTGCCTTGATACTTCAGGCTATAGTAACCTGTTATGAAATGTTAGTGCTGGTGTCTTGCTCATAGCTTCATTTTTCACTCTATACTCTACAGGCTTACACCCGTCAGCGGAGGTGATGAATATGTTTAATCATAAGTCACAGAGGAAATTAAGATTTGAAGTGTGTGAGTACAGTATGTGTGTGTTAGGATCTGGATAGAACTTGCGCACAGGTTTCTGCTTGTTTTATGAGAATGATTGTAAACATCAACATTAGACCCTGTGATGTAACAATTATGCTTCAAGGTACTGTAAAGTATTATACCCATAACGCTAATGCTTTTTTGGCACTTCCATCCAAAGGAAAGCTCTTTCAGATTTCTGCATTACTTCACTGCCTTTTCCTTGTCTATTTTGGTCCATCCTATAATAGCTTATACATCTACTGCACATGGTCCATTTGCTTGGTATGACAGAACAAAAATAAAACCTTCAAACACACAAGCAGAGAGCAGTGACTTTAGCTTTCATCTCTGTACTGCATTATTAAACATCTCCATCCACATGAGTCTGACATCACCCAATCACAGCTGTCTCTTCCCTCTGCTTCCCCCCTTGTCTCCCACCATTAGGCAAACCTGAAGAAGTTCGTGGAGTATGTGCAGCAGAGGAACATTGAAAAGGTCTCAAGGTTCCTGGAGAAAGGCCTGGACCCAAACTTCCATGATCCAGACACAGGAGGTGAGCATGTCTGTGCAAAGAAATATCCCTTATATACTTTAGTTATTTGTATTTATCTTTTACAACTTTGATTTGTCTTTATACTCAAGTCAATTAATTTGTCTTTCTGAAATCTTGCTTTCTCTCTCTCACTTGGTTCATTTTGTGTTTCACCCTAAAATGACCATTTTGGGGTTTTCTGAAATAAGTCTTCTGCACATTGGGCAAAGCTGGATTACTGTCGTTGCTAATCTCCTCACATTTATGCAAATGTTTGTCCAGCCATAAAGGAGATTTCCCTGTTGGGCGACCTGTGGTCTGACAGAGGAGCTGGGAAGCAGCGGCAATAAGAATGTGTTCATTTAAAACCAACAGGAAGCAGTCACTGGGACAGACCAGAGAGTGACAATCACCAGGCAGTTATCCAGATGCAGAGTCACTGAAAAGTTATACCCTCTGTTTTTAAGAATGAAGCTGGCAATTTATGTCTGCAAATATTGACAGGTTCAATTTTTTTAAATGTCAACTTTCTAAGATGAATGCACAGTAATGCCTCTGGAAGTATGTTGATTTTTTAATTAGTTTGCTCACTCATCCTTGCATTTGACAGAATGTCCTCTAACGCTGGCAGCACAGCTGGAGGGATGTGCAGAGCTCATCAAGGTGCTTAAAAGTGGGGGGGTTCATCTGGACTACAGAACAAAAGATGGCATTACTGCCCTACACAAGGCTGTGCGCAGCAAGAACCATACAGCGCTTATAGTGAGTATAACATGCACACCCTCACAGTTACACACACTCACACACACACAATCGTAGCAGAAAGCTGACTCCTCTACTTTCTTTCTTCTGCTATACCAGTCGCCCGCTTGCAAACTTTCCCTTTTGGGGAGGCAGAGTTTGCAGGTAGGCAATATCTGGCAGAGGGTGCTTGAGAAATGGAACACAGAGGGAGCTTGAGCAATTACCAAATATGCAGGGTTTCACGTGCCCTCCATGAACGGGCTGGCATATTCAGTGAATGGCCTTGTATGTGTCTGCTTTGAGGAGGCTTGTAACCTAAATGACAGGATTTACATGAGTCATATAATTGATTTCCTGTTGAGCCAGAACTGTTGAAAGTAAAATTGGTTATTTCCGGTCTGTCTTTGTCAGTATGTAAATATTCAATGACACTAAGCAGTGTAACATGCAAAAACTGTTGCTGCTATCGGTATACGAGGCTTCTAAAGTTCATAGTCTGATTTTACAAATGATTATAAACATGTCCCACAGTACAGGAATGCTCTATGCAGGGTGAAAAGTATTTGTATTGCTCAGTACTATTATTGCCTCTGCTGAATTATTTCTTGCAGCTGCATTGGCCTATTGTTAATGACATATTTATAGTATAGCCCTATGTACTGTTCAGTATATAGTCCTTTAAGCAATATTCCTAAAACCCTTCCTCTGTTCCCAATAGACACTGCTGGACTTGGGTGCATCGCCTGACTATAAAGACAGCAGGGGGTTGACTCCTCTCTATCACAGCTCGATGGTGGGAGGGGACCCCTACTGCTGTGAGCTGCTGCTGCATGATCATGCACAGGTCGGCTGTGTGGATGAGAATGGCTGGCAGGAGATACACCAGGTAATACACACCACAACAAACAAACATACACACACACACACACACACACACACACACACACACACACAAGCACACATACACGGAAAAGTGATGGATTGTGTGCAGAATACAAATGTAGTTACCACGTAAGCAGTCTTTTCTGGTTTTCAGTTGCATTGAATGGATTTTATGTTTCCTTCTCTTAGAGAATGTATTTTGTGGTGGTTGTATCCCTTGGGAGGAGTGGGGGGTCATGGGCAGGTGGGAAGCTCCAGCTATGGTAGAAAGTCATTTTTTCCCCCTTTCTGAAGGATTGAACATAGACCACTTTGGTAGACCTTTCAATCAATCTGCACTTCTGAACATTGTTTTTGTTTTCCTGCAAATGTATAAGAGTTAGCGGCTAAAATAAATATTCTATTTAAAACACCCTACTGAAATATTGCTTTATTTACTGCTTTAACCACAGACTCCTAAACATGTATGGTGCACATGCTCACACAATTTGAATGAATGCACAAACACTAATGACTGCTAAGATGTCATTTGTAGAGATATATTCTACACTAAGTGAACCAACAGTTTGTTGTACTACTGTTGTTGCAGCTGTATCTATGCCGGTGTCTGGCAGTTCAAGTAGTCGTGTAAATCTAGGGGAACCATAGAAATAGCTGCTTGACCTACAAAGAGCAAAAATGGCCAATATTGTGTGCATTTTACACTCACACTGCATCAAGCCATGCCCTGCTCTGTAAACATAATGGAAGCTAGTGCCTACATGTTGTTTTTGTTTGTGTCAGGGCTTTTAGGTTTATATCCAGGTAGTGACAGAAAGACACTGGAGGTCTGAAGGCTCTGTAAAAAAAGCCAAACAGAAAGCTTTGGGACTCATCTCTGCTGATGCTCACACTGAATATCAATAAATGCTAAGGAATGTAGAACTGGGGGAGTAAGGAATCAAGCTTACACGACTTATGTTATATTTGTATTGTAAATCTTCTTGATTATTTTCTGAAATAATTCCATTATCAATATTTGTACCATAGGAGATGACACCACACTTTCATTCATTTATTTATACTGGTGTCTATTGTAAATATAATAACTAATAAGACATGAATAGCAGCAGAATCCCAACTCCGCAAATAAGATTGCAAAAAGAAGTGACAACTTCAGTGAATGTTTGCCTGTTTGCAACTACCTTTCATTACCTGCGTTCCACTCCTCACTTCATCTTTTATTCTCTCCCTCATCGTTACTACCCTCAAGTCGGGTTTAGATCATCTCAAGGTCCCTGCTATTGTTGTCCTTAGTAATTCATGAGCAAGATGAAAAGTTAAACAGTTTTTTTCCCCTGGATAAGCTCAACTGAACTTTGTTGCCTAGAAAAATACACTTTATTAAGTTTAAATTAAACCTTGGAAATGGTGTTGTATAAAACCTAATTGAAGAATGTTGGTTCAAAGTTCTGTATTGTGTGGTGTGGTGCAAAAACCAGTCATTCGCATAAAAATGTGTTCAAAATGTGAGAGAGTTTAGGTTTCATATTTGTTGTTTTGCACTAAAACAACATTTACTCACATGTCAGTAACAAACATTGTGCCTTTTCTGTACAGGGGAAAAAACACTTTATGTTGATGTAGCCTCAACCAGCCCATCTTTGTGTTTGTCACAATATACTGCTGCTTTGATACATGTTGTTGGCAGCTGTATACTATTAATAATGTAACTACAAAGTCGTTCTCTTACTGTCTATGACGAGTGACACTGAAACTTGTGGGTTTGTCTGCTGATCTCTGACTGCAGGACGTGAAATTACTCTTTTTACTTTTGTATTGAAAATGATACTGTATATGAATGGAACTTGCACACACACAGCGTAACAGTTAGTCTTTATGGTTAGATCTCATGAATGGGCACTGAATTTGGAAATAAGTGCAGTTAACTGTTGAATCCAACGTGGCACAGAGAGTTTCTAGGACAAAAATACCCACTGATTACTATAGTGTGGTTTCCATAACACACCTTGTGTCTCCTCCATTCTGCTGGCATGCTTAGGAGAAGCTACTGTAGGGAAAGATGAACGTCAGAAATTAAAGCTATGAGGGTTTGTTTTCATACTTGTCTCCCTATTGGTGTGCACATACAGTACAGTAAGGGGTTTAAAAGGGACTCAGATGATGTAGCTGTGTTTATAAATTCCTGACTCCGCAGAGTAAATCCAAAGGTCCTTCAGCCTCACACACTTCCTCCCTATTTCTTCCTCCTTTTCCTTGTCTTTCCAATTTCTCTGTCATTTCCAGCATTAGTATTCTAGAGGAATACATCCTGTACAATGGGATACACTGCTGAAGGTGTGATAACCAACAACAATCCCAGCATCATTTGTGCGCTGTCTCACCACTGTCACACACTCTTAGCAAAACATAACACAGGAGGGGGAAAACAATTGCTGGGTAGAGACGGTGGGCTTCTTTGTCAATGACACAGCACAAAACCACCGAGTAGCAGGCAGAAGAGGGAGGACATAAAGATAAGATAAAAAGTGTATTGCTTCCAGTTATGGGAAAGAAAGAAGCTGAAAAAAGGCATCTCATTTATGAGAATAATTTTACCTCAGAGATTTTGCCTCAGGTGAACAAGGGTCTCTCTTGCTCTACGAGACTCTGAACTACATGTGTGAGGGAATCAGCCCCAGGGAAAAACAAGACAAATATTCCAAACTTAAAAAATGTCTGAGGTCTACAAATTTTAAGTGTAATATGAATCGGTAAGTTAATCTGTAGAAACCTGTATCTGGGCTCATTCTACTATTATCTATTAAAGGAGAAATGGCTGTATTTAAAAACAACTTGCTGTTTTTGGTCATACAGGCAGAACCAGAGGCATACTGCAAACAAAAGCTCATACAAACACAATGAGCTCTGGACTCATACCGTACACGTTACGTCCCTGGTTAAAATCCAGTGCGGGTCCTTTGTCACACTTTTACACACTACACCTTTTTGTCATCTTTTCATTTTCTCAGAGACACTGGGTGATGGCGCCCTTTTCACTTTGTAACCAAACAAGGATTAATTATGTAAAAAAAGAGTAAATTAATGAATTTGTCCTTTCAGGCATGCCGCTATGGCCACGTGCAGCACTTGGAGCACCTGCTGTTCTACGGAGCTGACATGAGCGCCCAGAATGCATCTGGAAACACCGCCCTCCATGTGTGTGCTCTCTACAACCAGGTAACTAGTAGTTTTTTTTTAAAATGCTTGTGTGCTTAGAGAGTGTGGTTTTCTTCAGAAAGACATGCATATTGTACTGTGGCGCGAGGGGCCAAAGGAAGAAGAGGATAAAGGTAAAGGCAAAGGATACCTCTGAGTAAAAGCAGACCGAGTAGTGGCAGCCTGAATCAGATGTTTCCTTTACCTGGTCATCTACACTATATGTGGAAGTGGGAGATGTGTATTCCCCTTTGCTGCAATTTGGATGAAAGCAGCAAACAGTGTTTTGCTGCTCTGATACCTTAGAGACTGTCAGTGTCGAAGGGGTCTGTGTGTTGTGGTACAGAATTATTATTATGTGTGGGAGTTATTACAGTGATTACCTCAAGCTCTCATTCATGAGTACACACTGAGGATCCTACCTTGGTCGGTATTTATGATAATGTTTTATCATAAAGGATAAGGCCAGGGTATTTTACAGCTTTTCTATAAATCCTGTAACAGATTTTAAAGAACAAATCCTCTTTAATATATATGATATATCCAAGGTGATATTCACCACATTAGTGCTTATGTCACCCAGTGCAACAATTAAATGTTGTTAATAGTTTTTAGACAATAATAGTTGTTTATAGATGTATTGTTTTATTGTGGTCATGTTTTATGATTTGTTGGCAATAGAAAAATATAGAACATTTACAGGTTTTTTTCTTGAGGTAATTATCTATAACTTCAACAAAAATACGCATCAGCATGATTCTTTCAAGAAAAATCAATCGGCTTTCCTGCCAGTCTCCAAGTGATGAAGTTTTCACTGGCTGAGAAGATGATTTGGGTCGTATAAAGTAGCATATCAAGTAATAATATGATTCAAGGGTCTTATGGGGCCGTGATGACAGGAACCAAAGGCATAGTGTATATTTTAAAATATGAATGAATGTGTTCTATATCAAGAGAGGTACACGAGGATGAGAGCTTCAAATACTTCTGGGAAAATGACGACAGTGGTCAGGTCCAGTGTTCCCACATGTTGCTCTCTCCTGCTTGGGTGGATGCTGCTCCATAAGAAACATGTAACTGGGCGTTCTGCAAAAGGCTTTACTGCTCCTTTGGAGAATAGAGAGTAGTTCTCAGTTCATGAACATTAAATGAGTACTTTACTCCTCTCTCTCTCACTCTCTCTTTTCTTTTGCAAATTAAGTAAAAAATGTGCGCAAGGGCCAGTCCTGCGCTATTTCGCAGCCCCCCCCCCAAAAAAAAGCACAACAGTCTAAATCAAGACACCCACACAACAGACACCAACCAATTCAGATCAACTAATTAGGCAAAAAATAAACATCAACCACACAACTGAAGGCCTGTCCATGCCACAGCCGGCTATTGTCTTAACGTCCCCATTGTCCTACCTTAAAACTGTATGCGTCGTGTCTTGGCCGCAGTACCAACTAACCGAATGTCGATCTCACGTCTTGAGCCTGCGATTACTCCCACTGGGGGGAGGGGGGACATGTGATACATTTTTTAAAATAAACAGCCAATAAGGAAACTGCCAGAAGCAAACATACAGGGTCTCTTTGTGCTGTTAACTTAATGCAGGATCAGAGAGAAATCTTTATTTTATTTATTTATTTTTGGGCCCCCCTCCAGAACCGGCCCTGCACGTGACTGAAGTCATTCGGTGTTGTTCTTATCAGTGGAGGGCCGGCTTTAGTTTGTGATTGTACATGGACCGAATAAAATCAAAGACATAATGAATGAATAGTTTTATTTACTCGTACAACTTCTTATAAGTTCACAGTCTTGTTATGGTCAAACTCGCAGCTCTTGTGAGTTTCCAGTGTTTAGTGTGGCTGTTACCCCGCCAGTGGAGGTCCAACATCACGTTGAGCTGATTGATCTCAGAAACAGTGTCTCTTAGCAGGGTTCCAGCAGGCTCCGATCAGGCCTTCCTTGGATGATTATGTACCATTACAGACAGAAAAAAAGGGCTTTGAATTGACCGGGTACCTAGTCGTCTAGTGGCAATGATCAATACATCCATATGGAGAGAGAAAAGATAGTGTCAGAAAGAGCAGGGCCGCCGCTCCCTATACGCAGAGCACGCAGAGCGCGTAGGGCCCCTAGTACCTGGTGGGGGCCCCCGAAATTAAGATTGAAAAAAGACATAAAAATCATTACATTATTACACGAAAAAATATATATAAATTAGTTATGAACAGGCCCACCATTGTTTTAAAAAAAAGTATGTACCTTATCCCTCAATTACCTAATATGTAAAAAGAAGCCCCACCCCCCCATATTTACGCTCCACAATGGGACAAGAACGCCTAAGTGGCCTTGCTGTCATTAGCATCAATGCTGAAGTGGCACATGGAGTGTCTTTTGATGACTTTATTAGTGATTTTGCTGCCAGGAAATGTCGTTGTGCACCTTTGTAAAACAATACGTCACTAAGGTAGTTTTTGAGTGTGTGAAAAATGGTTGTGTGTGTGTGTGTTTGTGTGTGTGTGTGTGTGTGTGTGTGTTTAGAAGATGTTACTTCCTGTTATATCTTATTCATGTGCATAATTATTTTTGTTCATCTCTGGAGTCTGCAGTTGTTATTATTTTATGTGATGCTGTTGTTAAGAAGTTTAATATAAGTTGTATATATTATTTGTATATTACTGATGGTACTGCTGTTGTTGCTGATGTTCTTTGGGTTCATATGTTTATGTATATTTAATTTCAATTTTACAATAAATAGTAAAGGTTTGTGGAACTCTCAAAGTTTTGTGTTTTGTGACACGTGGGGTGGGGGGCCTCTGACCAATTATGCTTAGGGCCTCCAAAAGCTTAGCAGCGGCCCTGAGAAAGAGGTACAGTTGGACGAAGGTGGGAGAGAAGAATAATGGCAAGATAACATTATTAGCAACTCAATTTTCCTAAAGCCCAGGTTTGTCTGGCCATTAACCTTTACTTGCTAGACTTTTAGCTGGGCTTGGCATATGTGATTAGCAGCAATGAATGAAGGGATAGCGGGGGTCTTTTACCTGGCAGACAGATCCATGGGAGGTGCTCGGATGAATGATTGAGAAAGGACACAGTAAGTAAGGCAAATGGGGACAACACTGATGAGGGAAATTAAAAAGAATTGGCACAGGACACACACAGGACCAGTCGAAGTAATGCAATCTTATAATAAGCTGTATGGAGGAAGTGTCAATGTATTTCATTCCACAGTGATTGTTCTAGGCTGCACAAAAATGAGGAGGAATTCAGATCTCATTTAAAGTGTTGCAGCAGTAAATCACACATGTGATGTGCTTCAGATTAGTCACATTCGATTGTGAAAACAAGCTCAATGTTCAGTGAAGGATGGCAAATCTGCTTATATCTAATGAGAGAAGGGATCCCCAAATGTATAAACGTGGCTGTGAGAGGTACCATCTGTCATAATCTTAACACATGACTGACCCGTGTCAATGCTGTAAAGTACTTTATGTAGCTCACTGTGTATTGCTGTGTAGCTAATGTAATCACATCTAGCAAACCATGCTGAGATCTACTGGAAATGTTTCCTTAATGAATTCCTATAGGAAGCCTTGGAGAGAAAAGCAAGACAGATGGCCTACACTGTAATTGGTGTGTGTGTGTGTGTGGGGGGGGGGGGGGGGGTATGTGTGTTGTTTGTTTGTTTGCTTGTTTGTTTGTGCATGTCCTTGTAAAATAGTGTAGAATGTCTCAATACCACACATTATAGTTGGAATTGAATTCAGTTGTTGGTCTCAAAACTTGATTAACCTAACTAAATAAAGATGTAACATGCGTTGACATGGACATCAGACACAATAAAAAAGGCTAATATCTTGTAAGTTGCATGAATGCCTATAGATCTATATAATGGCTACTAGCAATCTTTTAACATTTCTCTCTAGCATTCATGTTTTCTCCATCATACCATTATATAACAGATTTTCCCTTAAATTCGTTCTTTATCCTTTTTGTAGCTAAACACGCGGAGGTTAGCACATGCACTCAGATCTGATTAAAGAATGTTGGATATAGTGTTCATTTTGATTCTTTACTCTTAAGTGTGTGTGTGTGTGTGTGTGTGTGTGTGTGTGTGTGTGTGTGTGTGTGTGTGTGTGTGTGTGTGTGTGTGTGTGTGTGTGTGTGTGTGTGTGTGTGTGTGTGTGTGTGTGTGTGTGTGTGTGTGTGTGTGTGTGTGTGTGTGTGGACATGTGTATGCAACTGCATAATGCACAGCTGATTAGCGATCATCACACTTTGCTAACAGGCATTTATCTTTATGCGTTTTAAGATGTTTTAGACCCTGCACAGATACTGTATACGCTATTAGTAGTAAGAGTGATAATGCATTATTCATAACACAAATTCTCCATTTACAAATATCTCCATGTGTTCACAAACCAGGTTTACATGTACTGCAGGACACCTTGGTCATTTCAGGGCAGAGTCAGGCACCCACGTAGCTACCATCTATGTGTTTTACCAGAAGAGGGTGCTCCAGTTTGTTTGTGTTAACCTTATACATACTGTATGTATTGCAAGAGCAGTGAATCAGATTCACCCAGGATGATGAGGAAACATGGATCTTATTAGCTTAATGTTCATATATTGTGTGTGTTACTGTGCTTTTATAGAGCAAAACTAGTTTTCTCATTAACACACAAAACAATATAAAGTGTAGCAATAGTTTGAGACAAGAGAGAGGAAGAGAGAAGGAGAGGAGGGGAGAGAGGCTGGCTGTTCCGTGCTTGTTGTAATGTGTTTCTTTTATTTAATTAATTTCAGCCTCATTTTTGCATTTCAATTATAGCTTAGCCAATGCTGAGTCAACAAGTTCTACGTTGTTATCCTTTTATAAAATACAGTGTTTAAGCAGACACACCCACACATCTATGCTACACACACGCCCTCCCTCTCAACACTTGCACACAAAGAGAGCGCTCTTGACATCACTACCACATCACTACTGGGAATTCTGTTGTTTTTGTGGACCTTGCTCAGCAGTGAAACCAGCGGTGCCTGATCATTTACAAAGTTCTGACTTTTAATGTTTGTTGTTTACATGCTTGCTTTTTAATATTAGTATTAAAACGTCTCTGTAGGGCACATCTTTCTGTACATGTTGTTGTGGTTTATTTTTTAAAGTTATTATGAGCCTGGGGGAAAAAAGGTTACTGTTAAAATGTAAATCAGAAGGCTGCAAATAAAAATAGAGGCATATTTAAATTGTATTTAAGAAATGAATGCCTTTGATGTGTTTTTTCATTTGAAATTCGATTTTCGCATGTGTGCTATATTAAGTTATCTATTGGATAGTAAACTTGTTTTGGTCCATATGAAAAGGTTCATTGTTAAATCTGGAGGAAGATTGTTTAAATAAATATCAATGATGGCCCGCGACTTTGTCCAGGTTTTAAATGTTGGCCCACTGTGTATTTGAGTTTGACACCCCTGATCTATAGTATCGAATGCTTTTTTTAAATCAATAAATACGCATATTGTGTATTTCTGACTTTCTATTGCTGTTGTAATTTCTTCTGTTATTTTCATTAATGCTAAAGCTGCAGATCGATTTGCTTGAAAGCCATACTGACTCTCTTTCAACAAATTATTCCTTTCAATAAATGTATCTAATTTTTGTACAAACTGTTTTTCAAGCACTTTGGAAAATTGTGAAAGCAAAGACACAGGTCTGTAGTTAGTAAAGCTGTGTTTATCTCCCATTTTAAAAAGTGGAATAACCTTTGCTATTTTCATTCTGTCTGGAAAAGTACCTGTATTAAAAGAAAGATTGAAAATATAGCTTAGTGATTTGGTCATACAGTATATATACGTATATATATAAGTAGTGAATGTTGTTGCATTGTAGATAAGTATGTGTTTGTGTGCATTGTTGCTCATTATGCACGGCATCTGCTGGAGTCATGCTGCCTCTGTCAAACATGTTCTCTCTGCAGAGTTTTTTTTTCTTATATTTCTGTTTAGTTTTAATTGTTTGGATGTGGCAGATGGTAAAATATAGTGACATCTAAAAGTCCTAGTTAACCAACCACATACATGTTGCTCTCATCATTCAGGATAGCTGTGCACGAGTTATCCTCTTCCGGGGGGCCAATAAAGAGATAAAGAACTACAACAGCCAGACCGCCTTTCAGGTATGTTTGTCATCCAAAACCTCTGCATGCAATGTGTCTATTAACATACCCTCCATCTTTGACATGTCAGAGCTGAAAGGATTGAATGACTTGTCTTACACAGATTAACGCTGCTAAACTGAATTTGTTGATCGCTTTTAAAAAACAATTCGGGCTGTCTGAAATCTCTCTTCTGGTTGAGGAAGTCCATGTAAAATTGAGACTGACATTTCCTGTGCTGATCAAAGTCAATTTGTTTGTACACAAGGCAGGCTGGTCATCTCAGTGCCAAGAACATTGCCACCCATACTGATTTAAAACACAACAAAGGACTAAATGAGTAAAACATTTATGAGGAGAGTGAGGGAAAACATTGATATTCATTTATTTTATTATAATTTTGTACATCTTTTTTTGTCTAGTTTCTGTCACTTGTGTGTTTGCTCATTTCTTCTCCCTGTCTCTTCTCCACCTCCAGGTGGCGATTATAGCAGGAAACTTTGATCTGGCTGAAATCATAAAGGTCCACAAAGTATCAGATGTCGGTAAGTTAACAGCAGTGGTCGTATATCACTACCTACCTCAGTGTTTCACAGGTTCAGACATGAATGAGGTATCAGGGTTTCATCAAACTGACGAATGGCTGAGCGTTGATAGACAAGCTCAGAAAGTTGAGGACAGGTTACATACTGAGATGTGTGGAAGTGAAGGAAAAAAAATGGACATGTAAGGGATGTGGAGAAGCTTTCACGGATTTCTTGGATTCCGGCTGAGCAGTTTCTCTGTGACATATACATACTGGGAAACTCTGACATCTAGTGTGGACAGAATGTAATGCCCCGTTCTTTTATTGGGAAATGTCTTACTGACATATGTTATCCCATTTAAAAAGAAGCAGGTTCATGAGACATCTAAACGGATATCCTTATTCTTTATTGGGTTTTTCTTTCTTCCGGGGTCAATGTTAAAATGTCATCATTATTATTGATGTATAGATGTAGTTCCAATATTTTATAGTATGTTATATATTTGATTAAGATTCATAAGCTTTACTGCTGAACCAGATCCCCTGTGTTAGTTGTGCCTAACAGATAATATAATACATATTTTGTAAATTAAATGGAAGTACAACCTTTTTGATACTTAGAGTGACCTTGGGATGTGTGAAGTAGCAGTTATTTCTCCGTCTAATGGTTCTGTTCATTGTGCCTGCTACAGTAGCTTCATGTAACATGCTGAGTCTCTTCTTTCAGTGCCTTTCAGGGAGACCCCCTCTTACACCAACCGTCGACGTGTGACAACGGGACCCCTGCCCTCGCCACGATCTCTGCTCCGCTCTGCGAGTGACAACAACCTGAACGGGGACCACGGTCACATCCACGGTCAGGCCCCCAGAGAAACTCGTGGCCGCCAGGGTCATTCCCCTGTCCCTTCACTGCGCAGTCTGCCAGCTTTCGGCCAGCAGCACAGCAGCCTCGGAGAGGTAAGATGAAAATGCGAGACTGTGCAGGTTTGTCTGTATCTTTAATGTGTGTGTGGGCATATTTTAGCATTTCTTAATTCAGACACTATGAAACAAGTGAAGAATAAAAAAAAGAGAGAAAACCGTTTGACACAATCCCATGATAAGAATACAGTCCATTTGTTACACAAAGATGATTGATGTGTCTTACATGTGCATATGAAACCTGTCTCTTCTTCTGCTCTGTGTCAGAGCCGTCATGGAGAGATGCCTGACAGCAGTCTCCAGAGTACAGGCAGCTCCAGATCCTCCCATTCCCGCTCGCCTTCGCTACATCACATGCATGAGGAGGACAGGCCGGTTCCCAGAAGGTCCCACAGCCATGGATACCCTCATGCACACAGCCATCGTGGAAGACTAAGGTCTGTAGGTTTTATTTAACCTCAGCTCAACTTCATATGTTTCTTTTAGTGATCCAAACCGTTTTTAGAAAGCTTTGTAAACAAGCACATGTCTCTCCTCCTGTTCCTTATTCATGTCTCACTGTCTTGGCAGCTTTTCTAGATAATCTGTGATTGGCCATGTGATTAAGCACATCCTTTGATATTCAAGCTGAATTTCAAAATGCCCTATGCGATCTGTCTGAATCACTTGTTAGTCACCATCGTTCCGCAGTTTCTTCAATGTGCCACCGGCTGCTATTGCTAATAAACATGACATAACATTAATCTGAGCCAAATCTTGTTTATTTATCCATATATCAAGCTTAGGCACATATGATAGTCGTTTTCCTGTCAATCTGTATTTGCAACCTGTCCAAAAAGTAATCTGCATAAAACATGAACTGAGAATTGAATATGAAAATGTGTAGTTTTATAGTGGCTGATTGAAGCACTGATCAGTATGAAATCTGGTATAATAGCATGGGCTGTTGGGTTTCAGGGCAATGGTCAGTGGCGTCATTTGTTTCTGGCATAGAAACATTACTGTTTATATAACAGGTCAGGCTGAAATGCAGCATTTCTCCTGCTGGGAGGATGGAGGGCAAATAACCTACTTCAGATCAGTGTGTGTGTTTGTCTCTGTTTTTGAATGGGAGACCATGTATAACTTTCACAATTCACCGATAGAAAGAAGGAACAAGGCTAATAATGATCACCATGGGGACCAATTGAAGGTTTCAAAACTGTGAATGTGTGTTTGTGTGAAAGAGATTCAGAGACAGAGGATACACTCTGAGATTATGTCTATGATTGATGTCATTGGCTGGCCACTCAGATCCAAACAGCTTGTCACTCGGTTAATACATACATCCACAGATGTAGTTGTGCTGCTGGGGGGCTGGAACAAATCTCCTCCCTTGTACACCGAGCCATTAGACGAACTGCAAAGTAAACTAAGGCTCTGATCACATCTCGGAGCAATAGATTTAAGTGGTCTACTGACACTTGGTTTGTTAAGCTTTTTATTATGAGCATATGTCAGAGCAAGATTACCTACGTACAGCACACACCTAATTTGATTCCTGGATGCCACACACTTGTGTGTGTGTGTGTGTGTGTGTGTGTGTGTGTGTGTGTGTGTGCGTGTGTGTGTGTGTGTGTGTGTGTGTGTGTGTGTGTGTGTGTGTGTGTGTGTGTGTGTGTGTGTGTGTGTGTGTGTGTGTGTGTGTGTGTGTGTGTGTGTGTGTGTCAGTCTGATGTCTGGCAGGGGAATTGCATTACAGACACAGCACCAGCCTTACTCCCCTCTCCCTTTAATACTCTCCTGTCACTTCACTACATCCATCAAAGACTCTCTCTCTCTCTCTCTCTCTCTCTCTCTCTCTCTCTCTCTCTCTCTCTCTCTCTCTCTCATTCACACACACATACAGACACATAAAAAAATAAACACAAATCATGTAACATGCTCATATCAAACCGCATAGAGACTCCAGCAAATAAATCGTATCTACATTGTTCACTCAATCTTAAATCACTTTATGTAAATTACATTAAGTTCATTAATAAATACACACTGGAGTGTTAAACACCCACCACTCATTCTATTAATTTTGTGCCTCATTGAGGTAACAAACTGAGTGCATTTTCTTCTGCTATATCTGGCATTGCATTGGCATGGTTATGTAGTGGCAGAGAAAAACATGTTTTGCTCCATCATTGTGCACAATTCTTAAAATGCTAAGCTAGAGAAAAGGTAGAGGTGCAAAAGAAAAAGTGGAAAGCAGGTTTAGTATGTCTGCTGTGTCCTGGCCTAAATGGCCTTCTCCACACAGGGAGTTGTCCTTCATTGTGCATCACACCTTCACTACGTAATAAAGTGAAGTGAATGTATTAAAATCCCAGAACGAGCAGCTGGTCTCTATGGCCAGAACCTGCACCCAAGTGAGACTGATGCTGTCCTTGAATATTTTCCCTACAATATTTCTCCCTCCCTCTCTCTGTTTCTCTCTCTGACCTTCTGTTATGCCCATGGTAACTCTAGAGGCATTATGGGTACCAGGGGAGTGTGAAATTAGCTTGGCCGGTCAGCAGCCCGCCCATCGGTTCCTGTGGAACTCACCATCACTTCCTCTTCTGTGCATGTGTTGCCAGGGTTCAAAAGCTTTGCCAGGCCTCAGTAGAAGTTTGGATGGTGACAACAGAGAGTATACAGTCAGGTCGGAGAGGCTCATTAAGACCAGATCAGGTGAGGAAAAGCAACAAAGCTAACCAGTGCAAATGAAAGCAGAGAAGTATGTGTGAAACATCTCTGCAGTTGACATAATAATAATATTATAAGTGGCTGGCTGATGATGTGATAAGGTGGCAAATTTCCCCATTTCATAAGAGGTTAATGGGCTACTTACCATGATGTGCTGTCATTACAAAGAGATAATTAATCATCAAGACGGCTCTTTCTTGACAAGGATTCAAGAAAATAAAAATAAAACAAAGAATAGTGCAGGATGGAATAGGATAAATTATAATAAAATAGTGCAAGTTATGTTGCAGACCAGTCTACAAGTAGTGCAGATGAAGTGTATACATGTCAGAAGACAGTGTCCGTGTCAGAAATTGGGATACTAAGTATTGAACCTTAAACATTTTAATCAATCTTGGTTTGGGGAGAAAGCAAAGCAACGTATAATCTCTTTTCATTTCTTTTTGTAGTTATTGTTTTTGTTTTAACAGAAAATGCTTCATTTTCAACAAACTGCCTTTGTATTGTTATTGTAAAATTACTTTTTGCCAATATTTATTAATGAAACACATGTTTTTACATAACATTTGACAGGTGTAGGCAAGAGATGACATTTTGTTTAGTCAGGTTATCAAAATGTGTGTTCAGAAAGGCTCTTTCTAACAACTGAATCTGAAGTGTAAGGGAGGAGATTTCAAAGCAGGTGGCCGAATCCTCATTTCAAATGACGATTCATTTCAGTCACCCAACATTACCTCAAACATGTTGTCATGTCAGGTGGCTGTGGTAGCTTGCTGTCAGTAAGCAAGGAACTGTTTCATTTCCTGCTGACGTGCTGTATTAGGACCCCTGCTGTCTTGTGTAATGTCAACATTAAACCGACGGTGGTATCCAGTTCCTTCACCTTTTAAATCTCTGTTTGTTGCCGTTCTCCTTACCTCTTTTTGACCCTTTATCCCCTCTCCTCTTCCTTTGCATTAGTCACACCAGTGGCTGTTGGTGTGTAGATTATACACAACTCGTTAAGACAGCCAAGGGCTGAGCTGAACAGAGAAGAAACGAGGAAAGGAATAGGGAGGAAGGGGGGGGGGGGGAGTTGAACCTCCTCAAAGCAGGACACAGCAGTATTGGTTTGTGCATGTCATCATTTGAGAGTGATACTGATAGGCTAATAGTGATTTTCTTCTTGCAGTTTGCAACATACTAGCAGCTTATCTACATGATATACTCTTGAGTATCTCCTGCCAGTAGTATCTCCGGTCTGTTGCAGCAGTAGGATAAAATGCTGGCATTGATGTCTCTCTTGCCTGCCACTTTCTCAAGCTGTTCTTGGGTATATTTCGAGATGTTCCCGCCTCAAGGCCATACTGGATATGAAATCCATCCAGCGTGTTATTTTGATCCCTGGAGTGTCCTCAAGGTTGACGTGCCCTGAGGTTCACTTTGAGCTCCTTTTGCATATTTAAGCTTTGCTTGACCCCGAGGGTGAGCCCCAAACCCTGAAGAGAGAAAACAAATTTTAACTTCTTGTATGCATTTTCTCCTTCTTTCTGTTAACTCCCAGAACTCAAGACCATAGGTGAGAGGTGGAAATCAGATCAACAGAGAGAGTTTCCTTTAAGCTCAACTCCCTCTTCACCATGACAGCTCATAACAGCAGTTAAATCACTGCAGGTGCCATATCAATACACCTGTCAGTCTCAGATTCTGTTTACCCTTCAATTTGATTGGGAGTAACATATAAGTCTGTTTTAAAGCACTAAATGGCTAAGAGCAAGGCCCTAGTTAACCATCTCCCCTCAACACACCCACAACACTCCCTGAGGGACTTTATCAGAAGCCTTCTTCAAGTGTGTTAAGCTCTTAGAGTCTTTTGTAGTCGTAGCCTTTCCAAACTCCTTTCCAATAGTTTATAGATGTTATTGCTAAACATTCAGTTTAGCAGTGAACATTCAATTCAAGCCATGAGATTATACTGTAGTTTGGTCTTTAAATTAAATTGAATAATAGTACATCAGAAAAATTAGCAAATATTTAAGTGTAGAGAAAGGATTGTAATGTGGGTAAACATTTTCCTGAAGCTAAGGTTGGCAGTATGTGCTAAATGGTTTGTTTATCGTCCCCTTTCTCAAATTGAGATGGAGTTTAGGGTTAAGTGTTAATCACGCCAATTGACCCTTTCTAATTCTGCTTAATGGTGAAGTCTCTGCAAAGCATTAAGTTGTCAACGTGCAAACAGATTTGCTGTTCACAACCTTAAAATGTTCTGCCCAATGAGTCCACGATTTGACCGTGATAACCATAAACACTCCCACATCCCGCCGAAAAAAAGAATAAAAAGAGCATGACTTCATTCAAGTGCAGCAAAGCAAGGACGGAGTGATAATTATTGGGATACAAAATGTGATGCTGATTATCAAGGTGTTTGAAATGTGCTCATATGACCTTAGATAGATGAGCAATTTGAGGATAGAGTATTTTACCTGAGGTTACAGAGCAGTCATGTGAGAAATGCATCAGTTTAGCTGCTTTTTTTGATAGCCTTTTGTGGCATTCAGAGTTGTGTAGGCAGTTCACAGATTACTACTTCTAAATTGATGTGGCTGGACTCATTATTGAGCTGTTCAAATGTTAACCTGTCTTTCGTGGTCTCGTCTATCCTTAACAAGCATCTGATAACTGCCATGCACATGTTATTTTCTGCATGTGAGGAAAGAGATTGTTGGCATTCAAACTCATCATCCAAACAAATACCCCATCAGTGCCACCTTCCACCCAGACCACATTCTCAGGGGGCACAGCCACCAGGTTATAGTCCCCAAAATGTACATTTGCAACTTATTTTATCTGAGAAAGCTTATTTTGTATGAAAAGTAAACAATATTTGGAGTCAAAGTCACTATAGTTTGTGATAGCTCAATTACTAATACCTCATTTAAAGCTGAAGTGTACTTTTTCCAGATTGAGATTGCTTGAACATGTGAGATGAGAATATTTATAGAGAAAATGGACAATAACCCATGTAAGGCTAATTTTTTATAAGACATGGACAGTTTTAGAGATCCAAGTTCATATTATTTACTGATCAGTACATTTGCTGGCTGTATTTTCTTTCCTTTTATTGACAGTTGCCATCGTTACATATTCATGGCTGGTGTCCTAGGAAACGATGGAGCTTTTGTAATACCCTGCATTAGAACTTTGTGTACTTGTGTGTGCATGTAATGGATCCTACATCTGTATCTTGTAAACGCTACTTATAATGAGGCATGGTGGAAGAGAATAAAAGAGAGAAAGGATGTAATGAAGCCAAGTGAACAAGAACAATATCTTTTGCAAATATAGCATAAGTTGGCAAATAAAAACGGGGAATCAAGTCATACTAAATTCTTTAGGCGAGGTATGTTAAAAATCAATACAACAATGGCCAATCTACAGATTGCATATGGAAAAACAAATATGCAAACTAGGAAAATAAAATGTATATATAGATCTAGGTGGACTTTACAGTATATAATCCAAAATCCAACAGGAATAACAAAAATAGGCATCTTTACAAAAATATCAAGCTAAACCACTCTGCAGACACGAGAAATCACTATATTTTTTATGTACCTCTGCTAAGGATGAATACATTAGAAACCCTTGAACAATTTACAATCACAATAACAACTAAAAAGAATCTGCTCTTTGTACTATTTGGTTTCATTTCAAGTGACTGTAAAAAGCTTTCTGATGGACCCTTCCAGACGGCTGTTTAACTGTTTTACATCCAGAGAGGTTGTCTAATAATTTAGAATTAAAATCAAAAATTATTACCAACTCGTGTGTGGATCATCATACTAATGCTTGCAGTGGCAACTTAGACTTAAAAGTGACGAAACATGCAACAGATATTGATATCAAAAGATAAATGTTGGAATCTTACAATGTTAACGTAAAAAGAGAAACATCTAGATTGTAGATTCTGTTTTAAATTATTAAATATATTTAGTTGTAGATGTAGATTTTTTAAAGTTGGAAACGGCAGATGAACAGTTTAGATAGAAATTTTAAAACCCATATCTATCTATATTGTTCATTTGCAGTTTCCACTTTAAGCCTCATCGTGTGAAACATAAATGTGTCATTAGAACTAGGGTAGAGAGCAGGAACCATGTCCCCCCCTTCCTTCTGTCTGACATATATATAACGTGTTAACCCGACCATCATCAGCTCAGTTGCAGGGAGCAGCTGAGGTCAGCACGTGTACATAACCACACGGATGGTGTATGTGTGACAGAGGTGTGGGGGCAAATTTGATTCATTGAAATAGATATTCTTTAAGAAATCACATTTTTTATCTCTCTGTGTCACTTTATCAAAGTCCTATTTACCTGCTTCTCAAGCCGTCCCTCCTCTGTGCTGTGTGCGCCGCTGATGTTCATTGCTGTGGCTCAGACATTAACATGCGGCAGCCATCCCGGCCCCTCAGTCCCTGCGGTAATTGGAAAGCCGTCAGCAATCCGTTGTTTCGATGGAGAGGGGGGACAGAGCAAGAGAGGCGGTGTGAGATGGGGGTGTGCAAGAAAAGCAATAGAGTGTTGGGGAAGGAAAGAGACAAACAAGGCTTGAAATAAGGAAGGGGGTGGATAGAAGAATGGAGAAAGAAGGGCACATGAGGCTAGAATCAGGTGAATGAAAGAATGACAGCTATAAAGTGACTGATACAACATGCTGGGGGAGGAATGGCAGGAGGCTAAAAGTGGTTGATAGGTGGATGGATCCTGATTAAGGAGTTTAAAGATGTCTTTCAAGGGATTTTGTTCTGAATAATATCAAAGATCAGGACATAATAAAGTTGTAATACATAAGCACACGCTCAAGGAAATTCCACATCCGGTAAACATGAGCGTCTGATTTTACTCATGTAATTGATGTATTTTTATTAATGGTATGTTTAATTTGTTAAAAATATATGCTTGAGAGAAAGCTTTTGAGTACAAACAGCAGACTGATGCTGAATGTAACCTGCACAGTGGAGGCAAAATAGTGATGAATGAAGACTAGGCGGAGCTCTGCCGCTGCTGTATTAGAATTCACAGCCAGAGAGAGAGGGAAGGAAGGAAAGAGAGAGAGTGAAGATGCAATGCGAACAAATGTTGAGAGGGATTAGAGGGTGAGATGGAAGTGAGAGAATGAGAGAAAGAAGGTTGGGATTCAAGGCAAAGGGAAAGAGGGAGGAGCAACAATTAAACTAAATGGGCTGGAGCTTTTTGCCCCCCCGTCCTACTGCACACAAGCACACACACACACACACACACACACACACACACACACACACACACACACACACACACACACACACACACATTCATTCTCACAGCCTGCCTCAGGGAGCCATGGCGCATGCACGCTTGCCGTCAGACAGGCAGCAGGAGATCAATCGTACTCTGGGACTAGAGTGTGTAGGTGACTGTTAGCGATGTGTTAGCAACAAGCTGGTGGTGGTGGCCGCGTGTGCCATGCAAGCGGAGCTGCAATGTTAGCAGGAGTGGAGGGGGCTGTCTCTGTATGTGCCTGTGCGCACTGTTAGAATGCACATAGAGCGCTTGTGGTGTGTGAGAGCGAGCGAGCCGTCAAAGGGGAGGGCAGCCAAGGAGCGCAGCAGCAGCAGCACTAGCAGCAACAGCAGCAGCATTGCCAGAGTGTGTGTGAGTGTGTGTGTGAGCGAGCGTGTGTGTGTGAGGGGTGGAGGGGAGAGGAGAGGCAGCGCGGCGGTGGGACTCCCAGGAGAAGGAGCGGGAGTCGGGGAGCAGACCCAGCCTCTCTCCTCCACAGCAGGAGGACCAGGACCCAAGGACAAGGCAGCATCTGTAACCCAGCCTGGAGCAACTTGAACTGGGGACACAGGGACATCTCTGCCTCTCTGGAGGGGTCTTCTTCTGGAGCCCCAACTCAGGATGTGTTGGAGTAACGGGGGGCTTTCAGACGGATGTGACAGACCCACACAGAGAAGGACACTGTGCAGTCCCTCTTATCGTTACACATTTCTGCCTCCAGCTCGGTTAGGATGCGGTGGAGAGTGGAGAGATAGAAGGAGAGGGTAAAAGGGAGCAAGAAGGATATTGTCTGTGCTAATAAAGAAGGCAGAGAGGGAATAAGAAGAGGAGGAGGGGGAGAGAGTGGATGGGAGGAGTGTCCTCTCCTCTCATGAATCTCCAATGGAACACTGACTGTTAACTGTTGATCGGCAGGCGTTGGACTTGTTTAGGAATCGGTCCCTGGCCAGTGTAGCAACCAGGGGGTGTCACCAGGCTGCTGTCCCGCAGACAACCATGTCGGTGACCACAGGCTTCAGTTACCAGCTCCCTGGAATCACCACAGTAACATATGTGTTTGTTTACAGCCCTGGCTCAGTGCAGCGAGACCCAAGCCCCCCTCATCACACACCTCCAGCACTGACAGGCCCCCGCGGGCCCAAACGGAAACTCTACAGTGCTGTCCCGGGACGTACCTTCATCGTGGTCAAGCCCTACACGCCACAGGGGGAGGGAGAGATCCAACTCAACCGGGGAGAAAGAGTCAAAGGTAAATGTACTGCTTTTTTATGTGTACATGTTTATTTCTTCCCTACCCGGCGCTGTAACTACTTCTGTACACTACAGCTGTTAATATTCTGTCTTTATCAATACTAGGTATGTTAAGGAACTCCTGTAAAGTTCATGGCTACATGTGGCTCTCGTGAGATGGGTTTGTAGCAGAACAAAGAGCAGACATTCCCATCCTCTCCTCTGTCTCAGATACAAAGCACACTATCACTTCGGTGTGTTTGGGGTGCAAAGCAGTTATGTGATAGCACCTGGAACCTGGAAGTCATTTGAGTGTTGGGCTTGACATTGGGAAATATCATTTCATCCACCTTTTAAAATGTGCTGTTTTCTGCTTTACAAAGAGGCGCAGTGGCTTCGCTTTCATGTGTTTGTGTGTGTGCTTTTGTCTCTCCATCCATGCTCCACTCAAGACTATGACTGTAATGACGTAGAAGGTAAACTCCATAATATTCTTCTCACCCTGTTTCTCTCCCATTCACTTGAGTGTGCCAACCCTACACCTACCTAGTGTAGTAATTAGTTCCTGGTCCTGTTTGAATGCACTTGAGATATGTGCACAATCTCAGTACAAATCTGTGATTACTTCAAGGAGAGTGCATGCAAATTCAAACAGGTCCCGTGTGCTGTTGGTTGTTGGTATGCATACACACATTGTGTCCTTCTTACTCTCAGTACTTCCCACCCTTACTGCTTTTCTCCCTCCTCTTATCACCTGTCCACAGACACCCAGCTCCACATTGACCCTACATCCTGCCACTTCACATACATCACTATGGATCAAACCCACATTAGCCTAATGGAAACAGTTCCCTCATGTCCTCAGAAAGGCCGGAGAGAGAGATAGAGGCCGCACTCATGCTAAGACCTCTCATGTTGCTTTCAGATCTAAAGAGGCGCAGGAAGTACAGATTAAGGGTCAATTTGGATTTTCAATTTTTGTATCATTGTATTCAACCACAACACACGCACGCACCTTTATCTCTCTCTCCCCTCGTTCTCAGAAACATTTGATAGCAAACAATCCACAAACACTGGTCTAAACCCATTTTCTCTTCCTGTATACAAACTGAAGTATTCATAAATGTTTTTCCTCACAGATTTTGTGACCTTAAAAATTGTTTATCAGTGGATCCCCTCCTGTATGCTGTGATGCCTCACCTTGTAGTAGTGTGTCTGTTCTTTTGGAGACAGAGCTGTCATTTATGCAGGACCTACTAACAACAATTCAGATATAACAATTCAATCCCATGTTTTTTGTGAATGATACAGCATTGTCTGAAACAGTGATGCATACTGATGTTGACACAAATGTTATCGGAAATGTGATGACTCAACAGCAGCCAGTGTGCCTCCATCTACTGAATGGATCTGCTGTCACTGGCTTTTTTGTCGGTGCAGCTGAATCCATAACCCTGCCACTAATGTGAACACACAGTATTTTGCCGTTCTTTCATGTTGGCAATGCCGGAAACAAGCTTACAGTCGCATGGCTGCCAGCACCATGACCGAGCCAAGTAAACCATCTGGCTGTGATATGCGCCACTGACCATCAGAACCATTGCTGTGTTGCATTCACTATGCTTCTGTAGTCCGAGAATATACGTGGGAAATACGTCATTGATATCAACTGCTTGTTGAACATCTTAAAGACCAGGCAGGTTCTATGCATAATGTTTGTTTTGATGACCAAATGGTGTTTAGTGCAATAGTGGGAGAGACCATCCCTGCTGCACAGAGAGGCTCGGACTGAGAAGCCACTTCCTTTTGGAACAAATGACCCTCGGTTTGATACATAATGCATTTCATCTAATCTGCATTCATACATGGATGAGTTGCTAATAGTAATAGGGCTCATTTGCAATGGAAGACAGAAAGAGGTAAGACTAGTAAAAGAGAGAGGAAATTATAGGAGGGTTTATTTATTTACCTAGTGTGTGTGTGTGTGTGTGTGTGTGTGTGTGTGTGTGTGTGTGTGTGTGTGTGTGTGTGTGTGTGTGTGTGTGTGTGTGTGTGTGTGTGTGTGTGTGTGTGTGTGTATCACTCATACTCTGACATCTTGATTCCTGTTAATGTCTTACCACCCTTGTGTATCACTTGCCATACCAGAGGAGCGTCTTTATGATGAGATCAGACTGGGTAAATCTCGCTAAATGCCTGTTGGTGGGTGTCTGTGTGTGTCTGATGTGTGTTAGCACCCATGCTTACATATGTAAGCATAATCATAACTATTAGCTTACCTGTTAGTATGACATATTGGTGGATAAGGCAACGAAAGTTGTCCGTACTAAAGGAATAGATGTGTCTAACTGTGTAGTTTAATGAAGACCATTTCTGTTCTCATGGAGACATACTTTAGTTGTCAGCAGTAGACTGTAGCACATCCCTCTGTTCCTTTTTAATTTGATCTTTTTCTTGAATATTTATGAATTGCACAATAAGATGATTTCTTGTCTACTTCTTGTGGTGATGGATGACTGTCTGGACTCAGATGGTAAATACAATACAGCATTATAGCAAAAGTCTTCATAGCATTTGATTGATGTAACACTCACAGTAGATAGTAGTTTTAACTCATAAGACTTGTTATTGTGATTACAGGTTGGTTCATTCAAGTGAGAAATTCGTAGTATGTACTATAATAGGTGCTGTAGCAGTATAGAGATATATGTTGATGACAAAAGATTTGATAGAGCACACAAATAAAGGAGTCTGCCCTCATTAAGAAGGTTTGATCATGTGTAGAAATCCTGTTTTCCTGGATGAAATATTACGTTTTTATCGTATGTAACACTCTTTCTATCCTCCCGTGCCCTCACAAACATTGACTTGCAGATTAAGTAGTGCTCTTTTCGAAATCTCAAATCGTTTGTGGTCAGCATATAGCAGTTATACATCATGTATGTTGTGGTGGGATAGTGTTAGTAACCTAACTGTAGAAAGCCAAGACGTATGTAAGAGAAATACTTTTTATCAATTATGTATTGATTTTTGTGGTGATTTATAGCTGACATCTGGTATAATGAGGACGGTGACGATTGTGTCGATGACATTGATGATGATGATGATGATGATGATGATGATGATGAGGAACTTGAAGGTAAAATTGTTTTTTTTATTTATAATTCAGCTATAAGGATGACAATGTGTTAACCTGTAAATCATTAAGGTGACACAATGATTTACTCTTCTGTAAGAACAAATTAAGTGACTTCATTGAGAATCTTCAGGCTTATTTTGAACTCTGAAGTTCTCACATATTCTCAAAATTGGCATGTGGTTTTCACATTTTCATCCTTCATTAGTGTAGCAGTTATAGATGCAAACACTGTTTTATACAAGACAGTAGATTGGCCTTAAATGTCTGCTTAGTTTCGATAATTAAATCAAATACTAAGGTTCCCATGAGAGCATGTTTTATCCACCAATTTGTGTTCCACTGCCTGGAAAAACACCCAGTCTTTTCTCAGTGACTGTCAATCCATTGGTCAGCTGTCTGAGATCAATGTCTCTAGACAGCCTTCGTCTAGACAAACAGCCCCGCTGTCCGCCATTTAGGGTCATCCACATCCAGCTCTCCAAGCAGCCTCTCTTAGTCTCAGTTAATGACATCGGTTTGTCCTTCCTCACTCAATGGCTGCCACCGCACCACAGAACCAGCGGGCACTTGATATGATGCTGTGTTTGAGGGGATGTACTTGCGTGTCTCTTGGTGCATGCTACAGGTGGCAGACTAATAGATTAGTCAATCCACAAATGAATAATTAACTATTATGATCATCTTTAATCAATCATTTTTACGCAAAGACTACAACAAAATGTTTTCAGCTTTTGATCTATGGGTATTTCCTTTCAGATATTTAAAAGCATCGCCTTGAACTTTGAAATTTAAACGGACATTTGTCACTGTTTATCTGAAATCTCAGAGGCCAAAACCATTAACCAGATTAATCAACAATGAAAACTATTTTTAGGGGAGCTCAATAGTGTGCTTGTGTCACTGATGGCGATTCAAAGAAATGGATGTGTCCCAGATGATCAGATGTTGTGGTCCGTCGGTGTGTACATGTGTGCATCCTGTCGCAGCTGTGTGTGTCTTTGATGATCCCTTTGGTACACTCCATTAACAGCTCGCCCGACCCATCCCCCCACCCCTCTTGCATCCTGTCTCTATACTCATTCCCCTGCTCACCCCTGTGTTTGTTTCCACTCTTCCCCTTCATTGATGTAATCTGATCTCATCATCTGGATGGACATCTCTTGAAAGGCCACTTACTGTCACCATGGTAACGCACAGGGACACATGCCACCGTTACCTGGACAAGCTTTTTGGATACTTGCGATCTGATACACACCCACACTTCCAGATACAAACACATCCACACCCATATACACACTTGCTCTAACTCAACACACACACACACACACACACACACACACACACACACACACACACACACACACACACACACACACACACACACACACACACACACACACACACACACACAATTGCAGGTTCCATTGTGTCATAGAGAAAAACAAAAACATATTCAATGGAACCGATGTGTGTATCTACATGCTGGTAGCCCCGCTGGGAGCATTAACTGCACTTTCAGAACATTCTTCTCCTCAACAAGGTGACACATTTAAGAGCATGCTTCCGTTACAATGTATTACATCTCACACACACACAAACACACACACACACACACACCACATACACCTTCTCCAAACGCCATTATAAATCTTGCAGACAGCCATGAAAATGAAACCGGCGCAAGTAACGTTGAGATTAGACATTCACAAACATGATTAATGAGGTTTGGCCGCACCAAGTGTGTGCAGAATATTAACACTGCTATGGGCAGTGGAGGATACCTGAACTAGCTATACCAACACAAACACACACACATTTATATAGCAGGTTTTATTGGATTATTCCAGTTCCAACTTCACACAGGTCCAGAAAACAGCTGTTAATGCTGTAATGATCTATGGGAACACACAGAGTTCCTCATCCATTTACTTATGCTGGCATGCTAATCACATGCTTTAGAATACAACTGCAAAAGCTTTCTGCTTAAATGATTGCAGGTTTGCTTCTCTGTGTACCTGGGTCTCTTCACTCACAGCTGCCCGTATATGTACAAGGATGGAAATGCTTGATTTGAACAAGGCAAAAAGCTGGTGGATTATACAAATGGACTCTGCTTTTAAAAAAAATTACCACAAAGCTTGCTATTCTTAAGACTAAAATGCATATGTATTTGTTCGTTACCAAGCAACAGGTGCTAAGTGTGTTACAGGACTGACATGTAATTTTAAGTCAGAAAAAAATGATCAAGTTATGCCTTTACTGAGTAAAATCAGGTTGGATGAGAGCCATTGTGCTAAGTGATGAATTTAGACTAAATATCACTGTTACCTTCCCACAGTGAGCTGGGATTGAATTAATAAGACTCCCTCTCTGTCTGGTAATGAAGTGTATGTACACGCACCGTGTGTGTGGTATTTCTGCCAGCATCTAGTCATTGTTATTTGGTTCATGAATTGTGTATGTGGTGTTCACATTTGTGTAAATGTGCAAGTGTTTGTATGCATGTGCCTTTGTGTGTGCTTGTCTGTGAGCAGAACAGTATAAGTAATTGCCTCCCACAAGTTAGATAAACAGCATTCTTGAAGTATTCAGCAACCAGCTGGCCTAATATCAGAGGAACATATAGAATAAATGTTTCTCTGTGTTTCTCTGTCCTTGTTCTGCCTGTCTGTCTCTTTCTATCTCTGATACCGATGTACTCATACATGCACATTTACATGTTCATACATTTCAAGTACATTTACACACTGTGAGACCTAACTTACATTAGTTGTACAATGTTTCAGCTCTTATCAGGGATTTTGATACATTTAAAATGGCAGTATGGCAACACCTTGCTTGAAATGACTGTCTGGACTCTGATGGTAAATACAATATAGAATTATAGCAAAAATCTTCATAGCATTTGATTCTTAGCTACCAAATGTTTTTGTGTGGTTTTGATGCATATGCTTTTCAGAGAGTGCAACCCTATACACTGTTAAATTATTAAACGTGTCTTTCTTTAGGTTAAAAGTGTTGGACTTCGTTCAACACTTTTGAAGGCTTAATTTTGAGGTACACACCTTATGGCATTTGTGAGCATAAACATCTTTATGTTTTCACCAATTACACATGCATCTTAAGTGCTAGCTAATACCTACTCTTCATTACGCAACATTGTTTTCTTTCGTTAAATATGATCCACAGATATGAAAGGTAAAGCTTCCAGAAAGATGAATAAACATGTGTCATACCTAATAGACAAAGTCATGCCCCTCACTAACCCCCACACATTGTGTGTGTGTGTGTGTGTGTGTGTCCTATATTCCCCAGGAGAAATTAATATTATCATAGTATGGACCTGAGGCTATTTAATTTGAAAGCAGATTTCACTCATCGGTCATTCACAATGTGTGTGTGTGTGTGTTTGTGTGTTTTATTGATACTGGACACAGTCACTAGCCCAAGGCAAGGACGTTGATGTCACAGCTAACCTTCTAGCTGTCCAATCAGAGTAGCAGTGGGGTGCAAAGTCCCGCCCATGCACCTACCTGCTCCCTGCTGAACACACCACCTGTCCCAGTATTACACTCTCATCCTCTCTGGGTTTTTTTAACATTTTGTTTTTCATGCCCATACCGTGAACCCTCACAGTATCATTGTGTCACCATGTCATTGAAATTTAAACTCATGCTTACCAAACAGACATAAATTGTACTGAGTTGAGGCCACACACAAAATGCTAATCATGGCATAAACACCAGTTGCAGAGTTAATCAGAATATGAATAAACATGAACAGGAAAGCTGCTGTATAAACAGAAGCCATTGACTGACGCAGATACATATTAAACAGCATCTCTGATGATGCTTTTGCTTTACAATTGAGGTCAGCGCTGACTGACTGAGTGACTCCAGATGGATGTTAACAACAGGACTTTTCGGTCCTGCAAAGTGACAACCTACTTTGCAGTTGATGGTCTGAAATTGCATGTGTAAAGTGTGTGTGTTCTCCCTCCAAAATTAACACAGAATCTCCATCAAATTAAAGACAAGGTAACTAGCATGTACTGCATTTTGTCATTCGATAATATGCAGCGGAGGATGGCGCATTGGCGGTTGTCAGCTCATTACAGCATGTTCATTTATCACAGCATAAACCCTATCATTTATGTGTCACCCTGACAATCAATCAAAAGATTAGTTGTTTGATTAATGACTCAACAACAAACAATCTATCACTGATCTATTTACAATCAACAGGCAATCAATAGTTGGCATACAGCTAATCAATCACTGGCCTCTGATGGAGGATTCAACCACGTTCTGCTTGTGCTGGTTAGTGTAACAACCTCCTGGATATGACTATTCATTTTAATAATGTTCAACTTTTTATGTTGTTTATCTTTTAGGTTTTAATTTATACATTTTGTATAGTGTGTTACTATTCTTTGCAATCAGAGTCGAGCTGTGTGTGGTATTGCACTGAAGTAGCAGACAGAGGGTAACTATTAGATGTAGGTTATAATTTAGTCTGCACCTGATGGTTGACACAGAGGCAGAGAAAGGATGAGAAATGTCATAAAAAGCAAGTAAGAATGAAAGAAAAGTTAATGTCATGTAGCTTCCTTTAAGCCTCGGTGGGAGGGAGGAGATGAGATGAGCAGAGGGATCCCTCTGAGTCAGCCTTGGAGTTTTCCTCCCTCTTCTCTTCCTCCGCCTCCTCCCACTATAATTTACAACACTTCCACCTTCCTCGGTTTTTTCTCTTTTTTCTGTAGTCTTCTTCCTTTGCTCCAGCCCTTCTTTTGACTCTCCTGTCATTCATAGAAGCAGCCATTTATTTTTAGTTTCCATTTTCTTTATTACTAATTTTGTCGTGTCTTGATGTCTTTCAGATTACAACCTCTCTCTCCCTTTATCTCCAGCCCCCCCCCCCCCCCCCACTCTCTCTCAGTTGAATACTGATTAGCCAGAGACTGCACCACTCCCTCGCCCTCTTCTAAGCAAAAGAAGTCCTGTGAGGACAAACATCAGCAAACCTCAGCCACATTTGACTCAGCCATGTCACTTTCCCTCTTCCTTCTTATTTATTGCCTCTCATCTTCATTCAGTCTTGTTTCCACTTGCCCTTTCCCACATCACCTTCTTTAATCGCCACCTCTCCTTCTCAAATCTGTCCACCCCCATCTTTTAACTGATTTCTTTCTATTTATGTCTTCTGTTTTTGACATTATGACCAAATATGCTATATAATACTCAATCTATGGTTCCATGTGTCACTGTTCTCCCACCAGAGCATAGCATGCATTCCTACAATCGTATATTACAGGCAATAATGAACATCCCTGATACACTACTGTACATAGTCATCTCCTTTCCTACTCGTGAGTGCGTGCATGTGTGTGTGTGGGTGTGGGCGTGTCTCTGGTTTCATCCCCCTTGTTTCATAAAGATGCAACTCTGCTCTCTCTCTATTACACTGAATTGAACTGAGGTTTAATAAAGAGTGCTGGGATCCAAATCTAATAACAGCTCCACTCTGGTTATTGGAATGCTCTCCACTCTCACCTTCAAACACTTTATGTCAAGCACACACACATGCACACATGGCTATGTAGGCTGAGATATAGACTTACTCGTTATTCCAAAAAGTCTTACTCAGCAAGTCCCTCTTTCACATTACATTACACTTACTGTGTATCATGTGCACACACGCGCAATAGTGCTCTAAATTGCTTTTCAGTAAATCATCATAACAAGGATTTTTTAATATAGTGGATTCCCCATATGTAGTTGTAGAAGCTCAGGGGTCAAGGTGACAGGTGGGGTCACTGAGTTTTCATGTGTGTGACTTGACTTGAGATATCACTTTTTACCTAAATTCCAAACCATTTGCTAAATGAAACTGATGTTGAGGTTTCAGTTTATGGGACTTATAACATATTCTCACATTAATGGTTAGAATGCTGTTTGTTACTCAATATGCTAAAGAGACATAGACGAAAACTGAGAAGCAAAGCACCGGGCATGGAGTGAACAGCAGGGAGCAGCAATAGAGTGGTACAAAAAAATAACAAGGGCATTTTTGTGTCAAACAGCTCATGCTTACAACTATTTTAATGTGTAAACGGATGCTGCCACTAGTAGAACAAGCTACCAGGTGTATCTTTCAGGAGGCTTACTAATTGCTGTTATCTCTTCAATCTGTCTCCCTGTTTCTCTCCACTACTGAGTCTACGTTATGCAACCATGAAATATGGCTGTAGAAAATATAGAGTGCATCACTTTAAATGTGATTATTTTGGATATATAGCTGCACAAATGTCTGTATACCTTTTAAGACTGAAGCTAAAAAAGGGATATTTGGAAATAAAAAAAGGCTAATTATGTAAATGAATAGCGTTCAGAATAGCATGTTGGAGATACACATTTAAGAGCTGGATTCTCTGAGCACATAACAATAGCAGCATGTATTATTCAGCATTTGGGTGTCAAATAGTTGCATAGATTTTTTTTATCACAAAACACATAAGTTTCCTGACTTAATATTGCTACAACCAATGGAGTTTCATTGTTTATGTGAACAATTTCATCACAGATGTTCAGTTTCTCTGTGTTTCTTATAGCAAATCTAAGAAAGAAAGCCTTTTGTGGCATTTCATGAAAATCAAGTTGTATTTTGGTTTTGGCAAGACTTCCATTACATCCCTGTCTGAATCAGTGTGAGTGCATCTGTGGCAGGGGGCCATCCGCCCTCTCAGAACAGCTGCCTCCTTTATTGTCTGTTTCTGCAGGAGTTTGACGAATACTTTGTTAACTGTTAAAAATATGTTTGTGTTTTGGAAAGTCTGCTCAGTTCCTCACCAGCTGTCACACATTAATGTGTTCATTCATTCTTTCTTTCTTCCCGTTGAATGAGTACATGCATGTGAGTGTCTGTGTTGTTGTGAGATGTGAGGAGAAAGAAAATGAATGACTCAGCTATAAGCAAAAGAGCAAAGCAAAGCAAGAATTAAAATGAGCTCAATCGGTCGTCATGTGCACACACAGACAAACACACACACACACACACACACACACACACACACACACACACACACTCACACTCACCATCGAGCAGGAGTGCATTGGAGCTTGCAGGCTGGGTGTGCAAAGAGTATAAATAGCTCTGCATCCTCAGTGATGCTATTTTTAACCAGGAACCGTGACTGACTTAACCAAGGGCAAAACTCAGACATCACACACACACACACACACACACACACACACACACACACACACACACACACACACACACACACACACATAGAACAAAACTGTAGCAGAATTTCCACAAGACAGCAGACTTTTTGGACACTCATGAATAACTGGGCGGCTGTTGAAACATAGCTCTTTCCCTTTGTCAGCTTGTGTCTGTCTTTAGCTGGCTCTCATCTCTCTTTGTCATTGCTGAATGCAGTGCTACTTGTGTCACAATCTTTCCCTTTGTTTCATTGTCGGGGGCTCTGCGGTGTGCTACTCTGCTTTCTCTTCACATATCCTGCTTCGTTTGGATGTTATTTCTATATAAGCTCAGAATACTCCATTAATGGCCCAGTAAGATGTCATTTATTTGATTTCTACTGGGCCCACAATACGGTTTGTTGAGCTGTGATCCTAAGAGACGACCTGTTACTGCACAGTTTATTTATTTGATATTATGGGCTTTTTGAAGTCTTGAAAGTGTTCAAATGTGAGTATGTTTGTGCACTGGCATTGATTTATTTAATGGTATAGACAGTTATAAAACACTATTGACGGTTGTGAGTTGCCAGTTTAAGGTATGCCTCCACCTTTATAGAGTTTGTAGATTCATCACATGCTGTGAACACAGGACGTCTTGCACAAATACGAAGACAAAAAACCTCTTGGGTCATTGTCAAAGGAAAATGCAAATAAACAAAAATAGACATGAGATAAATTACCTCGTAATCGCTGGTTTCCAGAGCGTCGTGTTTGAAGTTGATATTGATCCTAAAGACCGTGTTGGATACCGATCAGGCGGGGTGATATGACCTTAAATGTGTATCTTCATAAACTTTCACAACAAGTTGTATTACGATAAATGCAACAATAACTTTTCTTTCTACATCGTTTTATTGTATTGTTTGTCCTGAATCATACCCTAAATACACTCGGGGCTTTAAGACTTACCCTTGAGCAGAGCGGATTCAGCCAATTTAATTCAAGTTGTGATACGTATGTGTTAGAAACTACAAAAACAACAAAACTGGTTTGTTAGAGAGTGTCACATCCCAAACTGTTTTGCATTATGCTGATAAAAGAATCAGGACTTGGCAGAAGCAGCATGAATTCATGGAGCCATCCGGTTCAGTGTAAACACCACACGCTGGTTGTGGCAGTGATGGTGTGGGAATGTTTTTTTGTTTGGTACACATTGGCAGAATTAGGGATTATGGATCTCTATGAAGAATGGCTGAAAAACACTGCATATTTTAACGCTGTTGATAAAACTTCAGTATACTACACCATAGTTAATCCACAACACCAGCAGGATGCAATATGTCATCAGTCGTCACCAAATGTTTCAGGGGAAAACATCAGTGGATTTTCGTTGTTTCTTTGGTATGAACAGGTTGGGTATCAACATGACTGCAGCTGTAACCATCTCCACGATTTACAATATTTCCTCTTCAATGCACCCAGCAGCTTGCAGAATCATAACTACGCAAATGTAAGCTGTAATAAAGGCACAATATGCTTCTACTGTTAGCGTACATAATAAAGAGGAGCCCTGGTGTATATCCATGTGGGTGAGGGTGCATGTGTTTTCATGTGTGACTGTGTGTATGAATGCATGTCAACATATGCTGTGTGTTTGCACCCATTAGTTTGCCTGTGGAGGTGATTATGAATCAGCATGGCAGGTCACTGCTCCTAGTGATACAGTGGAGAAATGGTCTGGTGTCCAGCTGAGGTGTTGATTGCCTTATGCATGGAACGGTTGTTTAGTTAAACCACAATAGACCTCTATAGAGACTAGAACGATGCCATTCATTATTTTGCATTGGAGGAAATAACAAAATACAGTCTCCAGTGTATGCATAATGCTCAATCCCATCTACTTTATCAAAGTGTAGTTCTTTCCCTGCTTCAGGTCTGCTGTCACTCGTACGTTTGTACAATGTCATTATTCAGGAAGCGTCCAATTCTTGGGAGTGTCCTATTTCCAAAAACTCTTAAATTAAGTTAAAGATGAAATGGCTCTTCAGCATCAACATCAGGTACCTGCAAACACAATGTAACTGCCCTTGCCTGCCCTTCTTCATTTAAATTATTCTTCTTGGGTGTTTATTGGTTGAAGTATTAACTCATCAAAATCTTTCCTGGCCTTTCAAGGGTCCACCACCATATGTGTGGTGTCAACATGCCCTGACAGAATGTGAGTAGTACTACCTGACCTTAATCTCGAACCACAGAAACTAAACTGAGTGTTTGTTGGTTTGTGACAGTTGTGACTTAGTGTAGTCTGCCTTTACAGTTGGCAGGCCGTTCCTACTCATATCCACAACTTAAGCTTCACACATGGCCATGGTCCCAAAGCAGTCTGCGAGGACGAAAACATGGCTCACATATTATAAATCCTCCTGCACAGACACGCATTGTTTGATTTCCTTCCCGCCACTTGGCTCTGGTGAGCCTTCATCTGATTAACAGGGACAGTTGTCATGCCAACACAAAGTTGGCCAGTACCAAAAGAGATTAGCAGTGTAATGTACAGGCTACTGACATAGCGGGGAAGTACACATAAGGGCATTTAAGTGGTACATGCATGCACTTTTGCATATGCTTTTCCTGCATTTGGGCTATAGAAACAAATATGACACACAGAATCAGATCAGTCACCATAAGTCAGCCAAACATAACACTGTTTTACTGTTACAGTGGCAGGGAAATATGTTTTTGGTCTGTTTGAGTTCCAGTGTTATGCAGACTCTGTGCTATCAGACTCTGAGGGCATTGTGAGGATTATAAAGCATATTATGCAACAAAAAACTTTTGTGTGTGATTGCAAGTGTGTGAGAGTTTCACTGACCTTTGCCTGATTTCACGAACAATCAATTAATTGGCTTGATTCCTGCAGTTAACAATTCTGTGTTTTCTTCAAAGTTATTGAGGCTGATGTGTGTATGTATATTACATACTGTGTATATGTGAGGCAGAACAGTCTACGGTGTGTAGATACATATTCTAGGTCTTTTAGATGAGACTAATGCTTTTGCTTGCTTGCTTAGATACCCAGTGGTCAATTCTGTCCATATTGTCGGGTGTGGGTGTCAGGGACCAGAAATAGATCAGTAGTGGGGTGATAAGGCCAAGAGTGAGGGAAGTGAGCGAGGGCGGCCTGGAAGATCAATCAGAGGTCTCACCTTTTCTTTCATTTCTGTCAATGGGGAACAGAGAGCACAACCGACACCTGCCTGCTTCAGGGACACCATTACATTACAGAGGGACACAGCGACAGTTACAAATGGGAGGATGGAGACGTCGACTAAGAAATCCTTCAGAAACACAGTGAAGGGGACTGGGAGAGAGAGTCGTGTAGAGCAGCGAGAGGGAGAGGGAGAGAGAATAAAGGGTTTAAACAGGGAAATAAACAGACGGGGAGTTTATTCTCAGGAGATGGGCAGGGTAAAGTTGTGTTAAGCTGTGATCAGAGAGATGGATCAGTCCATGTATCCTCTGTGTGCTGAGTGTCCCGGTTTTTTACAGCTGGAAGTCGATAAACAGCCATTCTCCCCTTTTGCAAGCCACTTCTCTCTTAGCTAGTGGATGAATAGTCCGGCAGAGGCAAGCTAAGACAGGTACACTGAAATAGGATATCCAGTCTATTGAGACTTAAAAGAAATACAGACTTGTGACACACCTGGATATTTTCTATTATTTATTTATATTATATTCTGTTGACGTGGTTGATGACATGGTGTCCTAAAACACAATCGTGCTCTAGCTTTACACATGTTTGTCTCTGCGCAGGACGTGAATCAACTTTTGGGGTAGTAAGACATGGGCATAGTGCAGTAGAAAATAAACATATTTGCAACACGATGCAGCGAGTGTGTAAATGGCTGATATTTGAACTTTTAACTTTCCCTGTCATGTGAGTGGAGATGAAGTCCAGCTGGCTGCTTTCCATAGTGCCCCCGGTTACATCACCGTGACATGTCCCCTTGCCGGAGGAGAAAAATAGTTTGGAGGAAGTAGACTGCATCATTTAACAGGCTGTCTTCTGGCTGCAACATCATACTGCCGTAACCTAGCAACCAGTTTAGAAGAAGGGCTCGCTCAGGCAAAGCTTCAGTTCCAGTTGGTGATCTCTGAGGTGTGTGTGTGTGTGTGTGTGTGTGTGTGTGTGTGTGTGTGTGTGTGTCTGTTTTCTGGGATAATGGATGAGTGTTGTAGAAATGAGCGCTCTGGCTCAGTCCTGCAAGGAAGATCAATATCAACTATACATTCATCTCTAATTACCACAGCGGAACTTAGAAGGAATCTCTCTCCTTCTCCTTACCGCCTTCTTGCTCTCTTTCACCATCCCCTTTTCCTTTTTCTTGTTGACCTTAATGTCTTTTCCCTCCACTGTGTCCCTTCTAATATTAAGTCTTTCTTTCTCTATATTTTTCAAATTCTAAAGTTGTTTTATTAGCATTAAAGAGAACAAATTGTATGTTGCCAAAGCCTTGGTATGGTTCATAAGTTACGGACCATTTCATTCGGATTGTGTTACATGTGTGTATTTGTAACACAAAAATATGTATTTCTCCCTCTGTGTACACGCACCCAAACAATGGAGACCTAAATCTCTCACTTTGTCCTTGTCTCTTTTTCAAGGTTCAACAACCTTACAATAATGACAACTAGGAATGTTTTATTTCAATGTTTGACAATATTCTTTCTCTCTTTTCAGTGCTGAGTATAGGGGAAGGAGGTTTCTGGGAAGGCACTGTCAAAGGGAGGACAGGATGGTTTCCAGCAGATTATGTGGAAGAAGTCCAGATGAGGCAGTATGACCCGCGGCTAGGTAAGGCTTCTACATGCACACAGACACACACACATACATACACACATTCTGCACTCATACTGCCCTATTGCAACACATTTCTATCTTGCTGTAGTGTGTTGCTCTGCCGTGATACAGTGGCACGGCATGGTGCTGAGAAGTAGAATAGTTCCTGTAGCTGTTGCTATGGTGTCAGGATATATGCATGAATTAGTAGCAAACAAACAAAAAGTAGACAAAATACTCTCTTTATATCTTAATTTTCCTTAATGTTACTGTTTATTAATTACAATATCCAAAACTAGAAAAGTAACCATCATCCTTACCCCAAACCGCCACAGTGTGTGCTGAAGGAACTGGTTGTAGCAGCTCACTCTGTAGTCTCAGGGTGAATCGTATCCACACCTGACCCCCCTACTGCTATGGAGTATCGTAACCCCTATCAGAAATCTTTGTTTGTCCAGGCAAAAAGAAATGCAGCCATTTTGTTGATGGGGGGCCCTCTATTCTACATTTACCTCTTCCACCTCTTGCAATATAATCGTAACACTTGGATGAGATATCCTCACAGTGGTCTAATCAAAATCTGATCTGCCAGATTATTTTTTGATTGCAGTTCTTTCCTGTTTACAGATCCAATATGACAATGTAATATGCTGTGAGCTAATTCTCTATAAAACAATCAATTTTCAAAGCTTCTACTTCCTCCTTCATTAGTTGACATTTGCCTCCCGTGGTGACTGCTGACTACCTTGAGATTTTCACCAAAGATTGGCGAGCTCTTGGGGTCTCTTAATTAATGCTTAATTAAACGCAGGTGCACTGAAAAGGTCAGCCTGTTTAGCTCGTGTTCAAAACATGTAGTCAGTCGCCAGATTAGGGGCCTTTTTAAATATATTTTCTTGTTTTTAAAAGGCTCCATGCTTCCTTTTTGCTGTTTTAAAGTTAACACTGATGGCATAATACACCTCTATGATGTTTGGTGTACACTTCTTTTTGGTGTTACCCCTTCCCCAGAAACCTGCTTTATCTACTTATTGTCATTTTGTCAACTGAGAATATTCCTGAATTTGAATTTCAGATGTTTCATGAAAGTCAAGAAGCAATCGTGCTTGAGACTACCTAAAGAATGTGTGATTAATGCAATCCCTGATGTTTTAGAAAGCTAAACATTTGTCGGACAGCCAAATAATAGGGTTGTTCTAAAATCACTCAATATCATTGGGGCAGTAATACACCAAAATTACACAACGGAAAACAGTCCCCATCTTGCAGTCACCAATGAAGGCATATTAACACCGTAAATCTGTTTAAAGGTCAGCTTTATTTTAATAAACGCTTAATATATGCTGATTATGAAGAACCTGGGATCAATCCCACTGTGACAGATTAAAAAGGAACCCTTTGTAAACTACATCAGAGTAACTCGGCCACATTCCCGTTTACTCCTTTAATTAGCAGATGGCACATTTTGTAGTCTCAGAGGCAACAACTTTTGCAGCATCATCAAAACATCTGGTCATTGTGTAAAAAAGTTCAACGAGATGCTGCTGTCAGTGATTATTTTGGAGGTGGGCCACGGACAAGTTTGTCATAAAAATGCTCCCCATTCCATGTGTGCTCATCATGCATCTACTGGGACGTATTTCTTCAAGAAACCGGGTATTTTCCTTTTCAAAGGGTTGTTGAAGGATTGAGGTTACATTTAAGTATGTGTGAAGAGATGAGCAAGGCCGGAATCTCTAAATACCCCATTTAAATGCATTGTGAGAAAAAGATAGGGGAAGGCGGGAAGGAAAGGGCCAGATAGCGAGGGAGACGGATGGTGGAGCATACTTTAAAGGACAGCAAAGTGGAGACAGCAGAGCGTGTCTTTCAGAGAGAAAAAGAACGAGGAGGGAGGGAGATGGGCCTGATATTGAGCCCCACTCACTCATAAATCCTGGAAAACTCAGAACCCTCCAATACCTATTTCTTAGCAATAAGTGTGTCTTTTGCCTCCTGTGTCCTTCCTCTAGGACTCCACGTATTGTTGTTTTTGTATTTGATATTTGTTTTTAATCCTCAGGGTACAATTATTCCTGCTGTTAATGAAAATGCTGATAGTTCACCCTGAAGAACACAAGGCACATTTAAATACACACAGTGGGTTCCTGTGTGTATTGTTGAGATGAATTGATTGATTTTTTGTGTGCAAAATGTAAGTTACAGTAAATGTCCCCTTTTTTCTCTTGTAAGAAAACTTGTTTTGATGAGTCATCTTCAATTCGAAGCTTATACATAAATAAATCCTCTATGTTAAGGCAACGTCTCTTAGCCATCAGCTGTTGGTTTTGGTGTAGCTTGCAGAGTGAGATTGGAGGACGTTTTTTTGGATGTATATTTGTCCGATTCACTAAATTCTCTCTTGTCCTTCCCCCCATAATTTACTAACACAGTTGACGGTGGTGGTCCTGTCTGTATCTTAACAGCAACATATCACTCTGTTTTGAACCATGCTCACTTTAAATCATCCAATCAATTAAAACAAAAAAAAGTGTTGATTACAAACTACAGACACATGAGCCATTTAACCCGGAAATACGTCACATTAAGTTAAAATAAAGAATGTCAAACTGTTGATTCGCTCATACTTCAACTCGACCCATAAGAACGATGCTGCAGGGCTGTTAGGAAATGGTTGGCATTGTGGTCACACACAGTATTGCAGAATCACATGAAGCACACTGGTCCCGAAGCTTTTTCCCACCATACACAATCTCTGCAAAAGCATCCCCTTTTAAAATGAATGAAATGTCACAAATATGAGTCACACATATTAGAATTCTATCCATTTAGTCCAAAATCTAGAAAAGCTAGGTGTAAATGAAGGGGATTAGAATATAATTGTATCTAATGATCCAAATGAAAGCATATTATACATTGCAATATGTTTAATATATTATTTAATAACATGCTAATTTCTGAATCTACTGAGGCATTTCAAAGCAAATCTCATCATCATCTTTTGATTCATCATCAGTAATACAACAGCAGAATTACACACACTACAACACACACATGTAGTTGTTTATGTGAAAGCAACCATTGAGGCGTCACTGACAGTAAGGGCAATATGTCTCAGCGTAGTGAAGCAGCAAAGACAGCCTTGTCTACAATTAAGTAGCCCAAATACTGCTGCTCTCTCTCTCCTTCTCTCATTCTGCCACTGTACATCACCCATGAGTCATGACTCTGAAAGTGCCATCCCTCTTGATTAATCTCTGCCTCCATCTCTTTTCAATCCTCTCTACTAGGTTTAAAAGAGGAATGATGGAGACGGGGTTAGAGACAACAAAAAAAAAATGTGATGATGGAAAAAGCTGTTTCAGTTTGGGAGAGCGACAGGGGGTAGGTAAAGACAGCCATCAAGAAATAGAGAGACAGAGAAAGGAAGCAGGTGACCATGTGAGAAAGGCACAGCTTAAACCATCTCGGCTGTTATCTGTCACCACACTGCTCCTGTCTCTCTCAGCGCGGCCGGGGCGAGCTGCAGCCAACAGTTCATCTTCAACCGCTGCTCCAGGGGACGGAGAGAGGGAGGGAAAACAAAGACAAAGTGTAGAAAACCGAGGGGTAAAACAAATAGGAGAGGGCATGAGCGAATGATGGAGAAAATGAGGGAGAAAAGCAACGACTATTGATTGAATTCATTAAGAGTACAATGAGTGATGCAGTGGGGAAACGCTGTTGGCTGTGGGTAAACGGTTTGTGTTGGGAAGGTGTGCCGTATTAATGTGTTGTTATAGATTATTGTAATAAAAACTCAGTCTGTTGTTAAATCTGTAAAATATGCCTGAATAACCTTCCCCGTCCTGCTAACACCCCACCCCTCTCACACACGCGCAGCACACATGCAGCTGGCCTGTATGTGGGGGTTAATAGTAGATGTTTACCCGTGGTAATGGAGGGGATAATGATGTGAGTATGAACTGCTCTTCCTTTTCTAATGATGCTTGCAAATTGCCGGGGGCCACTCATTTCAGCAATAGTACTGTTAATCTGCCGGCTACAATCTGTTGGGATCTTACAGCCCTCCACCCTAAAGACCCCACCCCCCTATCCGTCAACTAGAAACGGGCTTGCTATAGCCAATGGTAAATGAGACAGCAATGCATTTTTACCAGCCCCAGTTTTCCATCATACTAGCCTTAATGTTTCTTAGGTTGCCCCGCGGCCTCAAATGTCCTTATAGACCTCCATACACACACACACACACACACACACACACACACACACACACACACACACACACACACACACACACTCACAGCATTGTAATGCACATTTTCTCTGTGATGGGAACAGCCATCCTCGATTTTCTCGATGATTTTATGTCTTAACAAGCAAAAAAACATTTATTTATTTTCTCTTTGTGCTCGTTCGCTGTATTCCCTGGCTCTTCTCACACCGCGGCACATTGAATGACTCACAGCCGCATGAATCAGCCCAGTCAGATCCAGCCTGAGCTATTTTTAGCCTGCCCATTAAGAAGTTTTGGAGTGTGTCTGCACTCCCCCAGAATGCTTAAACATCAGCGTTGCTGCGGCAGCTGAGATTGACATGGGAAGTGAAAGTTGGAGGGTAGGATGGAGGAGAGAGGAAACAGATATGCCACTGGATTTCTATGGGAGATTACAGGGAGGTGTCTAGTCAAAAGTTGGGGGTCTCCTTGCTATTTCTAGCGCGGTTCTTCCCGACATATATCCAAGGTGCAAGTATAATAGTTATTGCTGGATGATGGATATCAATAATCTAAGCCTGTTTAAGTCTGTTGACCCTGTTTCGCAATGTCATTGATTAGAAAATCCTTTATGGTCATTAACACTTTAACAGACAAATATAGAGGGCTCTATTCTAACTTTGCTTTGCAAATATGATCTTAGCCGAAGACAGCTGACTGTGTTTATATAGCTGTATTTAGTGCAGCTTCCTTATTAGAAAGCTCTTCTGTTTCACGTTAAAGCAGAAGACTAACTGAAACAACGGACAACAATGTTCATGTGTCCACATACTACAACATTGAGGCATTAAGACAAAGGCTTGACTAAATAAGTAAAGATTTACTCAATAATCAATCATGGAAATATTCTTTGCTGGGATATGAGTGCTCTTGGAACATTAGAACAAAAAGACGAAATAAAAGACAGACCAGAATATGTTGTAGTCCATGGGGACAGGGAGCCATTTGTGGATTTTAAACAAAGGAAGGAGTAGTTGTCAAACTGTGACTGTGTAAAGCAAGACTATTACTCTTTAATCCAAATAGCTCATGGGCTATCCTGCAAGGGTGGGTAATACCATTTTTTAATGTTCAAAATGTGAATTGTTGCATGCAAAGGCAAATTCAGCACATATATAGATTCAGTTAAGTTACATTTTAGTCCGCTGACAATTCTCTTGACATTTTGACAGGAATAACTGCAACTTCAACCCTTTCTCTCCTTTTCATCACCACTATCCCATTATCTTTCCTTCTGTTTGCCCATCTTTGTCATGGCATCAGCATTTCAATATTGGGACGATCTTCAACCCCTTCACCCCTAAAATGTTTCCCTAACATGGTGAAAATGAATGTTTTTGTGTGTTAAAAGAGCCAGACACATCAAAGACGTGTTGATTACACCTGCGTATTTCTTATCACACCTTTCCCTCTGCTTGCTGCTGAGAGCACATTATATCACTGTTGTTTCTCCCCTTTTATGTTATACTTTTTTTTGCCTTCTTTGTAGCCTTTGGAGGATTATTCAACGGCAGCTCAAGACAAGCTGTTAACTGAGACAAAGTTAAGCTTAAGTTGCATGCTTTAGAAGTTTCACATGACCAAATGTTACATAATTATATATTTTCAATACAATAATTCGTATGTATTTTTGTAGCATTTTCAATTGAGCTTACCATACATATGTTATTTTTCTGTTCCAGTTTTTCCAGGATTTTGAAAACAAGACAGCTTAAGACCAAATATGCGATTGTGGCAGAATATATGTGTGTCCTCATCCCTCACCTAGCCCTGTGTGCAATCACAGTCACCTTGTCCATCTTAAGCTGTGATTCATTATAGCAGCTACTCTATATTTTAGGTCTAATTGTTCAGATTTATTCAGTCTGCAGTTTTTTAGTGTTCTCAAAGGTTAAACTAAGCAAGCTAGTAAGACATACAAAAAAGCATTTAGCTCTCAATGACAAACTACTCTCAGTTTAGTCCTCTATCGGATGTAATGTGTTTGTTCAAGCCCGGATTGCACATCACGTAGATATTGAGTTCAGTCAGAAACTCTCTGGTGGTGACTTTTAAAATGCAGTGAATATGCAAATGCTGACACTACAGAGCAGTGCCTGTGCACATGCATGCAAATATGCAGGCTTTTTTACACATATATGCTTATGCACATACACACTCTAGTTATTGTCTATATTATGTGTGGAGTCAGCAGTTAGATTAGCATAGCGAACTAATCCATCTTATTAGAAAGAGAGAGGGAAGGAGGGGTTAGAGAGGGAGGGAGAGAGGGGTGGGAAGACATGTCTTGGTATTAAAGTTAAGCTGAGTCAGTGTAATAGCCTGGCAGTTCCAGAGGAGTCCTGCCGTTTACCCCTTTACAAAAAAATCCATGTGAAGTGTCCTACAGTGACACATCCCAAGGTGTGTGGGGGCTTGTGTGAGTGTTGTGTTTGTTTGTTCGCAGCAGAGTGATGGCCCCTATCTGTACTTTTCATCAGAAGTCAGTCGAGTGTGTTGAGCCATCTCTCTATCTGGAGGACAGATCCATATCAAATCATAATAGATGGCAGTGCAATTTGAACAATGAATCAAAGCTGAAGCAGGTCTCACAGAGGAGCAGAGACATATCTTATTTGACAGGGGCCGTATTGGATGACAGCAGGTCCCTTGCACACAAACACATAGGCACACACAAAAAAAAATGCACCTACACGCATGTGCAGGTTACTGCATCCAAACCTAAAAGACTATTTCACAGTGTCATGGCTGCTCACTCACCTTACTCACCTGTAGTAGTTAGCTACACTCCTTCAGCCCGGGGTTGAATCATTGGTTTAGATAAACCCTTACATTACCATGATTCGACAACACATACAACAACACAAACACACACACACACACACTACACACACACACACACACACACAGTAGCTTACCTAGCTCTGACTTGGCATGACTAATCTCGTGCCTACCTCTACACCGAGGCACCCCTGTTTTCTTTCGCCGTGTCTTACTCTCCCTCCCTTCATTTCTCTCAGAGCAATATTCCCCTTTGAAGTTCAGTAAAATATTTGGCCTTTGTAAGCACTGGGAAAGAAAGAGACAGAAGCTTTGCACACAACTCGTATTTCATGAACTTGATGCAATTAGGAATGATGATAAAAGATCCTTGATTTTATACTTGGATTTTTGCTGCTAATATAAACATGAATGCTGCTGTTGCTTTTTAAAGTATTTTTTAGATCCTTTATTTAGAAGTGTACAGAAGAGAGGTTACAGGAAATGACGGAAGAGAAAAGGAGGGCAGAATCTCTATGAACACCCCAATGCTCACTTATTCCATATATTAGGGAAGTTTGTTCCTGTACTGAACACTGAACACTACTCCTGCTTCCTTTGTCATTCCTAGAAATATGCGTTTGTTTGTCTGTGTTTTTCTGATTTCATCTCTGCTTGTTTCAACCTTGACTTAAAGGCGTGTGGTGATGAGCCGTCAATGAGCTTGTACAGTAGTTGCTTCTTGTTGTTTGAATTTGACTGAATTATTCAAGGCTTGCACTTTGATAGAGCAGAGGTATTTATAGCTGTTGGTCTCTGACGCTGACACTTACACGGTAACAATGAGCTCTCTGAAGGCTCTTCAACAAACCAACCACTTCTGAGAGAGGGGAGGAGAAAAAAGAAAGACAGCAGAGCAGCACAGATGCAAAATATTATGCCGGAGTTGTTTGCTGGAGGCTGAAATAAAATGGGACATTTAAGCCAGAGACATTGACACTCAGTTTTCATTGCTACTCATCCAGGGAGTCTTATTTCACTCTCAAAATGAAGACATTGGAAAGTACTTTAACAGGAATAGGGTGCTAAGGAATTTCAAATATTCGACTGCACAAAATGGGCGTTTCAGGAGTGATTTTAATCATCTCTAAGCGAGGATGAGAGGGAGGCCAGGCCCGGCTCTTTTCAGTGATTCGAGCTGGCGGTCAATCTTCTTGTCAATGTCTAAGAGATGAAAGATGGACTGTTGCCCGGTCATGGTGTCAGATCTGCCTGTGCTGTGTAGCAGGATAGACGGGATGGTTACTTTTGTGAGGGCAGAATATCCAAACTACACTTTCTATGACCTCTACTGGGGTAAGTTACCTGTCCAGAGCTCTGCATTGTCCTGACATCATCACATGGCTAATATAGAGAGCAAACAGATGGCTCACATCATGTCATTCTGCATTTAATTTTAAAATGTCACCTTCAAGGAGAACCTAAACATACACCCTTCTATAAATATAAACAATTTGCAATATGACAGTAGACAAAAGAGTAGTGTCTGTCTGTGCATCTTTTCCATTTAAAGAAGACAAGTGTGCTCTACTATAAGTTTAACGACTCAGAGTTGAATTCCCTGCAATGAAAGAAAAACACTTCATTACTGGAAACAATATTCCTCTACTGCCTCTTCCTAATCTCAGCCCTTTGCTGATGAACAAATAAACGCTGTCGTTTTATTCTACATGTTTGTAATTGAAGGTTTTCCTTTTTAATATAGATATATCTTGATTATGAAATGCATTCTACTACTCAAACAATCCTTTCTTAGTCTTTGGAAATAAGAGGGGGCAGATCTGACTTTGTTAGTAATGGAGCAGCGGCAAAACGTTGTCCGGCTTACATCTGACAGCTAAGAAGAACTCTTTTTTTAGTGCTTATATTATTACATCTCATCTCCATTTCAGTTTTATTAAAAGCCTGTCTTGCGATGTCATTGTCTTAGTGAGTACTTTGATCTAAGCGCCTATTAAGTTTTTATTTCCAGTTACCATCTGCTGCAGTGTTAGATAGAAAGTCTTGATGCAATCCATAATTGTTATTTGTTCAAACACATGAAATAGCTTATGTTTATCTTTGTTGACCTCTTGGTAATTGGGATTGTGCAAATAATGACTGTCCTCGTTAAGGTAAAAGTAGCGTGCCATTCTGAGGTTGAGGTCAAGTGATGAACCATGTCCGCCCTGCCCAAGCTTTTCCCCTTAAAGGGATAATCTGGCAAAAATTGACCCCAGGGTCTTTTTCTGCATGAAAACTGATCAAGTAAGCCCTCCATTCATTCATTCATCAACCAGTATTGAGCTTGCCCGGGAAAACCGGGAGCAACACTAATAGCCAAAATGGCTTACAGTGCATTCGATCGGGGCAGTGCGCAGAACGCTTCCAAAACGGCATTTTTTAACCACTAACATTGCTCGAAATAGCACCAAACCTCTGCAGTGGCATGGCAGTAGTCCAATGTTTTGGAATGTATAATTCCAATGAAAGGAGTTGCATGTAAGTTACAGGCAACTCCTTTCATTTCCGTGTCAACACTCACTAGATATGAATTTCCATGGAATTATACATTCCAAAACTTTCCTCCTTGAACTGAACTCCAGTGCATTCGATAATCGACTTGTGTGGACTTTCCTTGGAGAGGACCAGGAATGGGGGGCAGTTGGTGAGTCTTGTAAAACAGTTATTTTTAATAAACTTCGGGTTTGCAAACTACGTTGTTGGTGCTCCGTTTTATGTGTAGGGACCCTAGTCATGCTACTGCAGAGGTTTGGTGCTATTTCGAGCAATGTTAGTGGTTAAAAAATGCTGTTTTGGAAGCGTTCTGCGCACTGCCCCGATCGAATGCACTGTAAGCCATTTTGGCTATTAGCGTTGCTCCCGGTTTTTCCGGGCAAGCTCCATACTGGTTGATGACCCTAGGGTAAATTTTCGCCTGATTATCCCTTCAAAGTTGGGATCCCAGGTATTCCCTGGTTCATTTAGCTTCTCCCTTTGTTAACGTATTAGCAAACAATCATTCTGATACTACAGGTACCATTATTCTGTAGATAGTATACCCTCCTTGAGCAACTACTTTGTCAGAAATACAAAAACGGGTGTATCTGTGTATATCCCAACAAAAATAACACATAGGGCCTACTGCTTTAATAGTTAGTCCACAATTATCGCATTGTCATATCTTGAGTAGATTTCTACACAACAGCAGGAGTTGGATGTGTGCTGTTGCTGCTCCTCCTCAATCTACTACTTTCTCCAGTATTCAAACTGAGCCATTTAAAGGAAATGATGAAAATGATGTTGTCTTGTTTGTTGGTGCATTATTTCTGAGCGATAATGTTTTGAAAGACACTAATCAGGACTATTTGTCAGGATACATCATTAAACACACGATAAACTCTTAGAGATATTTTCACTCAGTTGCCATCTACTCTAGTCTTCTAGTTAATCTGTCTTCCCTGTCTTTCCACTCTAACATTTGCTCTCTGTTTTTCTCCTCCTCATCCTTTCTTTTTGTTCTGACATATACTTCACAGTTAATTAACCAACCCCACTTTCTGCTTATCATGTCCATGTATGCAGACAAATAGCTGGATGAAAGATCTAGTAGTGCGTCATACCCATTTATAAAGTATGTGTGTCATACAGTTCAAGTTGTCACCTTTGATGTTGAAGATTATCCTGCAGCTCTAAACCGTATGCATGGTTCATCAGAACTCCCTATATGTACAAACCACATAAAGATTAAATTGATACAGAGCCTGCTTTTAAGTCTTTCTTTTGTAGTGACTACTCTTCCTTCAGTGTCCTCTCTATCACACTGTCTTCTTGTGAGCATGACTAATTTCAAACAGGAGTGAAAAAAATAATTCACCTTTTTTAAAAGTCTTTTTCAAGAGTCGTTCAGTAGAGGATCAGGAAATCCGGAGTAGACATGAAGATGAAAAGGGAAAAGAAAATGAAGACGTTGCTTTGTTCTCTATTCTGTGTGGAAGTGGGTTAGCCTTGTAGCCACATGCATGGGCCAGCAACCCCCTGTTGGATCTGTGGAGCAACAGCTAATTGTGTGACAGCACAAAAGAGAAAGAAAGAAACTATGGTTCTGTCTTTATTGTTATTTTGAAACCCCCCCCCTCCCCTCCACGCTGTCTTGCTCTTGGGATGATGTTACTCCAGAGAGTCGAGCATTATTCTGATCAATTAAATCAGTGTTTTGTAGTCAATGTGTAAGGAGCCCTCAGAGTTTACTACAACACAACATAAATGAGGAGGCCGAGAGAGAAGGTGGAAAGGAAATGAGGGACTAGTGGGGGAGTGGAAGAATTAAAAAGTCAATGAGGCTCACTGAATGAATTTGTGTGTTTTTGTGAGTGTGTGTGCATGTTTGTCTGAAGCTGTTATCAGCGGCAAAACAGCATAGGTTAATTCTCATCCAGCAAGGCTCGGAGATGGTGCGTGTGCATGTATTGGTTCGTGTCTCTGTGCATGTGTGTGTGTGGGATGTAGCTCTTGCGTCCTTCGGACAAGGACAGTGATGGTGTAACAATTTGTACAGAGTAGAGAATCACCGTGAGCTCATTCAGGGACCTTCACAGCAGAACAATCAGAGATGCAGCAGGTTAAAGAGAGTGACAGGAAGAGCGACAATGTTTCAGCTCATGCGTTAAATATGCTTTTGTCTCGACTATGCACTGGGTTCACAGCTGTCACCCGTGAGAGCAGACTTACAACTTATTCTCCCATCTTATAACACAAAGAAACAAAACCTTTCAATCCATCCCAGATTACATCTTTAGATCAGGCTGATGCAAAGCGTTGATCTCTGTAAGGGGGATTTCAAATCAATGTTGTTTGTAAATTCGAGGGAAATAGAAAGGCAAAACAACCTTTCCTAAATTGAGCTAGGATTTTAGCTTCTTTTTTAATAAAAGAATAATATGCATGTGTAGAGGAAAACATACAGCTTGATTACTTGTCATGTGGTGCTGACAAGAAAAATATGGCCTTGTTTTGCTTTTGGTGGCACTGTAACAAACTAGCAAAAGAAAATTACATGACAGGCTTTTATATTTACTATCAAAAGGATTTAATAAGTCTTACTATAATTAACTAGTTCAGCAAAATCTCTTGTCCAACGTAGTTATTACACAATGTTTTATCACTGCAGCTCCACATTTTTGTGGGACAAACATAAGGGGTAGTTTTGGGTTACGGTTAGGTGGACGTCATCAATGCAATCAAAGCCCGGTAGCACGATTGGTACAGTTGTGATTTTCACAAAAAGCATAGGGCAGCAGAAGCTCTCTCAGTTTTTGGGTTTGCTGCTCAGGAAATTGTGTTTCTCTGACCAGTAACAGATTCACTTGATTGTTTGAATAAAGTCACACATATATTGTTGCTCCTGATGTCGTTACCACCAGCTGTGTATCTGTCCCCAGAAGCAGCATCCACAGTCTAATGCATGTGCCTCACTCTCCAGGTATCTCCTAATAAACCACACTTAGGGCAATTTCTAATAAGCACTAATGGGCAACGCCTCCCTCATTTCATTTCTTGCCTTCTACCTCTGTGTGTTCACTGTGTCTCTTCCTATTTTTCGGCTAATTCATTAGATATTTGGTTTTTTTCTGAAAGAAACTGTAGGTCTTTCAATATTGTTTGAGTGGTTTTATAACTGAATGTTTTATCTGGACCTCAACAGCAACAGTATGTCTAAATCCAGCCGAATCCATCCTTTTTTTCATGGTGCTTGAAATAGATGGTAATCATTTAATTTGCTTTATTTTGAAACGACTCTATTACAATGAGTTTACTGAGTAGATAATTGTCTTTGTTCTCTGGAATCTCAGCGTACCTAACTCCCTGACAGCCCAGAGGACTTAGCTCTGGTGAAGATTGGAAGATGCTTCTCCTTATTTTGTTCCCGACTGGAGATAAACCATGGCCTCCAGAAGGCAAACCTCAAAAATATTTAAAATAAACCTCAAAACGCTCTTAATATACGTCAACTTGAACAATGTTTAACATCCTTTTGTGGTGTGTATGTGTGTGTGTGTGTGTGTGTGTGTGTGTGTGTGTGTGTGTGTGTGTGTGTGTGTGTGTGTGTGTGTGTGTGTGTGTGTGTGTGTGTGTGTGTGTGTGTGTGTGTGTGTGTGTGTGTGTGTGTGTGTGTGTGTGTGTGTGCTTGCGTCCTTGTGATAGATGGAAGTGGAGTTTAGGTTATCTGTGCTATCAGGGCCCTGCCTTTAGATGCTCCTGGGCTGTACAAAATAGATGACAACTGTGATGAATGAGCTACATTTCACACTCTTAGACTGCATCTGGTATCACAATGTGTGCACGCACGCACACACACTGTACATACAGAAACACATATTCTGCTCAGACACACAAAATACTGTCAGTCTGCAAATTCACGCTCACTAACTCGAGAAATTATCCAACATTTAGCTGATTTTCTTTTTCTTTTGTCCTCTTTGAAGGGCTTTTCTGATGATATGTGAGGAGTGTGTGTGTGAAAGCTTCGTGAGGACTGTAAAAGATGGACTCTAAATGTGCAGGAGAAGACAATTGCTGACTCATTCATAACTTTCTGCCCAAATATCAACTTTTTCGTCTCATCTTCCCTTCGACAAGCACTGTTAACAAAATGCCACGTCTTTCCTCCCAAGAGAACACGTTGAGTAACCTTCTGGACCAGACGAAATACCAATCAGCTCACCTCACTTTTTTTTCAATACCTTACCTCCACTGATATCCTCACAAAAAGAATCACTCAGCTTCATTTCATTCTAAATTTAATTTGATGTATCTACTCTTAAGTTTCCTATCTCTCATCCAGGTTGTAAGATGTCAGATCAAGTTAAAAACAATTCACTGGTCCTTATTTTGCTGCAGAGAAAGCTATAGAAACACGGTCTCATTAGGAGGATAGGATAGTGACATCACTTAACTGCTGCTTACATTGTTGCTATAACATCATTGCCTCGGCAGTTTTCCAATACACCTATAAACCCATACAAGGGGAGTGGGTGCCAAAAGGAAGATATCCTCTGTGCATTTTTTTGTAACTTAATCCTTATCCACAGGGATATACACTTAGGAAACCCTCAGAAAGACAATTCAGATAAACAGCTAAAGGTTGTATAGAGGATTTTTATGAAATAACTTTTGTTCACCTCAGAGAAAAGACCTGAACGCCTTGAATTCATTATGACACCTATCACCTTACTGAACATGCTTTTCCCAGTATTTATTGAGGTTTATTGATTTAATCACTGCCGTTAAATTAGAAATAATCCCATGATTTCCTTTCTTCTGATGGAGTGAATGCAAAACTTCATGTTACATATTCAGTTGCAAAAAGCTATCAAGCTTCTTGGAAGCTGCGCTGAAAACCATTTAAACATGTCTGCCTGTTTTTGGTGGATAATCCTGTTATTTAATAGTAGACAGAGCTTGTTTTTTTTCTGTACGGTGTATTCATTAAATCAGTGCCCTTCTTTTGAGTGGAGCATGTTCAATGAGGGAATGGAACAGCTACACTTTTGCAATCATTCTGAATCAAATGAATGTGTAAACATAAGAGAGACAGATTTGATTGTGAGGAACAAGGTAAACAAGGAGAATTTTAGGAGAACGACAGGGGAAGAAAATGAGAAGGCAGGTGAGAGGAAGAGCAGAGGATGATGGTTCAGAGGATTGCTACATCTTGTCTTTATTCCCTTTTTTGGTCCTTCTGGTTTGTCACCAAGTGTCACTGGATGCAGTTATCAGAGCTTCAGGTTGACTCAGCTGGCAGTCTGTCACTCACACACACAGTCAGATGGACAGGCTGAAGTGGATCTGAGGATACCAGCCTCTTCAAGTCTGCTCAGTCACTTGATCTCTATCCCTTATTGCTCTTTACAAGTCGAAGTCTTTCTCATACACAAGTATAGTGGATATCTCAACAGCTTGAAGTAGTGCCTTTATTTGATAGCACAGTCAGTGACAGGAAACACTAGCAGTGGAAGGACATGTGACCAGGATTACTAGCCAGAGTCATGGCTTCGTGCCATTTGTCTCACATCACCTCGAGGACACCCCTCGCTCTCACAGCGTTGCCCAATTAAGATTTTCTGTGTGCTGTGAAAGGTTGTCGGGTTGTGTAGTCAGCAGATTGCTGTTTAGTGGAGTTGCAGTGTGTATTATTGGAATGGGGAGAGGGCATCGATCTCTATCAGCACTCCCATAGGATAAATCTACCCACATGCTGACAAGAAACACACACTCGCACAAACACACACTTACTCACAATATTAATTGAGCTTAACATTGTTCCCATTCTAGTGCATTTGCCAGCTTCAGAGGAAATGCTTTAAATGAAGAATTATGGAATTATTTGACTGTTTGAAAAACATAAAATTACCATGGGACAATTATAATGTGGTAGTTTATGATAAATGAAGCATGGTCATGATAATTCATTCTCTGTGGAAGCGTAACCCCTTTTGGTGCTAACAGAATTACATTTTACAGTTTCATTTTATCCTTACATACCAAGAGCTTCTTATAATCCCTTATAAACGGTGTCCTTCCTTAATGATATTCAAGAAGTGCATGCATCGAGCACCTTTTCTCCAATCTGGGACAAAAGGTTGCAAATTAAAATGCGTTTAATTTGTTTTACAGAGACTCGGGAGGACCGCACTAAGAGACTGTTCAGACACTACACTGTGGGATCCTATGACAACTTCACCTCATACAGGTACAGCCTCGTTCCTTGAGCTAGCACGCTAATGCAAAGTGCAGACCATGATATTAGTGTATACTGTAGTGCACATTGTCATATCTCATAATGCTGCTTTACCTATACAATGGTAATGCAGTCCCTGTGAGAAGGTGTTGGACTGTTATGGAGGTGCTGCCATCTAAAGGTGAAAGGCTGCTGGTGCTCTCACTTCGACCTGTTAAGCAATTTGTTTTGTCTGTATGTGCACACATATACAGTATATTCTACATGCATGTTTTTGTGCCTAAAATGTTGAGTTCCCGGGATATTTTACATGTCTTTATTTTCTTTAAGCTGTTCCTCTGACCTTTATTGTGTAGAGAGTGTCAGTGCTTTCTCTTTTTTAAATAAAGATTATCTGAGAATGGAGTAGCAGGCTTTGTGTGGTTATGATGCAAATTCTGACTTTAATGCCACAGTGTGTCAGTATGAGACACACGCTAGTCTGGTGAGCATTGTATCCACCCACTTTCTCAGCCTTTTTATTAAATGTCAAGTTCTTGCATTCTAGGTTTTAGTTGGATTAAATGCTATCTCTGTTACCAGAGCTGCAGGTTTGTTGAAGTATCATTAGCACAGTCTTTCTAACCTGTGTTAGTCTACATACAGTATATGGGCCATTGAGTGGTATACATACCGAGTATATATATTTGTTTGTTAGTACAGTGCAGGTGTTGGATGAGTACTGGAGGAAAAGAAAACCAAGTTCATGTTGTGATGCTTTCCAGAGGTGTGACAGTAAAATAAAATCACTGCACAAAATCACAGCAGGTTACGGCTAAGAGAGGTTTTAAGGAGCAGTTGCAACATAGGAATATCTGAATAGAATACCAGTTGCAGCAAAAGGTAGGACAGAAAGTTATTTTGTTACATGGTACAATTTCTTTGAAGGATATCTGAAGTGTAGTCTCAGGAATAATACTATCTCTAATGTCAAAGGACAGGTTTATTTTGAGGAGACATTTATCGTTTTAAATTGTGTTTTACATGAGAGTTTTTCATTGAGTTACGTGGGCCGAAAATAATCTGAAGGAGAGTGTATTGCATTAATGCAGCATTTTGGGGCATAGGGCAGAGATTTAAGCGTAGTGGATAAAAGGTTTTGGACCGAAACAAAGCATCTTAGTGATGCTTAACCAACACAGGTTTCTGTGCATAATATTTGGTGCAAAAGTGGATAGATAGCCTTTTATGAAAGAAAACCTTTGACCTCCCTCCTGCAGAAAGGTTTGTTACGGGTCTCCTGGCTCCAGCAGCAGGAGCTCTGTGTTCCCTTGGTAAGTCTGAGCGAGTGCAGTGTAACTAAGCAAACAGAGACTGCCGCCTCCTACTGAGTTGCATCCTTAACAAAAGCCCAGTACATCTGCCTCAGCTGTGAGGCAGGCTGACTGATAATGCTAAAATGTACTAAATATTACAAATTGTCTGGCTTTTGTTCAGTGTGTAACCTGGCAGCAGGCCCCTCAGTGTGGTGTGGTGTTAAATGACTGGAAAATACAAGCGCACATTTTCTGTTGTTTTAGTACATCAAGTTTAATCTAAGGACAAAATATTTAGGCTTATTTTGTTGTTTCATCTTACATTTAAGTGTCATTTTACTTTTCTGAGTTAGACATGTTTTAATTTGATCTTACATTCCCGCACCTTTGACCGTCAAAAATGTAGAATAAAACCATTACACCTTACCTGAGCGTTTCCTTTCAGTTCGATTAGGCCAACGAACAATCTGAATATTTCTCTCCGCCGTCATGCTGATATTTGCTTTGCTTCCTTACTAACTCTGCTTTGGTTTTAGCTTACAGGCTTTCAACACAGATGCATTTCTTTAAAAAGTGTTAAGTGTGTACAGAGCATCCCAGGTTAACACCATCTTGCAGTCTCCAGCCCTCAACACTCTGGAAAATCAGGCAGTGATGAAGTGCTCACTTACTTTTGCCTCCTATTCCCTCTGTCATTAGTCAGAGGATAATATTGCATCTCCATGTCCTTCACTGTCTTTAGCAGAAGCCCTCCACACCCTCCTCAGCTGCAGTCTCATCTGAGGGATCAGCCAGAAGATTGATTCAGTCTTAGGTTTTATCCCAAAGATACTTCAATCATGAGAACTCT